>NC_056744.1:198331357-198441357 GCF_019279795.1 Protopterus annectens
CTAGAAAATCTTTCAAATTCCGACCTCTTTTATAGGATATTTTTAATTCTATTTGTGCCAATGAAGGCACTTTTCTAATAATCTGCTTCCAGTAATCCTTAATCAACCCATTCATTTGTTGTGAGAATATTGTGTATTTAGTAACAAAAGACATTGTTTCTCTATTTGCTTCTCTCCCTTCTTCTATTATTCTCTTTCTTTGATTAATACCTTTTACTCTAACATTGTTTAAATTACTATCATAAATCCTATGGAAACTCCCATATACATCCTCTGACTTATAGCCCCTGGTAATAAAAATAGATGCTACTTCAAGTGCCTCTTCCCGTGCTTCTTTAATATTACTACTTAATCTTTTAATCCTAAGCATCTCCCCGAAGGGGATGGATTCCATCGTATGATTCGGATGACAACTGCTACCATGTAATTTCCAATTTACTTGATCAAATTTCCTATGTATGTATGTTTGTATGAATTATTTCTTTCTCATTCCCTCTTAACTTTAGATCTAAATAGTTAACCTTTGAACCCTTTTGAACACCATCAAATTTTATTCCAAATTTGTTAGCATTCAAATATTCTACAAAACTAGATGACAGATGTTCTCCCCCTTCACAAATGAAGATTAAGTCATCTATAAATCGAAAATACTTAATAACATGTCTCCTAAAGAACTCATGCCTATAAATATAGATATTTTCCACTAGTCCCATAAATAAGTTAGCATAGACTGGGGCGAAAGCCGCTCCCATCACTGTTCCCATGTTTTGCCTATATAAATTCCCATCAAATTCAAATATATTATTCACAAGGCAAAACTCTACTAATTCCTTTATATATTGAGTCTTGGGGCTGTCCATTAAAATATTAAATAATAAAAGTAATTTAAACAATGTTAGAGTAAAAGGTATTAATCAAATAAAGAGAATAATAAACTAAATAATAAACTAATTCTAAATCCCAAAAAGACAAAGCTGCTACTATTTACCCCTAACAGATCAAAAAAAACCCTCTCCTTTACCATAACATCTAAGGATGGCACCACCATCTCCCCTTCTAACCACACCAAACTTCTGGGCATTGAAATAGACAATAATCTCCACTTTGATGTTCACATCTCTCATACCATAAAACTAGTACACAAAAAACTAGGCTCCCTATACAGGCATATGTCCTTTCTCTCACAAAAAGCAAGAGTCACTCTTGCACAAAGCCACCTCCTCTCAACTCTATTATACGCAGCACCAATCTTTACCCAAATCAGACAATGTGACCTAGACAAACTAGAATCATGCTACAATAAAACAGCCAAGTTTGCTACTAACTCAACCTATAGAACCCATCACTGTGCTGCACTAAAAGAACTAAAATGGCTTGAGCTACCACAGCTACTTAACTATCACCAGCTGGGCACAGCCTACAATATTCTCAAATATCCTGAAAAAAAAACCCTCATTATCCAACCTACTTACTATCTATACTACAAACCGATACCTAAGATCCAGTGAAAAATCTCTCCTCTCCATCACCAAGGCTAACAATAATGCAGGGAAAGAGCTATACTCCCACACCGTTGCTAGAAATTGTAACTCTCTTCCCCTATCTGTGTCCACTGCCCCCTCCACATCCATATTCAAAAACTCCCTCAAATCGCACCTTCTTAGTACATGGTTATGCCCTTGTATCACATAACCCTACCCATACTACTACTAACTCCCCAAATTCCTCTCTGATCACATGCTGGAGCTCTGATCCCCTGTAGGCTTGGTCATCTGAAAGGGTACTTTTAACTGTAGAATTTTACTTGATATATTTTCTTTTCTTACCAAAGTATGACTGACATTGTCTTTTTACCCATGTTCTATATCTTTTACCTGAAGTGTTTTTATTAATTCTTGTTATATTACTATGCTCAGCATACATGATGTAACCTGTTTTGTGTATTATGCTGGATGTACTGTATTTGTATAACTTGATGTTGGAGCTTTTCTCCCCGGGCCTCCGCTGAAAATGGACCTGGTCCAGTCGGAATTTCCCGGTTAACAAATGTAAAATAAAATAAATAAAATAAATAATAATAGAATAAGGGAGAGAAGCAAATAGAGAAACAATGTTTTTTCTTACTAAATACACAATATTCTCACAAAAAATGAATGGGTTGATTAAGGATTACTGGAAGCAGATTATTAGAGAAGTGTCTTTATTGGCACAAATAGAATTAAAAATATCCTATAAAAGAGGTTGGAATTTGAAAGATTTTCTAGTGCATGGGAAATTCACAAGGCCAAGGGAAAAGATGTTGAAAAATGTGGCGATGATACGAACATTTCCTTGTGGAAAATACTCCATCTGCCAATATATTATGACTAAAGTAGATAAGATAGGTACAAAAACATTTGATACCTTGGGAACATATTCATGTTTAAGCAAGGGAGTAATTTATGTTATAATTTGCCCTTGTAAAAAATGTTATATAGGAGAAATAAAAAGGTCTTTGGCTGAAAGAATAAAGGAGCATGTGAGAGATGTTAAAAATAATAAAATTATTAGTTCCATAGCGGAACATTTTAATAAAGAGCATAAAGGCGAAAGAGGTAACATGAAAGTAACAGTGTTGGAACAAATTTCATTGCAATATGGAAATGTGGAATTGTTAAAAAATGTATTGAGGCATAAGGAATCAATTTTGATTATGAAATATAATACTTTGTTTCCCTATGGGTTAAACAAAGAATGTAATTGGCAAAGTTTTATATAGTTGTGCTTTACCTTTAACAGGAGATAGAATATGTTTTATTAATTAATTGATTGATTGAAATGTGTTTAAATGAAATATATAAGGAGAAGTTTTTTAAGTAATCAGGTTTTTTACTCTGTAAAGGCTACGGCCAAGGTGCTAGAGAAAGTGTTTTACAATAAATAACTTTTGTTTGGAAAGTAGAGCTGCTATTCACTGGTCTACTTTGATTTGGCTGTTGCTTAAATTTTGGTTGGTTTTGTGGTGAGGTTCTAAGTGTATCTATGACCAGTGAATCTCTATGCTCCTTTCCTCTAATTTTTCGAGAAACAGGAATGGACTTTAATAGTAGAAATGGTGAAACCAGCAATAGTGGTAATGTGCCTATTGCCAATATCAACAATGAAAATACCTCATATGGAAACAAAAATGGAATATCAGATATACAAAGTACAGCAGTATCTGGTATTATTAAGAAATGGGAAGATTCTCACCAAAGGACTAATATCAATCCATTTGTTATGGTGGGCAAAAGACTAGAGGTCTCAGATATTCCAGCAGCTCAAGAATTATGCTCGAAGCTGGAAAAGTTGATTTTCAAAGAGACCTCTGTTTATTATAACATTGGCAGTCTCCAGAGGTATCAGGAGCTGGAAAATACACCGAGGGGTCTCAGGTCTCTGAAAAATCCCTCTTCCCCTTTTGAGTTGTCCGAAGAGCTTGAGGTCAAGTTCCAGGAGCGGTGAATAGCGGCGGCACACTGCTGTAGTCTTGAATGGGTGGCCATTCTAATTGAAAGAGACAATGTAAAGAGAGAGAAGCTTCTTATAGAAACTAAACACGTTTGTGAAGAGATCGTGAACATTACCTCTAATTCAGTTCTGGAGACATTTTTGGTTAATATGAACAATAAATTATCATCTTATGAGAAAGATCTGGTGGACCGCAAAAAATATAAATTGCAAAGGGACATTCGTGATTATCAACATAAGAAAGCCTTTGTGCTTTCAGCCAATCAACGACCTAAGAGGAGGAGCGTAAGTTTTCAAAAGGATAGATCTGTTTCCAGTCAGCAAAGGGATCTGTTTCCAGTCAGCAAAGGAACAGAAGTTTTGTATCTGGTGAAAGCAGGGCATCCTCGGTAGAAGAGGAAGAAAGGATGAATGAAGATTTCACGGACCTACATGGAGCAGCAAATTCTGAAGCATTTCAGAGAACCTTTCGGAGTTCTAATGGACAGAACAACGCGACCAGGAAGCGAGGTTGGCAGGGACAGGAACGCCAAAGAGACTCGGGCAAAGGACGATTTAAAAGAAATAAATGGACAACTTGAGCAGGTAGAAGGTACTATTGTACCAGAGTATGTTGTGAATTTATCTGACTATGTTTTTGACTCTACAGAACTAGCAGTTTTAAACAAAGCTTTAAAGTTTATACCGACAGTTCTGCCTAGGATATATGAAATTAAAAGTGAAATATATGGTTTGGTGCATAAGATGCACCTGAAAGAATATTTTTATAGTGTAAAGCCAAAAGAGATAACTACAGATTATGTGGAAACAGACTCTGAAAGTAATGAATGGTATTTTTCCTGTGAATCTGAATCTGAAACAAATGCATATAGTTTGTTAGATACAAGCAAACTTAAAGCTAATAGTGTTTTATGCCTCCTAATAAAAATTTGTGCATACAGTGTTTTAATAATGTCTTAAATTTAATAATAGACAAAGAATTCAGTGAGTTTGAGAGCATGTATAAAAGTTACAACTTGACTAAGTTAGAATGGATTAAACTTCAAAATATGAGTAAAAATGATGAAATAGTTTTTAAACCGTCAGACAAAGGGGGTAAACTGGTGGTGATGAATTCTAAAGATTACTTAAATATGTGTATGCAGCATTTGGACAACAGTGTGGTATATAGTAAAATAGATGACTTGTTTAATACAGGCACAAAGAGAGTTACAAATGTTACTAAGGAAGGGTATTAGGTTACACTATTTTAAAGCATATGATGTAACACATAAGCTGAATGTTAAGAAAAGTATAGTATCAAAATGTTTTTGTGTTCCTAAAATCAAGATTTGTTACATCCTCCAGGACGTCCCATAGTATCAGCTAGTGGATTTTTTACTTATAACTTGAGCTGTTTGTTGCATAAAATTTTATTGAAGGAAGTAATAATATTACCATCATACACAAGGGATTCCTTTGATTTTTTGAATAGGATAAAGGATGTTATTTGAGCTGAAGACATGTATTTCATAAAGGTGGACGTAGTGAGTTTGTACACCAATATATCACACGTCATAGGTTTACAAGCTATAGAATATTTTTTTAGGGGACAGCCCCAAGGCTCAATATATAAAGGAATTTTTTGCCTTGTGAATAATATATTTGAATTTGATGGGAATTTATATAGGCAAAACACGGGAATAGCGATGGGAGCGGCTTTCGCCCCAGTCTATGCCAACTTATTTATGGGTCTAGTGGAAAATATCTATATTTATAGGCATGAGTTCTTTAGGAGACATGTTATTAAGTATTTTTGATTTATAGATGTCTTAATCTTCATTTGTGAAGGGGAGAACATCTGTCATCTAGTTTTGTAGAATACTTAAATGCTAAAAAATTTGGAATAAAATTTGATGGTGTTCAAAAGGATTCAAAGGTTAACTATTTAGATATAAAATTAAGAGGGAATGAGAAAGAAAGAATTTATACAAACATACATACATAGGAAATTTGATCAAGTAAATTGGAAATTACATGGTAGCAGTTGTCATCCGAATCATACGATGGAATCCATCCCCTTCGGGGAGATGCTTAGGATTAAAAGATTAAGTAGTAATATTAAAGAAGCACGGGAAGAGGCATGGGAAGTAGCATCTATTTTTATTACCAGGGGCTATAAGTCAGAGGATGTATATGGGAGTTTCCATAGGATTTATGATAGTAATTTAAACAATGTTAGAGGAAAAGGTATTAATCAAAGAAAGATAATAATAGAAGAAGGGAGAGAAGCAAATAGAGAAACAATGTTTTTTGTTACTAAATACACAATATTCTCACAAAAAATGAATGGGTTGATTAAGGATTACTGGAAGCAGATTATTAGAGAAGTGCCTTCATTGGCACAAATAGAATTAAAAATATCCTATAAAAGAGGTCGGAATTTGAAAGATTTTCTAGTGCATGGGAAATTCACAAGGCCAAGGGAAAAGATGTTGAAAAATGTGGCGATGATAAGAACATTTCCTTGTGGAAAATGCTCCATCTGCCAATATGATATGACTAAAGTAGATAAGATAGGTACAAAAAAATTTGATACCTTGGGAACATATTCATGTTTAAGCAGGGGTGTAATTTATGTTATCATTTGCCCTTGCAAAAAATGTTATATAGGAGAAACAAAAAGGACTTTGGCTGAAAGAATAAAGGAGCATGTGGGAGATGTTAAAAATAATAAAATTATTAGTCCCATAGCGGAACATTTTAATAAAGAGCATAAAGGGGAAATAGGTAACATGAAAGTAACAGTGTTAGAACAAATTTCATTGCAATATGGAAATGTGGAATTGTTAAAAAATGTATTGAGGCATAAGGAATCAGTTTTGATTATGAAATATAATACTTTGTTTCCCTATGGGTTAAACAAAGAATGTAATTGGCAAAGTTTTATATAGTTGTGCTTTACCTTTAATAGGAGATAGAATGTGTTTTATTAATTAATTGATTGATTGAAATGTGTTTAAATGAGATATATAAGGAGAAGTTTTTTTTAAGTAATCAGGATTTTACTCTGTAAAGGCTAGGGCCGAGGCGCTAGAGAAAGTGTTTTACAATAAACAACTTTTGTTTGGAAAGTAGAGCTGATATTCACTTGTCTATTTTGATTTGGTTGTTGTTTAAGTTGTATGATTATAATTCTTTCCAGAGCTTTACATATGACAATAGTCATGCTCATGGGTAGGTAGTTTCTCATATCTGTAGATGGCTCAACCTTGTGTTGAGGGGTAAGAGTTGCAGTCCTCCATACATTCAGCATGAAGCCTGTTTATAAGGTATGGATAAATACTGAGTCTTGTGACTTCACTAGGTCACATTTACTGCTTACCAAGGTGGTATCATGGAATATTACCTGGGCCTACTGATGCAGTGTTTTTGGCTTTGGGAAGTGCATTGAGTACTGATTCTGTAGTGAAAGTTGGGAAAGTTATGCTTGGGGAATTTCTTAAGAAGTCTGCAGGAGAGAAAATGGGGTAAAATAGCTGATGAATTTATCAGCATGTTAGCTACAAGCATAGTGTGTCTATGTGCCTTCATGTATTCTACAAGCTGTATTGAGACTAGATAGCTCTGTGGGACATCACTATGCTGGAAACACACATACAGGTATGCTGTGCCAAATATGGAAAGGATGTCAGCTATCAGGATCACACACTCACATGCTCGCGCACAGACACACACACACACACACACACACACACACACACACACACACACACACACACACACACACTCAAATGCATATGCATGCAAGCAATGACCAATTTGTGACATGTGCGGCGTATATGACCAAGAAGCTGAGAGAATGGTAGACATTCATTTTGCTGTATCTCTGGAAGTGTGGATCAGGAGGAAGCCTTTATTTATAATGAAGTGAATAACTTCCATGGCACCCAGTACACTGGGAAAGTGTATGTTATTGTAAAAGCTGTGCATAGTGCTCTATCACTTCTCTTCAGTTCTAGGAAACTATGAGAGCTCAGAGTATCTGTAAGGCAGAAGCCTGGGGAATATTCAAATGTTCGCCAGTTGGTCTATGAGAGGACCCTGCAGATAGTATTGTAAGAGCTATACATGTCTTACATCCCCAGAGATTCGGCAGGTCTGTGAAATATGTCAATTGATCTCTAGATGATATCTCTCCATCCACTCTATACAAGTCCACTAGCCAATCTCCAGATGACAGCTCTATCCATTCAACATTGATCCACTATCTGGTCATCAGTAAGAGCATGGTAGGTCACCTGTTGGTATTGCTTATGTGTCCAATGCCTGCAAGAATGCTGAACCTGGTTAACACAGCCACAGGCTAGTACAACAGAGTGCTGCTCAACACAAACTGCTATAGCTGCAAACATGTCTGCTAGCTGTTGCTCTGATATTTTCGTTTGGGTTTTCCTTTGTCTTGCACAGCAAAGTCAAGTTGTGCAGCAGCTATGCTGATGGTTGTGAATCACATTTTTAAACTGCTTCAATAACATGTAGATATGTACTTATTTCCTAGTGAATTATCTATTATATCTACTTATGCACTTATTTACATATGCTATATGCTGCACTGTGTTAACTTTTACTCACCTGTGCAAATACTATCTATGAATCATAAACACTCTGCAAGTCACTGACAGCCATACAAATGTCCTTTACAGGCTATGTTACATGTATGTGAATTTCAGCCCAGGAAAAGGCAGAAATAAATAAAACTAAGTACATTAACTCAGACTAAAAATACAATTACTAAAACAGAACATGTAAAAAAAAAATCCAAGCAAATGCAGTTCACAGGATATTCAGTATAAATAAATATTACACATACAAATTAAACACAATAAAAAGCAGTGCAAACTAAAAGCAAAAAAAAAAAATCACTAAGAGTAACGTAAACTTTAAACCATAAGTATGGTAAACAAAGATCATAGCACACTAGCAAACATCATAAAAGAGCTACAACAGAATATAACAACCCTAAAAGTTGAACCCATGAAAGATTATGCACACTGAAATCAATTTAAAAATAAGATCCTAATAAGGCCTTTGAACACCAAACATTAATTATCACAATTACCAAATCTAATGTCCAGAGCACAAAATGTCAGAAACCTAACATGTGCACACACACACGTTATTTAATTGTACTAACTCCATTGTCGCACAACCACAGTAAAAAGAGAAAACACCATATTCAGTGAATCAGTGCTGGCATGCAAACAAACTTCTAGAGCAGACGTGTCCAACCAATGGCCCGTGGGCCACATGCGGCCCTCCAAGCTCTTCCATGTGGCCCATGTCCTTTAACTGCAACTTCAGTGTACACATGCACCCAAACACTTTTTCAATTTGTTTTTCAAGCCCATGACCTGTAACCGCAACATTGGTGTCTGCATGTGCCAAAGCACCCTTCCCATTTTGTTTTTTTTCACGCCAAAGTAGGATCTGTGTGTTCATGCCACTGTTTTCTTTCACACTGAAGAGTCAGTGTACGTGTCTTCATGCTGAAGAGGGATTCGTGTACAGATTTCCCATCATTGCCTTCGAAAGGGACAGCACCCAACAGCACTAATAGGCAAGTGCAGAATGAGTGAGTGCACGCATGAAAGCAAAATGTTTGTGCGTGAAAGTAGACGAGAGTGTGTGTGCATGAGAGAGAGAGAGTGACGTACTGCATTAACATACCTGTCAACTGTATGGATTTTTGAAGAATGTCTGGTATCTCCTCCGAGCTCACAAAGAGTGGGGAACAAATGGGTGGCAATCAGCTAACTAAGTCTAAGTGTAGAAGGCTGTTATTTTTTGTCAGAACATCATGTTATAATTCCCTGAAAATGTTGTTAATAAATCAAAGGGATTGATGTATGGATTATTTGGCATGCTTAGTTAAAGTCCAGTTGCTGCATTATAAAGAGTTTACATTAGGGTTGGTGGTATGACTTTTGCTCAGAGGAATGCAGTACATCAGAATATATCTATTTTATGATGATATTGCTTCAGAAATAAAAATCATGCTTATTTTTCTCATAGAAGTTTTATGTTGGTGGATGTATGCTTGCTCTTCCTTCGAAATTTAGACTGAAGCAGTGATCCACACTACATGAAGATACAATTGTGTATGTGTCTTTGTATTTGAAATCACCAACAGAAAGTACATTCTGGAGTGAGAGTTCAGGCATGTTTTTCTTGAAATTTGTTAAAACATTTCAAGAGAGTCAGAAATGTGATCCTGTATGACTAGGTACCACTAATATTACTAAATACACATTGGTTACTGTTTTTTTCATATTCATTTCATAATTTTCAGGCAGACAACTAAGTACATTTCAGAATCCTGTCATTAGGTTGTCTTCTGAAATTATATCTAAAATAATAGCTGTTCCTCAGACTATATGACTTTTACTGTCATTTTAAATGTATAGCATACGGTTATTTTACTTGTTTAGAAGACATTTACATATTTGAGAATATGCAGCCTCTTTTTCTAGATTCTGTTACAGTATTCTTATACAGTGGGCTGTTTAAAGCTGGAATATTCTTTTGTTTGTCCTGATACTTTTATAATGATACCAGGAAGAGTGATGCGGGGATATTAACATTTGTAGACAGCATCACATCTAGGCTGGTATGTTTATAAGATATTGACAGACTACCTCTGTAAAACATTCAGTTAAAAAAAATCTTACCAATGACATAAATACCTTGTGTGGCTGTAACTTTTGGCCTGAAAAGAAGATGCATTTTTGTACAGAAGAGAATACTGTAGTATAAAAATTGTCATTTAATTTCATTTTCTAATTAAAATTCAAGATGCACTTGAGTTTTATTACAGGGAATTATTCCAGTATCATGGCTTGAATATTTCCTGGGACTATAGCCAAGTTTTTGGAAATATAGCCATATATGTACAAGAAGTAGAAATGGCCAAACAGAAAGCAGTACTTGGAGGTTTAAAGATCATTGATTCCACGTCATATTCTTGTGATAATGGCACTGATACCCTTTACTATGTTCAGACAAATAAATCCCAATGCAGCTCTTTTGAGTTTTACTGATCACTCTGGTCTTCATACTATCTAACAAATCTGTATTTTAGAGTAGACATCATGATTGCAAAGAATGGCAATATGAAAAATCTGTGTTATATCTAGATACTTTTTGGGCATCTACAGCTGGACTTTAGATTCCCAGCATTTCCCGTACCTCTGACTTACTTAATGATGTCCACATTGTTGGAAGCTTACCTTGGATTTGTCCCCTCCACAATGAGTGCCTCCCTCCAAATGAGAAGCTTTGTCAGCCCAAGGGTCTAGTAACATCTAAGTTCAAGCAGTGGACAGGGCATGCACAGGTGCAATAATTGTCCAGCTGAGTTTTTTCTTTGTGTCCCTACTCACCCCCGGTATACTTGTATGCCATACATCACATGGTGGTTGCACAGGGATGACATGGGGAGCCACCTCCTCATATAATGATATGCCCTGTATTACGCCCAGCCAACTAGCAACTTGATTGATCACTGTTATCACAGCTATAGTGTCACCACCAGGTCTTGTGTCCTGGGTGTGCCCTTGAACATGTTCTCACATTCTGCTCCATCCTCCCTCCAAAAAGTGAACATCCTTTTATCTCATCATTCCTCTTCCCACATCATTCGCTCCTCCAGCACCTGGGATGATAAACTACCTAGGCTGTCTGTGTTTCAGTCAGAGCTTCTTCCCTATGTGCCATAAAACATCTTAAAAAAAACAGCAAAATCAAGAGGTATGATCACTTATAAATGGAAGGGTTCCGTACCTGTTTGTAAAAAAAAACATTAACTAAGATGTTAAGAGTTAACTGCTAGATTAAGAATTAGAATTAGAATTTTAAGCCAAATATTAGGCATTTATTACATTTATTCATTGTTCGAATGCACCTACAGTACAGCCAGGAGGTCAACTTTGGTCGCCCACAGCAGGGAAAGAGTTGACTACATGATATATTTTATATGTGGCCCCAAGACAATTTCTGTTCGCTCAATGCAGCCCCAGCAAGCCAAAAGATTAAACACCCATGTTCTAGAGGGTAGCCATTTGCAAGATAAAGATATTATTTTAGACTAGATTAACAAGTAGTTTCTATGATTCTAAACCACACCAGCAATGATTGCCTATAGCCTTATATTGTTTTCTGTAAATGTGATTCAACTAAATGTGTTTCAGATGAAATGTGTTTTCAGTTAATTTTTCAATTATTTGTGGATAGATGAAATGACATTTTCAACCAAATAACTTCTATGCATAGCCATCACAGCATTAGGGTATGAGGGATGCAGTACCCCTTGTGGGGGAGTCAGGAGTCTCTGTCTCTTGAAAATATTGATGTCTTCATATTGATCACTGCTGCAGTAGTCTTAGCTATATGGGCTATATCCTGCCAAGGATATAACAGCCAGACAGCTTCCAAAGCTTCAGTACATCTTCCACACAGCCAAACCGTCAAGCAGCTTGAGCTGAGCTGATTAAAGGACAAGTTTAGGCATTAAGGCCTTCAGAGCTTTACTGCTGCCAAACAGTATGCTCCCTTGAGGCTTTTGAGGATCGAAAATAAGCCTGGCTTTCCTTAATTGGGCAGATAAGTTCCCTTTGTGGAAAAAAACCTTCCATTTTCATATTTTTTACAGATGTTAATTATTACTTTCTTCTTCAGGAAAGTTATTTTAAAGCTATGAGTGTTGTATTTTAACACATTGCGTTGAGACTGTAACATACTTTTAAACTGAGCACTTGTTTCTGTCAGTTTAAACACAGTACTGTCTAACTGATAAACTCAAGTACTTTTTGCTGTGTTTTTACTGTTTAAAAAAGGTAATTTTAGTGGACTGGTAGTTTCACTGGTATTGTTGTTTATTTTCCCCGGGATATAGGCACCATTTTCAGCTTGACCATAAAACATATTGTCACTCTCATGGTCTGTCATTCCAGCCACAAAAAGAAAAAGTTAAGCAAACAGCTTTTGCCACCAAAACAAGCTAGCAATTTCCCGCAGCTGCAAGTGGGTGACACTGTTGTGGTCATTTGTTATACTTCAGACCACTCATCTTTTACCTTGGATTCCTCTGATGTAACATTTACAGCCAGTATGGACAAGGGGCTAGCCACGTCCTCTGCAGCTGCCGGGGTCTCCTTAATAGGCAAGAATGAACCACTCTTGCCATTCTGTGAGAAGGAACAGGGAAGTTTTCTCTGTTGTGTCAGAATGCTGTGCCCATCCCTGGAGAAGCTGCAGGTGCCGTTAGTAACATGGTTGGCACTATTTTTCCTGTCAAAAAGAAACAGAAAACCAAGCATGTATCTACTCCTCCTCAAGTTTCTTTGAATAGGAGTAGTTTACTGGGATTGGTTGAGGGTTTAATTCAGGCTACTGGCTCTTCTTATAGAGTGGTGTCTGGTAAAATAAAGAGGGACGTCTCCTTTCCTGAAGAGATTCAAGATTCTAAATCTGAACAGTAGGATGCAGAGACAGATCCAGACTTTTGTCCTCAGATTTCTGATTCAGACTCAGAGGAGAGTTCTCTTTCTGATTCTCCCTGTGGGGGTTTCTCTTTCTCTGAGACTATTGCTAGAATGGCCCAGTGTTTTCAGTGGGAGAACATTGAGGTCTCTCAGTCCCTCAGGAAATACTATGAGTTGCTACAGAAGGATTTTCCAGAACCTACATCCATTCCTCCCATCCTGTCTGCTTTAGACGGTGTGTGGCTTACTGCCTGCAGTTTTCCAGCTGTCCCTAGAAAGGCAGATATGATGTATAAAGCTCCTCAGTCTTTTACATTTTTATACACTATTGCCAAATCTGACTCAGCAGTTATAGCCTTGGTTGACTCTTCTGCTGCTAAGCACTTAATTAATTCCAGTATTACTCTTTCTAGTAAGGATAGAAAATTATTGATAGGTATTGGAATAAAGTGTGTACTTTTGCAACTTTGAATTTCAGAATTTTACATTGTCATGGTCATATGTTATTATATCCTAGTAGTAGTGATTTTTAATGAATGTTTTTATTTCATGCTGATGATTTTTAAATATATGCTGATACTAGAATGCAGAAATGAACGGGATGGAATTCGGGCAGTGTGCCTTTAACTTTGTTAACTTGTTTAATCAGCCAGTATGGTGATTCACTATAAATACATGGTTAATTTAGTGAAATATTTAATTCTGATAAAGTCCTGCTTTGAGAGGACAAAAGTGCTCAATTTTAAATGTGGACTATAATAAATTAAGTTTTTAACTTCAATTTGCAGTCATCTTTATCTGCGGTTGCCGTACGATATTGACTTTGTTTTTTAAAGTTTATTTTGACATATTGTGAAAGCATGAGGAATGTTTTATCTACAGCTTTCTCTTGTGAAGAAAAATCTGCTTTAAATAACTTTGTTTCTTCTACTGTATAGCCGACTACTCATTGTTTGCAGTGTGTGTATGACTCTGTTGATGCTTCTTCCAGGGCTATGGTCAGTGGTGCGGTTTTAAGGTTTGCTTGGGTGCATTCTCAGAACCTTCCAGATGAAGTTAAAAATGAGGTTTTAAATTCTCCCTATAACAGAGATTTATTGCTTGGCTCCTGTGCTGCATGGGTGATCAGATAGTGTGATGAAAAGGGCAAGCTGATCCAGGGAATTCAGTCCTCTTTTTCCAAATTTTTCAAGGGATTTTCTTTCTCCCCATCCAAATTCAGCATAAAACAGAATAAACAGTCTCAACAGAATTAAGGTAAACAGGCGTTTAAGGAGAAGTCAAAAGGATGTTCCAAAAAGAAGTCACAAACCTCCCAAAAACAGGGACACTCCAACACATCTGAATGACTACAGACCTTATGATACACTCCCACCCTTGCCCGCTTTCTCTTCCACAATGTCTGAATCTATATTTTTCTCTTTGGCAACAGATCATTTCAGACAAATCAGTTATGAAAGTCATTTGTCAGGGTTACAGATGGTAGTGGGAGGTAATTCCTCCTTTCCAGGGGTCATTCCTCATCCTGCAGATCAGTCTGTTTAGTTTCCACCTTTTCTTCATCACATGCTGTCCTAAGCAGTGTAAAACCTGTACATCCTTCCCTGGTAGGGAAGCAATTTTATTCAAGGATATTTCTAGTCCCAAAGAAAGAAAATGCTTGGAAACCAGTTCTGCACCTCTCTTTAAACTTGTTTGTGATAGTGCCCAAATTCAAAACGATGTTACCTCACATGTTGTCTCTTCTTCCACTTTCCAGTTTCTTGGTAACAGTAGATGCTTATCATCACATTCCTATTATTGCAGATGTCTGGAGTTTGTTAAGGTTTTGTGTGTCTTGATCACATGCTGAGTTCTCTTTCTAACCCATTGGACTATCCACTGAAACAAGAGTGGTCATAAAGTGTCTAGCTCCAGTTATTATTCATTTCAGACTGCAGGATATCCACATTTTTCCATCTTTAGATGACTTGCTTATCTTTGCAAAGTCTTTCAAAATGTCAGGAATCTCTCTTTTTGGTTAAAGATCTCTTACGCAACTTGGGATTCCAGAAGAACATTCAAAAGTCTTTCTTGACTCTCTCATACAGGATTGTGTTCCTGGTATATCAGGTAAACATCTCAGTTCAAATAGCTTTTCTGCCACATGAAAAAGTAGATCTTTATTTAGATCTATTTCTAAGCTTTTCCACTCAGACTTCAGTCACTGCAAGGGAATACCTCAGGATTTTGGGTCTCATGGCATCTGTGATTCTCATGATGCCCCCTGGCAAGACTCCACATAAGAAAGATTCAGTGGTAACTGAAATCGCTTTGGCCCCCACCATCAATGCCTTATCGTTTCAGATCAAAGTACTGGAGTTTGTCAGAACAGAAATCATTCTGTGGAGCCACCAGATATCCTTAAATCAAGGTCTCCCTTTTTCCCTCCCTGCTCCAAAGTAGTAAGTAAGTCACCACAGATGCTTCAGACTTTGCTTGGGGAGCAGTCTCAAGAGAGATGAAAGTGCAAGGGTTGTGGGGTTCCAAGGACAGATACAAGTACATAAATATCAAGGAGATGCTTGCCCTGATCAGGCACTCAGTTCTGTGAGCCATCTTTAGTCCTGGGACCTCTACAAGTTGTTGCAGTCAATACCGCAGTGATGTGGCACATCAACAAGCAAGGGAAAGCCAGGTCATACCTCCTTTGCAGACTAGCCATGTTAGCTTGGGATATAGCTTCAAAGCACAATCTCACTCTACAGGAATTCTACATTCTGTCAGAGCAAAGCTGTATGGTAGACAAACTGAGCAGGACCAGGGCAGATGCCCTCAAATAGAAACTAGATCTGGGGGTCTTCCAAGATTTGATCCATCTGTGGGGAAATTCCTCAAGTAGTCCTCTTTGCTTCTTCTCTGAACAATCAACTGGCAAAATTCTGTTCCAGGGCTCCATGCAAGAAGGCCTGGAAGACAGATGCCTTTTCTTTTCTTTGTACAGGAATGTTCCTGTATGCCTTGTAATCCTTTCCACTAATATCCTAGATACTTCTGAAGATTCAGAAAGAATCAGCCAAGATTACTGTGGTGACTCCTTTCTGGTCCAGGTAACTGTGTGTCTCTCTCTCTTTCTCTTCTTTTAGAAATGGCCATGGACAATTACCACAAGCTTCCTCACAGAATAGATCTCCTCACACAAGAACAGGGATGTTTAATACACCCCAACATCAGTCATCTTTAATTGACTGTCTGGATAATGGGGTCTTAATTCCTTTCAGGCATCTTCTTTCTGAGGACGTTCAGCAGATACTAATGGAGGCAAGAAAGCCTGCTACTAGAAAATCATGTATTAACAAACAAAAAAAACATTTTCTAGTTGTGCCAACAACATAACCAGCACCTACTCAGGGCTTGTTGTTCTCTGGTTTTACAATATTTATGTGAGTTACTATCCTATGGCCATTTTATCTATCAAGGTTCATTTATCAGCCATTTCAGCATGTTTGCCCATGGATCCTCCACGTTCAAGGCAGTCATATGTCAAAATGTTCTTGAAAAGGGTTTTGCATAAGAGGACTCTAAGTAAACTGATGGCACCTCTAGTGGATCTTTATTTTGTGTTAGAGAAACTAACACTTGCTTCATTTGAACCAGCTACTCTGGTTGACTTGAGGTTCTCTACATGAAAAACAGATCTGTTGCTTGCTCTGATCTTTGCAAGAAGGGTATCTGATTTGCAAGTTCGTATGGCGAGTCAACCCTACCTCGTTTTTCATAAGGACAATGTTTCTTTGAGAAATAATCCTTTTTTTTTAAAACACCTTTATCGAGTTATCACTTTTGACATAGGGAAATTTGCATTTATGCAAAAGTAATCAAACTGTTTTAACAAATTAACATTAACAAACATTATACTTCACATATCACAAAACATACTGACACACTCCCAGGTGCAAACATTATACATCACTTATAATCTAACCAATCATTTTCAGTCAAACATTACATAACTCATTAAGTCCTGCCTTCTTTTAAACCTCATTCCTCCCCTGTATGCATTGTTCCCACAATTCCCATTTTTTCCTATGCAGTTTGCTCCTACACTTTTCCAAAGATCTCAATTCAGTGAAATGAGATTCAGTCAAATGAGTTTTCAGTATTTTGAAAATTAAGTGATGTGGTCTTGGTAAAATGAAAGTCAGTCAGACTGGTTTTAATTGATGTGAAGTAGACCCAAACTACCCTATGTCAATTTACAACATTTTCTTGTATAGTAAAATATTCTGTAATAGTGATAAACTGATACAGTTAACAACACATTTTTGTTCATTACACATGGGCTTTGTGTGGACATGTCAACCAAGTTTCAGATAAAGGTATTGTTAATGGGCATATAAGCAAAAAATCTTTCCCCCTGTGTTATTGGAATCATGATGATTGTGTGTGCCCTTACCTTTTCCTTAACTTCTTCCAGGACCATCAGCCATAGCAAATGTGGAGTCATCTGCAAATGGTAAGCCAAACATTTTTATTTGATTATTGATCACCATTTGTCAGAAATATGCATTTATCTATATGTGTGAGGTGGGTGTCATGAGTGAGTGGGTATTGCTGTACCATCTGTGGTAGTGGCATCAGTGTCAGTTTGTTATCATATATTAAAGTGAAGTGTAGGTATTAATTTCTTTTCTGTGTTTGTTGCTTATTATCACAGGTGATCCTGACAGTGGAAGTGTAGGACTCTTACCACCTGATGTCAGAGTATTGACAGACTCTGATGATAATGGTTGCCAAACAGGGGTACAGTTGGAAGGTGGAGAGATTGAATCTGACACTGAGGTTGCCAAAAGGTTGCAATTCTTAAGGCAGAATTCTACCAATTCTACAATATAAAACGATAAAGGACTATCTCCCAAAGTTTTTATTAATGCTTTTAATCCATCCTTATGTTTAATACTCGTATAGAGACTTTTGACATCTGCCGTTAACCAATACATATCCTCAGTCTATGTAATAGATAATATCCGATCTAAAAAAATCAAAACTATCCTTAATATAGGACTCCTGTTTAATAACATATGGATATAAAAAACTATGTAAAAATATACCCATATTATGTAAAAAATAATTACATGCTGACACTATCGGACGGCCAGAAGGATGATGAATATTCTTATGTATTTTTGGCAGGCAATAAAATTTTGCTATTTCACAATTATCTGTCTTACATTTTTTTATTTACATCATTTTTTGAAAAATATCCTAAACAGTAACCTTTTTGAAGTAAAATATTAAATTGTTTAACAGCTTCTTTATATTCTTTAATATCACTCCTACTATAGGTTTCGCTGTCATTCAAATGCTCCATACACATTTGGGCATACTGGGTATAATGCATCAATACAATTTTACTGCCCTTATCCGCTGGTTTTATAATTAATTCTTGATTTTTAATTAATCTTTGCAAGGCCTGCCATTCTAATTTAGTTAGTGGTTTGCATGTATTCTATACAATGTTTATTAACATCAAAATTCTTATAAATTGATTCAATTGCAAAATCCACCATTCTGGATGCCCTCATGTGAAAAAGGTGGAACAAAACAACTTTTAACTACAACTTTAGATGTATCTAATTGACAATATGCATTATTATTTTCAAAAACTTCATCTTCTGACATACAAGAATAATAACTTTCTTCTGACTCATCTGAAACAGATTGCAAATCATTATATTCACTAAGAAAAGAAGAATCATTCTTCTGCTTGCCTTCAAAAAAAACAAGCTAGATGTAGTTTCCGTATAAAGCAATACATATCCCTTTTTAAAGCATATAATCTAGGTATTACCATCGGAATAAATTTAAGACCTCGGAATAAATTTAAAACCTCGATTAAGTATGGACACAGTAGCATCGTCTAGAGAAAAGCCACAAAGATTAATTATATACATTTTGTCCATACTAAGTCTATTAACATCTTTTTCAGAAGTAAATGTATTAAACGGGTTAGTTATTTCTAACTCGTTTGTACCTTTGAAAAGATGGTTGGATATCTGTCTCTGTCCATTATCGACTGCGGAATCACTCCCCCTGTATATTTCCTTGTCCACATATTCTGGTCGTTTCCCTCTATGAAAGGTATGTTGTAAAAAATGTGAATTCTGTGCTGCTGGTAACTCTGGAAAATTGCCTGATTCTCCTGGTTCACTTTCCCAATCCGTTGAGGCATCCGAACAAGCACTAGAGCCGCCATTACATCTCTGACCCTCCTGATCCGCAAACCTGATGCCTCGTCATCGTCTCTTGCTGTTGATTGGACGGGAGAAGGCAGAGTCCCCAGCATAGTCTTTAATATCACGATTTAACTTATATTTTTTTGTATTTAATAATTCTTTCTCAAAATCCATCAATTTGCCCTGAATATCTTTAAGGCACTGCTCCATACGTGTCGAACCTAATGCATTAGATAATGCTTCACAAATAGAAGAAATATCAGCCTTTAATTTAGTTTGTTTCACTTTATCTCGCTCTATTAAAATACTGACCCATTCAATAGAGCAACGATGGGCAACTGCTACCCATCTTTGATGAAATGATTTATCAGTCTCATCCTGCAAATCGAACGGGGTAGTGGAATTCTTAAAGGCTCGCAAGCCTCTCGGTGTAATATCAAGTTCCAGATATCTCTATAGACTAAGGCAATTTAAATAAACCTCCAGTTCTTTAGACATCAGTCTATCCAGTTTATCAAACATTTCTTTCATCTCAGCAGACAAAGAATTACCTATTCGTTGACCAATGTTGGAAAAAGGATTGTCAGTTCTTCTTAATTGTTCCTTTTGAAAAAATTTCTGCCACAAAGCAACCTGTTCTTCTTGGTTTATTCGAATATTTGTTCGTTCACCCATAGGCGAGGTATATTGTTCCATAGTAGTCTGACTCATATCACTTGAATCTTGCCTAAATATTCTAGGCACATTCATTGAAGGATCACTGGACATATGATGAATATTAAAAAACAACCAAAGTAAAATAAAAAACAAGTCCAAGTAAAACGACAAAACCAGGATCCAACACAAGTTTATTCGATAGTCTCTAGCGCTAGACTTTGCTTGGGGAGCAGTCTCAAGAGAGATGAAAGTGCAAGGGTTGTGGAGTTCCAAGGATAGATACAAGCACATAAATATCAAGGAGATGCTTGCCCTGATCAGGCACTCAATTCTCTGAGCCATCTTTAGTCCTGGGACCTCTACAAGTTGTTGCTGTCAATACCGCAGTGATGTGGTACATCAACAAGCAAGTGGAAGCCAGGTCATACCCCCTTTGCAGATTAGCCATGTTAGCTTGGGATATAGCTTCAAATCACAATCTCACTCTATAGGAATCCTACATTCTGTCAGAGCAAAACTGTATGGTAGACAAACTGAGCAGGACCAGGGCAGATGCCCTCAAATAGAAACTAGATCTAGGGGTCTTCCAAGATTTGATCCATCTGTGGGGAAATTCCTCAAGTAGACCTCTTTGCTTCTTCTCTGAACAATCAACTGGCAAAATTCTGTTCCAGGACTACATGCAAGAAGGCCTGGAAGACAGATGTCTTTTCTTTTCTTTTCTTTGTACAGGAATGTTCCTGTATGCCTTGTAATCCTTTCCACTAATATCCTAGATACTTCTGAAGATTCAGAAAGAATCGCCCAAGATTACTGTGGTGACTCCTTTCTGGTCCAGGTAACTGTGTCTCTCTCTCTCTCTTTCTTTTAGAAATGGCCATGGACAATTACCACAAGCTTCCTCACAGAATAGATCTCCTCACACAAGAACAGGGGTGTTTAATACACCCCAACATCAATCATCTTTAATTGACTGCCTGGATGATGGGGTCTTAATTCCTTTCAGGCACCTGTTTTCTGAGGATGTTCAGCAGATACTAATGGAGGCAAGAAAGCCTGCTACTAGAAAATCATGTATTAACAAACAAAAAAAACATTTTCTAGTTGTGCCAACAACATAACCAGCGCCTACTCAGTGCTTGTTGTTCTCTGGTTTTACAATATTTATGTGAGTTACTATCCTTTGGCCTTTTTTATCTATCAAGGTTAATTTATCAGCCATTTCAGCATGTTTGCCCATGGATCCTCCACTTTCAAGGCAGTCATATGTCAAAATGTTCTTGAAAAGGGTTTTGCATAAGAGGCCTCTAAGTAAATTGATGACACCTCTAGTGGATCTTTATTTTGTGTTAGAGAAACTAACACTTGCTTCATTTGAACCAGCTACTCTGGTTGACTTGAGGTTCTTTACATGAAAAACAAATCTGTTGATTGCTCTGATCTTTGCAAGAAGGGTATTTGATTTGCAAGTTCGTATGGCGAGTCAACCCTACCTCATTTTTCATAAGGACAATGTTTCTTTGAGAAATAATCCTTTTTTTTAAAACACCTTTATTGCGTTATCACTTGTGACATAGGGAAATTTGCATTTATGCAAAAGTAATCAAACTGTTTTAACAAATTAACATTAACAAACATTATACTTCACATATCACAAAACATACTGACACACTCCCAGGTGCAAACATTATACATCACTTATAATCTAACCAATCATTTTCAGTCAAACATTACATAACTCATTTAAGTCCTGCCTTCTTTTAAACTTCATTCCTCCCCTGTATGCATTGTTCCCACAATTCCCATTTTTTACTATGCAGTTTGCTCCTACACTTTTCCAAAGATCTCAATTCAGTCAAATGAGATTCAGTCAAATGAGTTTTCAGTATTTTGAAAATTAGGTGACGTGGTCTTGGTAAAATGAAAGTCAGTCAGACTGGTTTTAGTTGATGTGAAGTAGACCCAAACTTCCCTATGTCAATTTACAACATTTTCTTGTATAGTAAAATATTCTGTAATAGTGATAAACTGATACAGTTAACAACACATTTTTGTTCATTACACATGGGCTTTGTGTGGACATGTCAACCAAGTTTCAGATAAAGGTATTGTTAATGGACATATAGGCAAAAAATCTTTCCCCCTGTGTTATTGGAATTGTGATGATTGTGTGTGCCCTTACCTTTTCCTTAACTTCTTCCAGGACCATCAGCCATAGCAAATGTGGAGTCATCTGCAAATGGTAAGCCAAACATTTTTATTTGATTATTGATCACCATTTGTCAGAAATATGCATTTATCTATATGTGTGAGGTGGGTGTCATGAGTGAGTGGGTATTGCTGTACCATCTGTGGTGGTGGCATCAGTGTCAGTTTGTTATCATATATTAAAGTGAAGTGTAGGTATTAATTTCTTTTCTGTGTTTGTTGCTTATTATCACAGGTGATCCTGACAGTGGAAGTGTAGGACTCTTACCACCTGATGTCAGAGTATTGACAGACTCTGATGATAATGGTTGCCAAACAGGGGCACAGTTGGAAGGTGGAGAGATTGAATCTGACACTGAGGTTGACATTCAGCCATCCTCTGTAATTCCATCAGACACAGCCAGTAGGAGTATGCATACATATTCTGGTGAGCCCTCAGATATTGGACAGGTGGAAGACGACACACTTGATCAGGGTTGTGTGGTACTGCAACTTCAGTTCTGGTTGACTCTGGCCGTAACCAAAGTGTGGGCATGGTCCCATGCAGGAGGGTTGTTAGGGGTGCTTGTAGGAGACCTGTCGTCCACTCTCCACCTGATCCGGGTGTGTTTTAATGTACCACTTGACATATGTTTAGTGCCATCATGGAGGTGCAGGCATGTTCCACAATTGCCCCAGAGGACATGCTTAGGGTTGTCGGTGTGGCACAGGCTGATGTGCATGACTGCGTCTGCCATGTTGCTTCAATGGATCAAATGAATGACACTATGGAATTGGCAGTGTCTGTGATGGAATGTCTCCTGGGGGGGTGGCATCTATGTAGATGTAGGTCAGCATTATCATCTGATGTTAGACAACATGGCTGTGCCCAATCACACTGTCATAGTGGCAGTACTTCCACTGCTGTGTCAATGATTTAAGTGTCCACACCCAGATGTGTTAAGCCATGAGGTCATGGTCCTGAGTATACTCATGAGGAGAGCTCATCCAGCAGACATCAGTCATGTTCAAGTAGCAGCACTGCATCTGGCCATGGGCATGGGAATGTCAGTGCATCTCCTGGCAGAGCCAGTTCTGACAGTTGAAGATGATGATGACAATGAACTGTCACCTCTACCATGCATGGCTTACACCTGTCCAATATACCAGGACATAGAGCTAGCACAGAGCTTGCCTGTGTTCTTGCAGACACTCACACAATAGCTACATAGGTTAGTCATAAGTCTTAGAGTTTATTCTGTCTCAGTGGCCATTTGACACTTTATCCAAATTCTGCCTGCCTGTCTGCCTTATCACATTCACTCGCCTTTTGTATCACCATTGGCCTCTGCCTCCCCTCCAAACAACACTCTGTGTAAATGATGATAGCTGTGTCACATCCTTGATTTTACATCTTTTAGATTCAGGGATAATAATTCTTTTGTCTGATGGCCAGGGTGCAAAGCTGACTGAGTGCTTAGTATACATCTGTCTGTGATGCTCTTTTGCAAATTGTACTGCTTTCTTACAAGTTTATGTATTGTGTGTATCTTTGATGTACGAGGCCTATTAGTTGTTAGAGAACACATCTATCGACATAAGTCAGTGCTGTTACATATCTATGTCATTGCTGTAAAAATCACCCACCTTCTACTTAGTGACATTAGCAAGGAACAGTATGCAAGGATATGACATTCATTTGTGTTCTTAGCTATTTATTTACCAATTTCAGGTTCAGCACATACCTTGGAAGTCCAGCAACTACAAGTGTTTTAACTTGGGGTGATTGTGTGTGATGCTAGCAGTACACAACCATTACATGGGTAGGTAAAGGTTGTGAGCATTGCCTGGCATTAATGCTACATACATAATATGTATGTGCAGAGGATGAAGGTCTCACCGCCTTAGGTGGTGAGCATGTGTGCTATCTATTGCCTCTTGGTGAGAGCATATTGTGAGATATCCCTCCTAGACAACCTCTGATAGATTTCAGAGTTGTACCAGATATGTAAATCATGTTAACTGCCTGGGTTGCAACACACATTCAGGATGATTCCCTTAGCATTATTCATGACCTGGCAGTTAATGGAGTGGAAGTCCTTTCTGTGTATGTACATCCTTCCCTATTCCCTGGGTGTTTCTTTGATTTCAATGTGCATGCTGTCTACAGCACTCAAGACTTCAGGGTAAAGTTCTACAGGGTAGAAATCCTGCATACTTATAGCTCTGTCCTCGAGTGTATAGGGAAAATGTATGTAGTCACTGGCATGTTGTAACATAGCATTCAGGAATTGATGTAGGATCCTGGATGCTGATGCCTTTGACACCCCCACCATATCCCCTGTTGGTTCATAGGTTCATAGGTTGGTACTAGGCTATCGGCCCTAGGGCCTATACAAGCCTAGCCATAACAATTCCCTGGCTATTTCTTCCCACAGTATTTACTTCCCTGGACCCCTGTCTAGCAAGTCGACTGACATGATCCCTGGGGTGAATTTCCTATCTCCCATCCAATCATCAGGGTTCCTTTTGAAGAGGGTCTCTGGAAGGTTCCTGTAGCTAATATTCTAAGTGCTACACATACCTTAGTTTCCACAGGTTTTAGTTCCTCTCAGTTTGCCCTTCCTCTCAACTGAAAATGACAAAGTTTGCAGAGTTCCAGTAGTATAGCTCTATCCACCCTCTAGCGCTGTACAGTTTCTACCTTATGCAGGCAATAAAAAGTTAAATGGGGTCTAAACATCATTCTCTTTCTTGGCCGAAGTCTATTAGCAGCAGCAGCAGATAGACTTCGGCCTGTTGAACATACACATATATAAGAGCAACAGCTGTCCCTGACATTTTTTCTGTGTAGACTAGTTTCCATGGCTGTATTCCAATAGGTTTTGGAATTTCAAACAAACTAGGAAAAAATGCAGAACAAAGAAAGGTTGACACAAATGGCAGACCACAGGCTGTAAATCCACACAAAATTGTTGTATTAGTCCACACGTATAAGCGTTATTTATTTGAATTTTTTGACTTTTTTAATTTGTATCTGATGAAGTTCCCTACTAATTGAGATTGGAACGAAAGTGCTTATATGTGTGGACTAATAAAATTATTTTGTGTTGATTTACAGCCTGTGGTCTACCATTTGTGATGACCTTTCTTTGTTCTAAGTTTTGGAATTTGCAGGCAAAACCTGCACTAAGGCTATACTATTGATTTATAGCTTGTTGGATTGGTTGATAAGGATACAATTCAGCTGCTTGTGCAGTAATTAGCATACCACAATGTTTACTGTGTTTGCGACTCTACACACCATGTAGAGCCACTTACCGAATACAAAACAGAGCTGTGTAGGCGTTATTGAATCCAGCCCAAATGTCTTTCCTGTGATGCATATTATTTTGGGAAAATAAAGTGTTCCCTTAAAGAAAGGATTTATGAGCATGTTGCAGATATTAAGGAATGGAATGTTAACAGTGCACTATTTAAGCATTCTCTTATTTGTCCAAACTACAAGAGGTCTGTGTTTTTGTTATTAGCAAAATGGACATCTCTTTTTTTTTTTTTTTTTTTTTTTTTACTTCCAGATCAGCACACATCATGATCATGTTTCCCATTAGCCTTGAACAGTCAGAGTTAACGTTTGGTGCTCCATTATGGACTCCCTGTTATAAGATAAAAACTTACAGCCAGGAAAAAATACATAGTCGTACCACAGAAAAGGTTCCAAACATCAGTCATCCAGAGTACACAAAACATTTGTAAAACTTGAACTCCTTTTTCCTGTACTATGAATGCACTAGTGAAGACCTTATATTAGTTTTTAGGCCTTTTAAAATGATTCTAGAAGCAAATAAAAATATATTAATTCTTGGCATTGATTAAGAGTCATGAAAATCAAAAGACATCCAGCTGGATTTACAGAGTAAATAGCTGACAGATGGAACAGATTACCAGCAAAGGTTAAGAATAGTCATAATAAAACATTTCAAAAGAATTTGGACATTTATTAATGTTTACAGTGGTGCTACGGTAGCGTTGTCGCCTCATAGCAAGACGTTGTCCCGTTCGATTTTCAGCTAGAGCATCTTCTGTGTGAAGGCATACGTGAATGGGGCATGCCTTCGTTGAAGGTTGTGTGTCAGGGCTGGTAACCCGGTACGTAAAAATCCACTACCAATCATTAGCGGACCGGAGTTCCGCTGTGGCGACCCCTAACCGGGAAAAGCCGAAAGACACAAATTAATGTTTACAGTGCTAATCCACAAAGTTATAGAGTGGCCCTATAGAATTTTAGTCCATTACATGTATTGAAGATAAGATAACAGCTACAACAATACTGGACTCAAATGTCTACCATAATGCTTTAAATGCAATTAGAAGTTTCTGGGTCATACCTAGAAATATAAAGAAACAATAATCAGTGAAATTAGAAGTCTCTGGGTCATACTTAGAAGTATAAAGAAACAATAATTAATGACTTTATGTTCAGAAAGAACTCTATGTACAAGGTCCAGTGTTGTAAATTTTCATACTGAGATCTCACTTAAAGACCTAAAAAAGCTCCTTTGATATACATTTGCTTATGTTTCATCAGCAAATGAAAGCAGAAGACTACAGCATCTGAGCATTGAACAAAAGCACAGGATATTTTAAATAAGCATACCTCTCAGACAAGAAACTGTTTACTGAAACAGCATGCTGACTGAACTGATATCAATCCATGTCTTCAAACTGGTAGCCTAAAAAAGCTAGACAAAGCAAGACCGTTACCCTTATGTGGGCAAACACGAATAAAGGCAACATATGCAAGTGTTTGACCTGTGTCAGCCCTTCTTTGCATCATTATTTTTTTTTCAGCAAGAGAAGAAAGATGTATCTGCTTTAGGCTTTAGTGTTAACAATTTGCATTTGTTACAGAGGTCTTAAAAATCAGAATAAGATGGCAATCATTCATTTACTGAGATATTTCTCCTCTCCTCAAATTAGTGTGTTCTTGGAGTTTGTTATATGAATAAGGAGATATAGATGTCAAAGTCCTCACCGAACATGAGGAGTAAAGAGTTTCTGCTCCCCCTATAAAACATTATTGAAAATCTTTTGGTGAAATGAGATTTCAATCAATTTTATACAGACTCCTTTGAAAAGTTTATTGGAAGCATTATTGTTTCATACTCCCTACCTGTGGATAACGATAAATTCCCAGTAGCCTTGCCATTATGACAGAAGATGTTGATGGTGAGTCTCCAATAATGGCAATGGTCCATGATTTATTTCCACAGTGGTAATTTGGGGCCATTGTCTGCCCTGATAATAACCTCATTGTTACTGCAAGGGCCCTCACTTCTGCATAGCAAGAATCATACAGCACGTAACCCAATGTATGGTTCGGTAGCAGGTGAGGATTTCTGTTTATCTCACTAACAGCAAACATCATGCCAGTGGCATAGCGATAGTACAGAATATTAAATCTGTGGGATAAAAGAAAACAAATTCATTTAAATGTAGTATTGCACTTAATTCTGTTCACAAATCGAGAACTGATATTTAGTGGCAAGAAAATGTGTTGCATTAATTAAAACCTAGGATTCCATTAACACAACATGTTGGGGGTGAGATAGAAGGATGAATTAATAATTAACATGTATATTTTTCTAACAATAAAGCAAACACATGTAGTCATTTCTTTTCAGATGTAATACATCTCTGCTACAAAATAAATGCTTTCATGCTAGAATAACATTTCACAGACCACTACTTCACTGCTTAAGACTTAACCCAATATATTAAAATTGACTTTAAGAATTACCAGAATATATGCTGTACAAAAAAGTGATGATTAGAATGCAAATGAAAAAAACATTCAGCACAGCTATCAAGATATAGCATAACTCTTGATGGGTATTCTGCTGTAATGAAAGGTTGCATATTTAACTCAGCTAAACTGGGGAACAGCATCCCACTTCCTAAACTACATTAGTGGTTAGCTTATCTCTATCTCCACCTTTCTCTCTCTCTCTCTCTCTAACAAGTATTGTTTTCCTTTATGAATCTGCATGCTTCTCTAGCTAGCCAGACAAGCAGATTTGAGATTTTCTTACATAGTTTTTGGTAATTTATATGGTGTGAGAGTAGGCCTTGGGTGATATGAGTATATGAGGTATTGATGTGAAGCTGAGGGGTGCGATGGTTGACTTTGAGCAAGGCCCAGGGTTTGGGTGAATAGCACCTAATAAGGTTAGAGGCAGAGTTTTGACTAGGTAAGCTTGGTTTTGTACCTATGATCTATTTGCACTTTATGTAGAACAGAGTTGTCAAGATGGGTCTGTATTACAAGATTGAAACTTCAGGTAGACGAATACCTAAAGTGCGATCTGTAAATCGAAAGCTAAAAAAACGCGAATGGCCACTTCCACACAGGGAAAGAATGTGCTTGGCCTTTTGAAAAAAACTACTTTCAAACCCAAATCAAGGGCGGGCTATGCCCCCACACACCCCGACACCCCCCCCAACTAAATATACCAACTCCAAGATCACTCTACATTGGAGAAAAGGGCAAATTTCGCATAACGGCCAAGCAAATTTTTTTCCCTGATGAAAAATTAGCGGACATGGCCATTCAGTTTTCAGCTTTCAGTATTTATAGATTGATCTTTAGGTATTCGACTACCTGAAGTTTCAGTCTTGTAATATAGACCCATCAAGATCGAGGGTAATTTTTCTTACTAGTAACAGAGTTTGGTGAAAGAGGTGTGGGGAAATACATGAGTATATTTTGTAGTAGACTGTGAGGTATTGGTATGAATTTTATTAAGTATAGGAAGGTAGAACGATACCTTCAGTAAACCTTATATTATATGCTAAGTATTAAAAAGAAAGACGGAGAAGAAAGCAAATGGTTCATAATAGTAAGTAAGAAGAATTTAAGGATTAGTGAAGATATAAACAAATGAGATTAATTCTTATCAATTTACATACCCAGCTAGCACCTCTATTTATGGAATACCAATAGCACCAGTGAAGGGCAGGACAACGAATATCGCCCGTTATTTGTTACACTTAGTGATGAGTTGTATCTGCCCAGTGGCTATAACTTAGTATTACTGTATATTGACAGAACCTTGGTGCAGCTATTTCCCAAAATAGATTTAGTCAGGGAACTGCAATGCATACACTCAGTCTGTGTCCTATTATCTTCTTGATGTGTGAAAATGTTAAAATGGAAGTATAGACTCTATCAGGTTGCGGTATGTACTTTCACTAGAAAGGGCAACAGAAGGAGTTTTAGTAAGTTTCATCCTAAATGGAGAGTTTTACATTAACAGTCGGGTGAAGCTTTGCAAAGCGCATAAAATATTTAAAAAGGATAAGTAGTAGCAGTAATCTGAAGAGAGTTCCTAACACATACCCAGCTGTCATGAGGGAGTAGATGGGATTAACATGTTCTGAGTATTAACATACTCAGAAAAAAGAATAAGAAAAAGGGAGGAGTTGAATAAAGTTCCTGACTTGTACTAAAAGCAGCCTTTGCATTAAAACAACTGCTTCAAGGGCACCCCAGATTGGTACTGCTTGTCTGAGTGCCAGCAGGAGGGTATGATGACAAGTTATTCTCAATTTTTATTTCTCTCATTTTGGGGGGGAACAAACAGAACCTGACAATTCTTTAACTATCAGTCTGAACTTTGCTAAGGATACAAAGCAGGGATATTTAGTAGTTTATCAACGAAATTGTTCACGAAAGTGAGCAGTGCAGAGAGAGTTCAGTGTTATTTTGTTTTGTTTTGTTATTTTTACATAGGAAAGATAGGCATGGAAGGGAAATAAGTAGAGAAGTATTGAACCAGAAGTTATAAGAACCTAGAGATTAGAGTGGGTGAAAAACTGGAAAATATACTAGCTAATATATGACGAAGAAACAGAAGTGGGTGATGGTATGCATGGGGGATAGTAGGAGATAGAGATGAGAAAGTAAGGAAATAGTTGACTGCAGACCCACTGAACCACACTGGTAACAGAATATGTGGCTCATCAGTAAAAGGTACTGTACAAATGGAAGACTGAAGTGGATTTAAATCATGCTGTAAAATGAGTGTGAGATGCCAACTGTAATTGAAATCTTGAGTGGATAGGCAATTACATTTGAAAGTACTGGATGGATGAATATGCTAATACTGTGTGGATACCTCTGATATTGTACTGGATGGATGAATATGCTAATACTGTGTGGATACCTCTGATATCTTCTGAGACTTTAGAAAGTTGTGATGACCACGGATATCATTCTTACCATCTTCATGCATTCCTGCAGCAGCTTCTTCATTTATCATGAACTGTGCCTAAGATGTTTTCTTTTCAAAGTATTGCAAAGAGTGCTTCACTCAAACAAGGCATTTCCCACCTTAGATGACAAACGTTTATCTGTGCTGGTGCAAGGATTCACTATATTTGCTCTATGTAATTGCATGTGTTGTTGTTGTTATTAGGCCAAAGATGAATCATCACTTTCCTTGCTCATTTTCCAGTTATATAATGTTCCATCTATATTAGCATTCCGCAGCATAGATGCAGAGCTATCACATAGCCTTGCAAAGCATACTTTGTCACAGATAATCTTAAAAAACAGCACAAGTTAATAAAATATTCACACTTTTAATATTAAAGGGGAAAATAATTCAAATACTGTAATATTCCAATATTTTACCTGTATCCCAGGCTGGTGGTATTTCTGGATATACTAGGTGAATGGCTTTTGCTGTTTCTCACTTGTTGCTCACTTTGATTATCTCCCACCCTAAATCCCCATCCATCTCACAATAGGCCACTTATATACGTCTTCCCCCTTCTAAAAATAATCGTAAGTACCTAACAAAATCTTGTAGTCACAAAACAATTTCCATTCTGGCAAGCATAGCTCTAACTGCATAATCATCATATCACTATTATCTAAAATCACTGGCATCATATAAAATCAATGTCCACATGACTTTAGTTGTAAGCCCTCCTAATACCAAAGTATAAAAATCACACAATGCTAATACTAAAACATTCATCTAAAGCATGACACAAAGTGGTATATGCTACTTCCAAGTATGTTTAACTAATTTAACTGTCAAAGCTTTTTAACTCATTATACTTCTAAGCCTTTTTAACTAGCTAAACTAAGACATAGACTTCCTCAATTCACAATAAAACAAAGCATGCTCAAAATTCCACAAGACAAGCAAAAGACACTAGCACTAACCACAATCTTGCTACTACTTCATGCATTTTTACTTCTTAACAACCAAACACAGGTCAAACCTATACAGTATTACATACAAAATAAATGATAAACCAATTATCAACATTTTCAAAGCAGGTCTCGCAAGCTTGTGGACAAATCCTTCTAAGTACATATGGTTATCAAAGTATAAAAAAATAAAAAGAAGTTATGTCTTACCATAACATTCCATCTGTGTTGTTGATCTTTTTCCATTCATCACTAATGGGTTCGGTTCTGAGCCCTCGGAACCGTGTCGGCCTAATAAAAAGCTTGCGTACACCAAAAACTCTCAAGCTAAGCTGCTATCCACAGTGCCCTTCTCCCAGTTACCTCAGATTGGGTTTGCATGCAACATATAGAAGTAAAAGCAGAGGCCATTTCAGTGCAGAAATCCTGAAACACCACAAGGACTCATAAGATCCACCAAAGGTTCCTGGTGGGGGACGGTGGGTGGGATGTGATGAATGGAAGAAGATCAACAACACAGATGAAATGTAATGGTAACACATAACTTCTTTATCTGATGTTGTTAATGTTCTTCTCATTCATCACTGATGGGACAGAATTCCAAGCTACTTGAAAACCTGGGTGGCCCTTATGGAAGAACATTCCTGAGAACCATTGAGACGAAGGCCACTCTTCCCCTGGAGACCATGTCCAATTTGTATGTTTGATGAAAGTATGGTATTTAGCCCAAATGGCTGCTGTGCAAATGTCATCCATAGAAGCTCTGGATTGAAAAGCAACAGAAGTTACAATGGCTGTCGTTGAATGAGCTTTGATCTTAACAGGTTTAGGTTCATTTGGTTGTGAGTATGAAAAAGTAGTGAGTATGAAAAAGTAATACAAACTCTGAGCCATTTTGATAGAGTGACTTTTGATATAGCACATCCCATTTTTGGTCCAGAGAAAGAGATGAAAAGTTGATCTGACTTGCGAAAAGATTTAGTCCTGCCCAAGTAAAAACACAATTGTCTATGTACATCCAATGAGTGTAGACCGTTGTTGTGTCTTTCGGCTTTTCCCGGTTAGGGGTCGCCACAGCGTAACTCCGGTCCGCTAATGATTGGCAGTAGATTTTTACATGCCGAGTTGCCAGCCCTGATGCACAACCTTCAACGAAGGTACGCCCATTCATGCATGTCTCCACACAGAAGACGCTCTAGCTGAGAATCGAACAGGACAACGTCGTACTGTGAGGTGACAACACTACCACAATAAGTGTAGACCGTATTCTCCTTTATTGGAATAATTTGGGAAAAACATTGGGACCTCAATGGACTGGTTAACAGAGAAATCAGAAATCACTTTGTGGAGAAAAGATGGATTAGGACAAAAAGATATTCTCTCTTAATGAAAGATTAAATACGGACTCTTGATGCATAAGGCTTGTAATTCCGACATCCGTCTAGCTGATGTGACCACCACCAAAAAGGGATTTCTATGATAGAAATTTAAGGTCACATTTTGCAGCAGGTTCAAAAGGGGGTAAAGAGAGAGATTGTAATACCAGAGATAGATTCCATGTCTCTACAGGCTGCCTGATTGGGGGTCTGCTATGGAAAACTCCTTTGAGAAAGATCTTGCAAATGCAGGTGGAGATGAGGAACACCTTCTAGACCGTTATGAAAATTGGAGATGGCTGCCAAGTGGACTTGAATAGTAGAAGCTGATGCTTCATTGTCAAAAAACTCAGAACGGTATTGAAGTATAACAGATGCAGGAGCTAAGAAGGGGTCTACCATCTGTTCTTTTGACCAGAGAGCGAACCTGTTCCACTTATCTCTGTAGAGTTTTCTGGTGGATGATTTATGGAAGGCCAAAATAATATCGTGAACAGGTGAGGAGAGGGTTTCCTGCTTATCGACTAATGGAAGTGGAGAATCCAAGCTGTCGGCTTGAGAGTGGTCAGATTTGGGGGAGTCAACCCTTGGGGATGAGAGTTTAGGTCCTGATGAGTGTCCAGGATCCATGGAGGTTGTAATAGGTGAGGCCAGAGGAAGGGGAGCCACACTTGTCGAGGCCAGAATGGGGCAATAAGGATCACCTTGCATCTCAACCGAATTGCTTTCTTTAAAATAGGGGTATCAAAGGAATTGGAGGATAAGCATAGAGGAGACCCGTGGGCCAATTGTGAGTCAAAGTGTCTCTCGGTGACTCCCCCTCTGGGGGAAAAAAGGCAAAGAAGCTGCTGCATTTGTTGTTTGAAGGGGAAGCAAAAAGATCGCAGCAAGGCTGGCCCCAATGGCTGAAAATTTTTGCCATCACATTCGGATTGAAAGACCACTCGTTTGGAAGGAGGATGCATCTGCTCAGGCTGTCCACAATCATGTTGGAGCTCCCCAGGATATGCGATGCAATAAGAAAGTGGTTGGAAGCTATCACCCAGTGCCAAATTCTCATGGCCTCTCGACACGGGGTAGGATTTGGTCCCTCCTTGTTTATGTACCAAACTACTGACATATTGTCTGATTGGATCACAATCATTCCCGATGGATGGAGCAGATGTAGTGCCTGCAATGCCAACAGCACTGATCTCAACTACAGAACATTGATATGCAAGCTGGCCTCTAAGCTGGACAATGTGCCTTGGACTGTCTTTCCTGAAAGTGGCCCCCCACCACCCTATCAGGGAAGTGTCTGTGGTCACTGTGGTGTTTGGGTTGAGGGATCTGGAAGGGGTGACACCAATGATTTTCATCTGTCCTCATCCACCAAAGAAGATCTTGCTTGCAGGAATTGGTGATGAGGATCTCTGAGTTTAGGGGTGAAGATTTGTGAACCATTGAGACAAAAGGAGCCATTGTAACAGTCTCATATGTAATCTTGCTAGGGGAACAATCAGAATGGTTGCAGCCATAGACCCAGAGCCTGGAGAACTTCTCTGATGACACATTTCTTTGGCAAAGTATCACTCGTACTTGCAATCTTAACCTCTGAAGCCTGTGAGCTGGATGAGAATCCAGGCTTGTTCGAGTACTGAAAACTGCCCCTATAAATTCCAGTGGTTGGGTAGGTTGAAGATTGGATTGTTCCCAATGGACTGTGATGCCTAGAAACTCTGCCAGTGAGAGAGTGTAGCAGAGGGCTATGGTCAGGAGGTGCTTGGTGGGGGTGGAGAGGAGTCAGTCATCTAAATATGGAAACACCTGGAATCCCTGATCCCTGAAGTCTCAGATGAGCTGTTACCACTGTTTATCTGTTACCACTGCTAGGCATTTCATGAACACTCTGGGGGCCATCAAGAGACTGAATGGCAGGGCTCTGAACTGGTAATAATTGGCTCCTAGTTGGAAGCAAAGTAGACTTCTGGTGCATTTGTCCATTTTGATGTGGTAATATGCATCCTGGAGGTCTATCGAGCACATCCAAACATCCTCCCGTAAAAAAGGGAGAATGGATTGTATAGTGACCATGCAGAATTTGGTTTGAACCACTGATTTGTTTAGATGGCTGAGATCCAAAATGGGTCTCCAGTCCCCGGTCTTTTTTTGGCACCAAAAAGAATTTTGAGGAAAAAACGGATCCTTAATGGTCTGGGGGACTGGTTGGATGACTCTTTTTTTTTTTGACACAGCTTTCTTATCTCTAAAGCCGCTTCTTCCCTTTGATTGGGTGGAACATCGGGAAGGTATTTTGTAGGTTTTGGGTGAGATATTAGAGGGATGTAATAGCCTCTGGAGATTATTCTCTGCACCCACCGATTGTTTGTAATAGAGTGCTAGGCAGTTTGGTGCAGAGAAAAACGAGCCCTGACTGCTTTCAGAGGAAAGCAATTGGGGAACACTTCAGGAGCATTGATAAGACCGCCCGGACAAAGAATCCCTATGGTCCTGATTTTGGGGACCCCCTCTGCCCCTAAAGGGGTGTCTTCCACCATTAGAACCCCCTCTGCCTCTGGGGGAATCCTCACCACGTGCGTTGTGAAAAGGACCTTGAGATTTTTTGTGCCATATTTTCCCACATCTCTTGTTCCTGGAAAAAGAACACTGAGGCTTGGAAAAACATAGGCCAACAGCAGACAAGGTCTTTCCATCCTGTTCGCACCTGGCCAGTGTGTCCTTCACTTTAGAACCAAACAAGGTGGATGGTTCAATAGGAGCATTCAAAAAGAAGGACTTGAAGGAGTCCGCGTGATCACAGATGCGCATCCAGGCATGACATCTCATGACTTATGCCTACACCCGTAGCTCTAGCCGCCCCTTTGGTTGCATGGGAGAGCAACCTCATGGACAAGCTGATGATAGACTCAATGGTAGCAAGTTGAGAAGCAACCTTGTTATGTGCCCTGTCAGAAACTTGACCCGCAAGGGCTCCAGAAAGTTCGGAGATCAGATCCCTTTGAAACCTCATAAAATGTGACAAGTAACTCAGAGACCTAACTGCAAAGGTCGCTGAAGCAAAAACTCACTTCCCTTGTCTGTCCACAGTCCAGTACTCTCTGTTGGGTTGGTGAACAATAGGACTTTCCTCCGCAAGGTCCATTTTCGTGGCCACCACCACCACCATAGCATCTACTGGCAAGCCCCTAGACTAGTGGGGATGTTCCTCTGGTGGAGAAAGAATCTTGTCTGGTCACCAGGGAATGGCCTCAATAGAATCAGGGTTCTTCCACGCACACTGCACGATGAGCTGGACTAACTCATCGGCAGGTGGGGTCACCCAATTAGTAGAAGGCCGAGAGCGGAAAGCCTGCAGGAAAATGGATTCTTCTGAGGAAGGATTGGAGGGCTTCCAGACATCCATTTGTTTCGATATTTCCAGGATGTCTCCAAAAGAGCCATTATCGGGGTGACCATGGGGACCCTTTCCCATCATCGTAGTCCATATCCTCTGTGAGAGACTCCTCCAGTGAGTCAAGGTGTTTCCTCTTACATGCCTTCTTCTGAGGGGGTTCTTCAGTGGGAATGTCTGAAGAAGACTCGGAAGGGAAATTACCCTGAACTGAGGTTTCCTGGGGCTTGTGCTCTGTGTCCAGGAGATGTGGCCCATGGTAGCTGTAGCTCAGAGGGAGAAGGGCAGGGGGAAGATATGATGTAGGAGGAGTGCTTCCAGAAGCAAGCATCCTCTCCCTCACCCAGAAAGCAGGCCCACATGAAGAGGAATGGGAGCCCAGAATCGAGTAAGACAATCCAGAACTGGGGTCACACCCCGCTCTGTTAGGCCTGCTCCTGGGGATGGAACCTCAAGCAAGATTGGGGCAGGCATTGCCCCCAGATCCGAAGATGGAACCGATAACAAACATGGAACCATGCTGAGAACCAAGGGTCCCACCCCCCAACCATGAGACTGAGGAAGGGATGGTTCCAAAGGAACCTGAAACCCAAAGGGAAGGCCTCAGAGCCTCAGTGAGGGTCACTGTCAGTGTCAAAGAAAGGGTTCCCACCAATGATGCTGGAGCTTTGGGTCTTGGAGCCAATGGATCCGAGGGATGAGAATAAGTGGGAGTCCTGGGAGCAGTAGACCCAAACCCTGAAGTGGGATGAGTCTTAGGAATGTTTATCCCTCTGGCTATCAAGAGATGGTCCAGCAGGTGTACCACATCAAATTCAGACAGATCCTTGGTGGACCTTAAAGAAACTCCGGAAGGAGAGTCAGGCCAGTCCAGAAAAGGGCTATAAGCCTGGCCTAAGAATGGGTCTAATGAGGGGGAATACTGGGTCCATGCTGTTTGAATTGTCAGCACTGAAGACTCGAATTTGGAAACAGGCAATAGAGGAACTAACCGTGCTGAGAAAGGGCTCAGTGCCAAAGATGCACTTGGGGTTGAAGTTATTCTCGGCTCCAAGGGGATCATTGGAACCAAATTTGGTGTGGTGAGAGGTAAAGTTGGTGCCGAGACTATCGAAGACAATAAGGTCAGAGCCGTAGTCATTACTGTAGTTAAGACTGGTGCTGTAGATGTCGGTGCCGAAGGCGGCACCGATGTTGAAGTTATGGTAATGCCCACAGAAGCAACTGCAGCAAAGCTTGGAATAGAAGCAACAGGAATACTCAGAGCTGAGGAAGCAATTTTGTGTACAGTAGAAGACTTGTGGGCCTTGTGTTTGTGGGACTTGCCCTTATCACCAGCCAAAGAGGGATTGAAATGTGGATGTTTTTTGTCCTTCACTGGAGGGGTTGAGCCACTGACACAGAAAGAGCCTCTGAGAAAGGTCTAGATAACAGGCCTTTCCAAAGTTTGTTTTTCCTCTCATTCAGCATCTGCTGACTAAAACTCAGACAAATCTAGAAAGGAGGTTTCACAGAGAGGTGGGAAACCCCTAGACAATAGACACAATCATCATGTAAGTCGCTGTTGGGGAGTTTGCCATTGCAGGAAGTGCAATGTTTGAACCCCAAAGTCCCTTTTTTCTCAAACATATCCAACACACAAAAAGAAAAAAAAACAAATTACTGCTAGGAAGTATAGGAAGAAGTAGAAAAAGGAAATATACCAACAATGATATCAAACGATACCACAAGGGTAGGAGAGGGCGTTACCAACGATGGTAAAAGAAATAGGGTAGAGAAAATGAGTTTAATCAGAAAAAGGTTCAAAAACACCAAAATTTGTAAAAGTATGACACTTAGCTGGAGAGCTCAGTGAAACGCTGCTATATGACTGCATGGCAAACGAGATCCGAGGTAACCTGGGAGAAGGGCATTGTGGGTAGCAGCTTAGCTCAAGAGTATTGGTGTACGCAAGCTTGGTATTAGGCCAACTTGGTTCCAAGCCCATCAGTGATGAATGGGAAGAAGATTAACAACATCAGATCAATACTTATATTAAGATTTCTCATATAATAAGCCAGTGATGTTGAGCCCAACCAAGGACCAATCTTCCAAAGCCAACAGTACTATCCTACAAAAACCCTCCATCTAGTATACAAATATAACAAGCATTAATAGCAAACAGTCCACGCCTGAATCATAGATGGAGCAATGCGATCCTAAACTAATATCAATAACTAAACCTTGGTTTAAAAATCTTGCCACTTTTACACATGCAACAGGCCAAAGATATGTAAAGGAGGATGATGTAGCACCATAGTTAAAATATATTCTAACTTAGATACCCCACCAATAAAGAAAGACATTGCAAACAATTACTGTTATCCAAGCTAGGTGCTTATTCAGAGTGAATTATGTGTCAATACAAAAGTTTTAATAGTTATATTTCTACTCACCTCCTCATCAATGCTCACAAAGAATAAAATAACCAATAATAACAAAAGATAATAAGATAATAATACCTAAGGCCTTTCAACCAAGACTGAAAAAAATATCACTTTGAGGCAATTACTCAATTTTTATCATTATAATTTCACATAGATAGAAAATGAAGTAGCCAGGTGGACCTCTACCTCAGGCAAAATGTCTATACTAGATTTAATAATAACAAATATTCATAATAAAGTAAGATCCCTACAAATTCTGCCAAATTCCATCAGCAAATACATTCCTATTCTCATTGTGCTCTTTCAAAGCATGTAAACGTCTAACTACTTTTAAAACAAATAAGAGCCATTCCAGAATCATCTGACAAATTTTTAAAGCAAAAGCTGTAATAGACACTACATAACTACCCCAATCCCACCTCTACTCTTGTTTGCATCAATTCAAGACAGACTGTTCCCCTTAACAAAATTGAGAAGACAAGGTAAGTAATACCATGGATCACCTCTGAATTATGAAAACTAAGGCCAGAGATAAAGCCAGGAATTTATGGAAAAAATAATACAAACAATGCAGATTAATAAAGATACTTTCAGGTACAAAATATCAATAACAGAATAAAAAACAAGCAATGCAGCAGAAGCCTTCTTCCTTACAAAGTATTCAATTAGGGCAACCCAATACAGTTTGAAAAACTGTAAAGGGCTTTTGCATTAACAAAATCTTTCCCAAAGCCATTAATGACACAAAACTTAACACTTTTTCAAATACAATTAAAGGTAACCTCACCCTGTTTTCATAGCTCTCAAACTCTTAGAACAAGAATATGGATAAAGGCACAAATAATGGGCGACAAAAGCACAAAGATAGGAACACTTTTTAAATTTTGCTCTTACAAACTTAGAAAGTTGATAGAGTAACAGGTTTTGCATTAGCATGAATTTTCTGAAGGCTATAAAGTTTGAAACTCAAATGTGTGCTATTATTTTCTGACTTTAGTCCTCAATGATTTGTCAGTGGTTTGCCAGAGAACCATAATTTTATGAGAAATAGACCAAAATTATTAGGCACAAATCCAAACATTCTGCAAAAATCTGGACAGTTGAGAGGTATGCCTGTCTTCTCTATCTTTTACCCTAAACTGCTACGCAGTTCCTGCCCCCAGCATCAGACATCCCATTCCATAAGTAATTATACAAAATATTCCAATTAAGAAATTTATTGAAAAAATGAATTTCTACTACTAGCCGTATCACCATACACAATCCCCCTGTCCTACACTTGTAACCAATCACTAATAAAATGAACAATACCACATAGTTTCAAACACCCAATAGGTTAACTTCTAGTCCTACCCAAATGACTACAGACCAGTAAGACATGTCTGGCTGTTTCTGACCAACATTTCTGACGATTACTAAATTGTTAGAAAAATCATATATGACCAACTATTTATTTATCTATTTTGTCCTTTGTTGACCTAGTTAGTTCCACTAGGCTCTTTTCATGGGGGACCCTAAATGGCATTTATACTATTAGGGGGCATCTGGACAGAACACCAGGGAACTTGCCTGCTCAGTACAGTAATTGCAATGAGTTTTGCCAGCAATTACAAGTGCCCATCCTAGTCCTAGTGCAGTGGTGGCTGGGAGGATGTCTTCATGTCATGGAAGTTGGAAGTAAAGGAGAAAACGTGAACGCAGGCTCCGGAGATGGTGTTATTGTGGGTTCAGAAGTTCTGCTTCAACAAAACCTTTTTGTTGAGTTAAAAAAAGAGAAATTGGTGGATGTGTGGTTACAATCCTCCATTTGGGAGGGTTGCAGGATGATATATTACAGGAAATTATTATTGAGAGTGAATCAGCTAATAATGTTGAAGCATTGTGGGGAAAAATAAAGGAAAAAATAAGGGAAGAAGAGGTAGCAGATGGAGAAGAAAAGAAGGGAGCCAGAAAATGTAAATAAAGGAAAACTGGCATTAAGACTGCAAAGTAAACATGAAGCTCCATTAAACAGGTATAAAGTGTGAGACAGTGATGTTTTGCCTTTGGGTGATACAATTCAAGAGGTAAGAAGATTTATTCTTATAAATAGAGAGACTTTGTGACATTATATTTGAGACTGTACAAGGGATGGAGAACTTTATTAGTGCATTTGAAAAAAGAAAAATGACAATTTATGGAATTACTATATTATCAAGACTGCATTCAGAGAAATAAAGAAAAAGTTACATATACAGTTTCAAACAGAGATTGAAAAAGAATCTTTAAAAGGACATATGAAATACATTTGCAAAGAAGTATTGGATAATGTGAAAGTTTATAATGATATTGGTTTATGGACTGTGAGTTGGAACAGTCATGTTATTTTTAAAATGGAAATAATAAAGTTATATAAATGCCAAGTGTTATAAATCTGGAAGGGAATTGAGGTTTAGTAGTGTACTGAGGGCAAGTTAAAACATGTTCTATATGTGAAAAAGAGGGGCATTTTGTGAATAATTGTGAAAAGAAGATGCTATATTTGTAGAAAACTGGGACATGGGGCAAAAAAGTGTGAGCTTGAATGGGACATTTAGCAATTGATTGCATAGAAATAGAATAGGAAAATGAAACTAAAACTAAAGAAAGAAAAGAGGTAGATGGGAAATGAGACCTATTCAGGGACAATGATTCTGATAAATGAGGAAATGAAAATATTAGATGTTCTAGTAATAATACCTGGGAATGGGGTAATATGTGATTAGAGAAGAAGACAAAGATGTTCTTAGCCTAGTAAACACCTACGAAGCTAACGACCACATGGGCCTTTTTAAGTCTAGCCATGCATCCCGAATCTCTGACAGGTTCTGACACCCTTGATAAGTGTAAGCATGGGCCTGAGAGATAAACCATTTACAGGGTACCTATTTGCATTAGAGACATGGGTGCCAAACCAAGGATGAATTTCCAGTTTCCCATCCAATTGTCCAAGTTGCACTTGAATTGGGTTAGGCAGGAACTCTGATTCACATGGATGAGGAGCCTGTTCCATAGACAATATAGTCTCTGGGACACATACCTATTTCTCCAGCAGCTCCTATTTATATCACAGGCAAGGTTTAAGTCTTTAGAATGGGTACTTCTGGTACTGTTTGTTTTGTGGATATGCAGGAGGTCCATCATAGTGGGGTCTGTCAATGCCCTGTATTCCAGGCATAGATCTCTCCTCAAAAGCCTGTAGGAGACAGAATGCAGGGATAGGGCCTTGAGCCAGTCAGCCTTGTTTTCTTTTAGTGAGGAACCTCTGTGGTCTTTCCAGTTGTTGAATATGCCTGGTTAGGTAAATACCAAAGGGGCCATTGTACTTAATTATAGGTCTGATGAATGCCGAATACAGTGGAACAATTACTTCCTTGGACTTAGATGCCATACCTATGTTTATAAGTTGTGCAACACAGAATGATTTCCTCACCACTGTAGACATGTGATGATCAAAGGCTAGATTGCTATCTATGTGTTTTCCTAAGTCCTTGACATCTGGGTTAACTCTAAGGGGTGTGTTGCCAATATGATAGTTACCAGGGATGGATGACTTCAGATTAATAGTGAGATGTGTCCGATTAATAGTGAGATATGCGTACACAAATATGTCTGAAAGGAAAAAGACGTCTGAAGATATAAATAAGTAAGCAATGGTAAATAATCAATAACTGTGGTTGGAGATTGTTAGATTTTATGAATATCAGTCTGAAATTAATTATGTTGTAAATATGCTGAAAGAAAAGGCTTGCTTAAATGCAGAAACAGAGTCTAGTAATATCTAATCAGCAGTCATACTAAATGACCATGGCTTGGAAAAGGAATCTGCTGAATGGACATTTTTCCCTTACAGACTCAAAACAGGATGTATGCAAGAGCAAAAATACAAAATCTGCTTTTAAAGAATGGACATTTTTCCCTTACAGACTCAAACAGGATGTATGCAAGAACAAAAATGCAAAATCTGCTTTTAAAGAACAATGACATGTTATTCTGCATGGAAAAACAGGATATGACACAAGAACAGATGTTTTTTTATGCAAAGATCCAAATAAAATACAGGTTGTTCACACTGTCAGAAAAGCTGATTTCTGACCATGTGTTTTCTCAAAAATATGTTTTTCTTCATAAAAAACAGGATATGCTTATCAGCATTGACATAAGAACATATGTTTCTATACACAGAAGATTCAAATAGAATATTCTACATGGACATCAGGACACTGTTACAGGATATTCACACTGTCAGAAAAGCTGGTCTCTTACAAGACATTGTTAAACAAGGAAGTTTAGTATTGTTTCTACAGGATAAGCAATTCTCCAAAATATGTTTATGCATGACTAAAAACTGTATATAAAGAGCTGTATAAATCCAGTTATTTTAGAGGTTTGGTAGGGACACAAGTCCCAAGGTAAATGTTATATCTCTCACATCATCTGTACTATATGAGAAGTAAAGTTGGAACAGTACTTTTAAGCTGCAACGTTTGTCCAGTTTTATTTATTATAAAAGTTATTGGTTACTGCTCTTAAAGACAAGTGCTGCAAAGTATATTCTCTCATCAGTGTATATTCTGCAAGTTTCTGTATGCAACAGACTGTGAATGCAAATATAACTAGACTTTGAATTTTAGCAGAATCCAGCCAGCAAGACTGAGTGTCTTAAGAACACTGCAAATCCATCCCACAGCAAGAAGCAGCAAGCAGTAAGCAAGTAAGATCAAAATATTTTTTCAATGGCGAGGCAGCTGAGTGACTAGCTCCATATAATTTTTTCAATGGCAAGCTAGCCTGCATTTGAAACTACAATCTGCATTCAACCACAGGAGGAGTGATGGTAAGCCCTGCAGAGGGTCACTTCAGTTAAATTGCAGTAACTAACATTTGTACGTATGTGTCAATTCTGAACAGAAGTATTCCAGTTTATGCAGCTTTCAGTAGTAAAGTTTTTTAGACGTCTACAATCCGGAGTGAGACTAGTTCAAGAAATTCGCAGTGCCATAAATTCACTAAAGAAAAGGGGGATATCCACTAGCCCATCAGTCCACTGCCTGTTGTGCTTTCCCAGCTTCTCAAGTGACTTTGAAAAATTTCCAGCCATCTGCAATAGCAGCCTGATCACCTGTTTTCTTGCTAACTGGTAAGACTTTTTTCTGTGTCACATATTTAGTGTGGATGATGTTAAAACAGTTTGTATATTCTTAAGAGAGTTTTTATATTCTTAAGACAGTTTGTATATTCATATATAGTTTCTGTATTCCTAGACAGGTTGTATATTACTAGATAGTATGGATATTATTTATAATTCATGCAGGAGTAAACCAAACTTTAGTAAATTGCTATGTTGGTATACACAGCACATTAGTAAATGTAAAACCTTATTAGGGCTGGTTGATAGCAAGGCATTATGCAAATGTATTACAATGTTTGGCTGGTATCTCAAAGAAAACCATGTGAAATATGACAAATGTTTATTGTGTGCTTCAACAAAAACTGCATATTGTGTATTATGTCATAAAATAATATTGCATCATATTGCGAAAAAAATAGACTGTAAAGACAGATCTGAAGAATTAACTAAGGGTAAAGTGTTTCCATTACATTCTGATGTTCAACAGTTATGTCCTGTCACCACATGTGAGTCAAATCAGTTACTGATAGAACCCCTAGTACATTTTGTTACAAAAGAATGTAGTAAACTTCTAAACGACAGACACAATGAGTTCAGGAAGCTTAGACAAGTTATACACACATCTTTTCAAAAGTGCATAGGAGTTTCAAATTCAGCAGAACAGCTTACTAAAGAATGTCAGAAAGACCATGTAACATTACTGGAAATTCAACAGCAGTTGCAGGATAAATGAAATAAATTAGCTGAACTGACAAAGACTGGGAACTTCCTGCATACACAGTTAATCTGTGCAAAAGAAATATATTTTATAATATGTTTATGTTTTGAAAATGGTGAAACATACATGGTAGGATGGTAGGATCTGATGTCTGGACAAATCATTCTTAAATGTTTTACTTTCATTCAGTTAAAGCAATACATCTATCAGTACTACAGTAAAGTAAAGCATATGAATGCCATTATTAGCATAGTCAAAAGGTAAACAAAATTGTTCTAGTGTATAAAATTAAATAAAAATAGTTAATAAGAGTAAAAATTTAAAGTCACAAGACATGACATACTTGTATAAAGATATACATATACAAGACAGACATGCATGTGTGTTCTTTTCATTTAGAGTACATCTGTTACAATACACAAGAATAACAGTCAGACAACAGCAAATATAAATAATATAAATATAAATGTGTTGGTTAAACTAATATCTATTTTGTTTTTTACAATTTGTTTATAATTATATAGTAACACCAAACAGTTAAAGTTCTGAATTTTAAAAAGAAAATCACAGATGATATTAGTCAAACAGTTTTTGTAAAATTAATGGCAGGACAGTTAAATAGTTAACTAAATTAAAAAAAAAATACTGAAATCCATGTAAGGTAATTGTAAAATGATGTCTATTTATGTTGTATAAATGCATAGTTATGCAAATCACAATCACATTAAAGGAAAAATGCTAAAAGAATTAAGTATAGTTTACAGAGTATGAAATGTGAGCTCAGACCTTCCTAGACTGGATGAATAGTTACAGGAAATGCTGGAAAGATAAGATAAACAACAAGACTGATTGCCAGACAAGTAGCTTGAGTTTTTCTAAAGCATCATTGTTATTAAAACATAATTGTTAAAATGTTTACAGGCAACACTATTTAGTAATTGTCATAAAATGCCACAATTGTGCATAGATGTCACTGATAATCTGTTTGCAAGTAAATGTTAAAAGGACAAAAAAAACTCAGTTGTATCAAGTACAGCCAGCAAATGGGCTATAGTATATATACAGTTCAAATCAATTGTGCAGGAGGGTGTAAATGCCTACTAGTGGTAGTAAACAGCAAAAGCTTTATAAAAAATTATCAAATCAGACAAAAGTCCATAATTTAATAAAATAAATGTATAACCATAGTGTTAGGCTGACATACATTCTATTCTTACAGCATAGGGCAGGAAAACAGTGCTGAAGTACTACAGGGGGAGGAGTACTTTCTCAGTTTTACACTGACTGTATAAGCAGCACTGCACAAGGGTCTGAAATAAAGCTACAGGAAAAATAAACAACAAGGGTCTGAAATAAAGCTATAGAAAAAATAAACAGCAAGGGTCTGAAATAAAGCTGCAGAAAAAATAAACAACAAGGGTCTGAAATAAAGCTACATAAAATAAATAATAAGGGTCTAAAATAAAGCTAGAGGAAAAAATATCTCATTCCTTCTTGACAATACTCTTTTATGGGGAGGGAAAAACAGGTATTAGTGTATTAGAAATACTGGTAAACTGGATTAAACCTGACAGGATAAGATATTTTACAAGTTGTTAATAGCTATCATAATGGTTAAACAAGAGATGATTTAAAATTGCTTTATTAAAGCTATACAAGAGAGAATAAAGATATGCAAAAATGCATAAATGTTTCTAATAGCAAGAATGGTCACTATTTCAATATGTTTTTGGCAAAACAATGTTGGTATAAAAAAGCATGAATATTTTTAATTGCTGAGTATGTAGTTTAAAATAACAGGACATATGGATATGGTATCAGTTCCACTAGATATTTCTAAAGAGACAAACATTTTCCAAGATTTTGCTTAATATTAATGTTATTAAATTTGTAAGATTAAACTAAATGTACTTTATAGTCTTTGTATGTACAAATGCAGAAGAATTCAGTACAAATGAGATTAATGTCTAGTAATAAATATGTGTGAAAAACCATATTTAAAGAAAACAATGGGTCCAGGGTACCTACTAGATTGAAATGCATAAATAGCAAACAGTCTGTGTAAATACATACTGTACAGGATACATCATAATAAGTTCAAAAGTAATTTGTCAAGTTGTAAAATAATTGCTTTCAAATATTTATTATCTAAGCCCAGTTCAGTACTTTATCAAGATGTTAATGGGCAGTTCAAAGACACGACCACAATGTTATGGTTAAAATGACATTGAAATTGTGTGTTTTCAGCAGTGTATAAATGCTTGCAGTAGCACATGGTTACTGTCTCTTATAGTTAATTCAACAGTTGCAAAGAGTTAATGAAACAATTCTAAGTCATAAATTAAATTCTGTGAATGCAAAAGAATAAATTGATCAAGTTAAACTAAAGCAGACACAGCTCATAACTGATAAAATATTTTCACAGAATGGTCTGCAAAAGAAAAAGTTGTTAAATACATTCAGTTTTGGTAGTAATACTTTAATATCATTGTATTAACTATGTAAAATTGCATTTTGATTTGTTGTATCAAACTAAAGGTTTGTTTCTTGTGTTTTCTATATAAAATGTTTTGAGTATGTTTAAAAACAGAGGGAATTGTTAGATTTTATGAATATCAGTCTGAAATTAATTATGTTGTAAATATACTGAAAGAAAAGGCTTGCTTAAATGCAGAAACAGAGTCTAGTAATATCTAATCAGCAGTCATACTAAATGACCATGGCTTGGAAAAGGAATCTGCTGAATGGACATTTTTCCCTTACAGACTCAAAACAGGATGTATGCAAGAGCAAAAATACAAAATCTGCTTTTAAAGAATGGACATTTTTCCCTTACAGACTCAAACAGGATGTATGCAAGAACAAAAATGCAAAATCTGCTTTTAAAGAACAATGACATGTTATTCTGCATGGAAAAACAGGATATGACACAAGAACAGATGTTTTTTTTATGCAAAGATCCAAATAAAATACAGGTTGTTCACACTGTCAGAAAAGCTGATTTCTGACCATGTGTTTTCTCAAAAATATGTTTTTCTTCATAAAAAACAGGATATGCTTATCAGCATTGACATAAGAACATATGTTTCTATACACAGATTCAAATAGAATACAGGACAATGTGTTTCCTCAAAAATATGTTTTTCTACATGGACATCAGGACACTGTTACAGGATATTCACACTGTCAGAAAAGCTGGTCTCTTACAAGACATTGTTAAACAAGGAAGTTTAGTATTGTTTCTACAGGATAAGCAATTCTCCAAAATATGTTTATGCATGACTAAAACTGTATATAAAGAGCTGTATAAATCCAGTTATTTTAGAGGTTTGGTAGGGACACAAGTCCCAAGGTAAATGTTATATCTCTCACATCATCTGTACTATATGAAAAGTAAAGTTGGAACAGTACTTTTAAGCTGCAACGTTTGTCCAGTTTTATTTATTATAAAAGTTATTGGTTACTGCTCTTAAAGACAAGTGCTGCAAAGTATATTCTCTCATCAGTGTATATTCTGCAAGTTTCTGTATGCAACAGACTGTGAATGCAAATATAACTAGACTTTGAATTTTAGCAGAATCCAGCCAGCAAGACTGAGTGTCTTAAGAACACTGCAAATCCATCCCACAGCAAGAAGCAGCAAGCAGTAAGCAAGTAAGATCAAAATATTTTTTCAGAGATGTTACTTGTAACATAAGGAAGGAAATGGGAAAATAAAATATATTAAGGGGATAAAAAAGTTAAAATGTTGATGGACGTAATATGGAAAAATAGGGATTTGACATGTGGAAGAGAAATTTTTAGAACTCAAATAGATTATGTAACTCATTCAAAAGATATCAAGGAAGTGATATGGTAGAAATTCTTACATTTTCAAATCACTGAGTAAAATGAGCTACAATATTAGATAGAGTGATGGAGGAATGAAAATAAATATTTAGTTTAACTAGTAAGGTTAGAAAAAGAACAAAATGAAAGAAGATAATAGAAAATTATGGAAAGAACATATAATGAGAGTATATTATGAAAATCATATCAATGAGTAATGTATGAGGAAAAGTATAAAAATAATTTTAAAGGTTGAAAATAGAATGAAAAAAGGTGGTAAGAATGAATATGAGAAACTAAAGCAGAAAAGGTCAAGACAATGATGTGAATACAAAATTCTTTTCTAAAAGGAAAAAAGAAGTTTAGCCCATTTTAGGGAAACATTAAAACAAGAAATGGAAAGATGGGTGCAATATTAAATGAAAGTACTACAAAATATAAACAGGAAGAAATTATAGAGGTTGTTAAAAATCTGTAAGTAGAATTTCTGGAAAAAAAGAAGGAGAAAATGGAAGATGAAAAGGATATCTAGAATTTTTTTGAAACTTTAGAAGAATAAAGTGGAAGAACTGGAAAAACCATAATGGAGAGAAGGGACAAATCACAGGGATGGATGGATTAAGTTATGGATATTATAAAAGAATGGAGGGCATTGAAAAAGAGTATCTGTTTTTAAGATATTGAATGAGAGGTTGGAGAAATGAATAAAATAAGGAGATGTGTAGTGTTGTTGTTAAGTTTATACTGAAAAAAGATGAAAAAAAAAGATATATACACAAATCAGAGGTCATTAAAAAAGGACTTAGAAAGTGTTGAACAAAAATTATAGGGTATTGGTATTTTGGTATAAAAGGAAGACAGATGAAATGTCACTAATGGTAAAAGAAGTGGCAAATATGAATCAGGTGAGTTGCTGACCATGCAGTGGCAGTTAGCAATATTCTGTATAGTAGGAAATGCCTAGACAGTAACATTTCCCTATAAAGTTAAGCTTAGGTCTAAAACCTGTTATACAGTGCGGCATTGCATTGAATTAAGCTTAGAGTCGCTAGTTTGCAAATTCAATAGTGCTACCATATCCTATCAGTATCCAATATCTTGCTTTTAACCCCAGAAATTAGTTTGTGATAGAATAGCACTACCGTATCCTATCACTGTGTAAAACTTTGCCCTTAACCCCAAAAACTATCTTTGGAGACCCCTGTTAAAACCCTATTGCAGGACTGGACAATGTGGATCTGCAATTTCCTAATGTTTCTGTGACCAGCTTGGTAGATTTAGGCATCCTAAGGCAATGTAGCAATTGTTTCCTGTTCTCAGATGACTAATCATTAAAGAAAACAACACAGTATGTGCGAGATGTGAATGCACGACATCCTTGAGAGCAAAAATATTACATACAAAAAGTTGTCAAGTACCCACACTACATTCATCGCAAACAGATTGTCTTATACTGAGGAACTTAAAAGAATCCTTCCCAAATCTCAAAGACCTGAAAAGCTGCCAAAGACCAACATTGCTCTTCAGTAATCACTAAAACACACAGCAAAAGAAACACCAAACATCTCACACAAGCCTACATCCAATGGACTCCCAACAGCAAACTCCATAAGGCAAGCATATAGCTAATATTCTTATCATTGGGGATTCCATTGTGACCTACAGATGCCCCACTCTCCATTAGACAAGGAGAAGATAATGGTCAATTGTCTGCCTGGAGCCAGGTTCTGCAATATCACGCATATACTCATATCACTGCACCCCAGGTAACAATAGGATTCTAGCATAGTCCATGTGGGTGTAACTACGCTGAGATGTACCTTACTAGACTATATAAAAGAGACATAATGGATCTCTCAGAATATGTGTCATAGGCAGGTAAGAGCCTTGCATCAAATGGCATTCTATGTTCACCAAGGATGATGCCACAGGATGACCATAAAATGATTGATTTCAATAATTTGGCTTAATTTCTAGTGTAAATTCAGAGGAATCCAATATCTGTTAACATGGGAGGTCATGGTGAAGAGATCACATTGCTTTGCCAAAGATGTGCTGCACCTGTCCCCCACAGACTTTCTGATACTGACCTAAAACTTTATCCACCCCCACAGAGCCTTTATTAGACAATGGCAAAAAGACAACAACATAGTGAAAAAGTCTCCAGGCAACCTTAAGGTATTACTGCTCAATGCTAGGAGCCTAAATAAAAATGCTCCACCCCTTCTAGTCTTCCTCACTCAGGAGAATGTAGACATCTGTGCTGTGACTAAGACTTGGTTTAAAGCCATATAAAGTACTCCAGCAGTGCAAGGCTACAGTTCTTTCCACACACTCAAACCAGTAATGGCACAGAGTGGTGCTAAAGGTGGAGTTTGGTTACACAGGGTGATACCATAGAGCTCATCCATGTGCAAGATACCATAGATAAGGTCACCATATTATGACTTGCTACAGGTCACCATCTATGCCCCTAGAGTCTCCCAACTCTTAACTAAACCTGCTAGAGGCACTCACCATCCAACCAAAAACCCTATTCATGGGTGACTTTAACTACCCTCTAAATACTGGGAAACTTACACTGCCTCAAACTCAGAGGTACTAAGCTTTCTGGACTTTATTAACACTAATATCCTAGAACAGATGGTGCATCCTCCAACCACAAGATCAAACATACTGGATCTGGTAATGAGAGAATGTTGCACTCCCCCCCACCCCCAATGTCACATCTTCACTAGTGAAGTCAGATCACAATGCATCTCCTTTGAAGTAAAAAAAAAATCAACTATCAACTCAGAAAACCCAGCTAAACCAGTAACAGTTAGGAACTATTTTAAGGCAAACTACATCCTATTAAATGACAGTTTGTCAAATTAAGGATCCCTGAGCTCTGAGACCAGAATTATTCACAGAGTCCCCATACAGACATGTGAATGGCTGCATAGAAACTGCCATACCTACCAGACGTAAACCCAAAACAAACACTAAACATAAAACTGTCGGAATTGCACTAAACAGGGTGTATAGTAAAAGAAAACCTCATAACCAAAATCAGGGTGAGCAACTCCTTTAAAAACAAGTTCTCCCTTATACAACTAAACAAGAAGTCTAATTAGGTCTAACAAGGCCAACTGCAAGATCAGGATATCCTCACAGGCTAAGGATAATCCAAGTCCTTCTTCAGCTAAGTCCAGAACCTTAAAGGTAACACACAGTAGTGTGCTAAACTGCTGGTGAATTGTATCACCTTCACTGATTAAGGAGACATAACAAATCAACTGGCTGATAAATTCAGCTCAAACTTCACCCCCACCCCAGCTCCTCCAGATGAAGTTACCTACAACATACTGCCCTAAATTCTTATCAAGGATCAGTTGCTGGCAGCACTCACTAAAGCAAAGAGCATCACCTCTGTGTCCCCACAACATCCCTGGTTGCCATCTGACCAGTCTAAAACATGACCTATCAGGACCACTCAAGGCACACTTCAACTACAGTCTTGAAACAGCCTACATTCCAAGTGGATGGATGACCACAATAGTCATTCCTCTCTGCAACAGTACACCATCATTGACCTAGGGAACTATAGACCCATCGGTCTAACATGCCTAATATGTAAAACCATGAAATGAATTATCATGGGAATGATAAACAAGGACATTGGCAATGACACTGGACCAATTCCAATTTGGCTTTGTCAAGAGAAGGTTGTGCCTACTTAAACTGGTACTTATTTGAGAGGTTCACCAAAGCAATGGATTAGGGTTAAAACAGTGCAAAATGTGTATATTGACCTGACCAAGGCATTCAATGCAGTACCCTGCTGAGGCATTGTTGACAAGGTCTCTGGGCTAAGCATAACTACATAACTCACTGCATTGCCAACTGGCTCACAGAGAAGACTCAAGAAGTCAGGCTCAATGAGACCACTACCACCACCAAGAGACTAATCACCAGTGGAGTACCCCTAGGTACTGTGCTAGGCCTAATCCTATTCAACATCTATGCCTTGTAAGTCAAGTCAACTTTAAAGCCTTAAGCTCACCAAATTCACAGCTGACTGTAAATAAGGAGTTATTATAGATTCCCCCCAGACACCACTTTCTTGCAAGAGGGTTTAACATAGACAAATGGCTGGTGCCAAAGCCATGGCCTAAAACACAATGCCAAAAAATGCATTATAATGCTGTTCCGGAAACTATCAACCTGTGTTAATTACTCTATTGATAAAATACTCAAAACAGCTGACCCAGTAGTGAGACGTCTGGGAACATATGTTGACAGCAATCTTGTCTTGATCAACATGTAGCTAAGATAAAAAGAAAACTCTTCTCTGTTACACAATTTATAGGTAATGATATGGTATCCAGGTCTTAGGAAGATATAGTACCATTCTACTTGGCCCTTATCAGACCTATCATTGAGTACAATGCCTCCTTTGGCATCTACCTAGGTTTACCTTCAAAATGTCGAATGCCATAATGTCTAATGTTCATTTGGTTGAAAAATAACATCTAAACTCAAAACATTGAATTATCAAAATGTCTAAAATCGTTTAATTGAAAAAGCAATGAGATCACTTTTACTATTTTGCTGGGGGGCTACGCCCCCTGCACCCCCCCCCCATGGGGGAGCTGTACCCCCCACTCCGATATCGCACTACAGTGCAGACGTGGGCAAATTCGATAATTTCGACATTGTGAGCTTAGACTAATTTTATTTCAACATTTTGATCATTCAATATAGTGCATTCAACCAATTCATTTTCAACCATTTAGCATTCAACATTTTGAAGATAAACCATGTATCTAACTAGGCATTTGTAATAGCTGGAATGCCCGCAAAGGTTTCGCACCAGGAGAATTCAGGGCATGAATACTCTGTACAACACTGATCACCTAAAGGCTCCGTCTCTGTTTTCAGTCCCCTATAGGCCACTGAGTGAGGATCTTTGCCTGGTTTACAGGTATTTCAAAGACCCATCGCTGATGTATCTGCTGTACATGTGCAAAACAATCACCACCAGAAACACTAGATCCAAAGACCTGAACTTTACTTGTGTCATAAACAGAACATGCTGAAGAGAAAGATATGTGCCCCAAAATATCTCAGTGCTGTGGAATTGGCTTCCCATCTATGTAAAACAGAGTTGACCCTGATCCTAATCAAATGAAATCTCATCAATTTGATGGTAAATCATAAATTTACCCCAAGTCTGGATTATACTAATACCCCCCATAAGTTCCTTGGTTACCTCCCTACTAACATGGCCCCTGTATAGACACTCATGATACTCTGGATCCAAATGTGTTTGGGGTAAGTGGTTAGGCTTGTGAATGCCCTAGTGGTCATTAGCCTAGTAAGAACATATGAACTTACGAAAGAACACAAGGAGGAAAGATTATTAACATGTTGTAGCAAAGACATTTACCAGGGTAAGTTGATATTAGAGGCATATGGATGGATTGGAAGAAAATGTATTAATAGAGGAGACAGACAAGGACACCCATGTGCATATGTCTTTTTGTATTGGTAATGAAAGTAATAATATAAACGGGAAAAACTACTGTATGCCAGATGAAAGCTGGGAGTTGGGAAAGGGAAGTATATTACCTGTTTGTCATATGTAGAAGAAATGGTTTGGCTGAGTGAGATTGTGGTAATGCTTGAAACTTAAAAAAATGGATTACAGTTAAACATATTGAAGAGTAAGTGGTTTGGTGAAATTAAGAAAATGTGTGGCATAGTTTATACCAGAAAAAATAAAGAGGTATATTGGGAAAGAAATCTGGAGAATATGAAAGTGGAATAGGAAAATGGAGAAAAATAATGCAAGAAATTAAAAAGTTATTTATTTGGCATAAAAGTAGCATTTATTACTTAAGACAAAGGGTATGTATGTTAAATACCTATGTATTGGGAAAAATAGCATACTTTGGTGGTGGTGGTTGTACTTGTGTCCAGCTAAGATGGAGAAAGAACTGTTTAGAGTTATGTTTCAGTGTTAAAAGAGGGGGGATATATAATAAAAAAGAAGGATGAGCTTTGAATTAAAAACAAATTTTGTATTTAGCAGCCATGCATTTGTTTTAGGTAATAAAGAATGTTAAAAAACAACAGGCAAAAATGATAGCAAAAAAATGTATATGTGAAATATGAAGCAATATGGAAAAACAAAAAGGAAAGAAAAGGCATAGTAATCAAGGAACGGTAGAAGGGAAAGGATATGAAAAAATGTTATGTTATGGGAGATAACATGTAATGAAACTGATGGAAGTTGAAAGGAATGCAGTACTATCATCACGGAAAAATGTTATTTGATATATCCGTGGCAAAAATTAAAGGAAGGGGTAAAGAATGCTGTAAAAATAGAAGGAAATGTTTTGAGATGTTTTATGTGGCAGAGGAGTTTCTGTGGATAACTTTGTGGGATAAATTAGCAATAAAAGGTAAAATGAAATGTAAAGTAATAGAACAACAGAGATGCAATGACTGTAATGAATAAGAAACAACTGAATCTTATTATTTTTTTTTTGTAATTTAAAAAGAATTGCACGTTTTGGAAAAAGTTTTAACATAAGTATAAATGGGAAAGATTTGGAAATATAAAATATGAATATGATACTGTATGGAATGTATGAGAAAGGAAGGAAATGAGAAACTGACAAACTGAACAAAATAATCTTTGTTGTAATATGGGTACAATGAAAAAAGATGTGGATTATTGAATAAGAAAAGAGAAAATGAAGATGTGTTGGCTGAAATAAAATGGTATAGAAGAAAGTATGGGGATAGAGGGAAGTATAAAAGGTAAACAATAAGTGAATTTTGTTAATGTGAAGATGGTGGGAATTTGAAAATATGGAAAGTGTAAATACTAATGCAGAACTGTAAGTGTTGTGAATATCAAAGTGTAAACAATGTAAAACTGGGTTTGGAATTACAATGGATTACTAGAGCAACTCGTACTCTTTTTGTCCACTAGGTGGTAGTGGAGAGCTGCTGACAAAGTCAAAATTTTCTTTTTTTTTTCAAAACAGGTTTATTGTTTTAACATATAAGAGAAATATCATAACAATTTTATACAAGTAATTAAAAATAGGTATTATTATAATATTCAACAAAACAACTAAAGTATTTACAAAGACATCCACTACAATCAGATCAATTAATTAAACTAAAATACCGTGCTATTGAAATTAGAATTTTTTTAACAAATTTTGTAAATTATCCCATACAATATAATATGATGTTTTTCTAGTTGTTCTCATTCTAATTGTGCTTATTTCCATATGGCACATTATATTCATAACATTTTTAAATTCATTGAACGAAGGAGGTGTATCTGAAATCCAATTTCTAGTTATTATTTTCCTGGCCACTGCTAGGATAGACCATAACAAGGGAAGCTTAATCTTTTAACACATTGAGGTACAGGTGTGTTGAATAATATAAGAGACTTAGAAATAATGAAATTATCTGTAAAAGAGCCTGCAAAAATTCATTAATTGACTTCCAGTATTCTTTCAACTTCATACAGTCATAAAACATATGAGCCCAGTCAGCATTAATTTCTACATTACATCTCTTACATAGATTATCTTTATTATTTATTTTATTCATCATCAAAGGTGTATAAAAGATCTATGTAAAAATTTCCATGTATAAAGTCTCCAGACAATGGAAGATGTAGTTCTATAAGCAGATTCCAATATATATTGTTTATCTTGTTGAGTTGGTGGGTCCCCATTAATAGAGGTGAAATAATTCCAGTATGAATCTACACTGTAAAAAGTTTCTTGTCTGATAATTTTATGTATATATGAAAGTTTACCTTTATCAGAAACTTTATGCTGTAAATTTAATATCAAGTAATCAATCAGTTTTGGAATAGATTCTTTAACTGTTATAGACATTAGATCTATTTTATCAATGAGATGTTGTCTAAAGATCTGAACCTCTAACCAGCAAGTTTCTCTTAGATCAAATTCTTGTTTTAAGAAATCTAGATTTTTAACTTTATTATCAAATACCAGCTGATACCAGTACTTTAGATCATTATCTATAGCTAAATGAGCTCCTTCAGAAGTAGATGACATAAGCATACCCTGAGTATACATTATAGGGAATACAATAAAATTCCATTCCCTATACTTAGGGTGCATGAATATAAAGTTACGATAACTAATAATAATATTTAATGGGTAACAAACCATATGTTTAGGTGTAATAGGTGAAGTACAAAATTCCTTTAGCAACCACAACATGGAGTTATTTACAATCATATTTTTATGTGTTAAGGAGATTTTCATGAAGTGCATACTAATTAGCTCCCAATAATCTTTCCATTTTATGATATATGACTGATCTATTAATAAAGTAATAACTTTTATAATAGAAGAGATAATATATAAATTAAAGTCTGGAAAAGAAATACCCCCTTGAGACCAGCTATTAGTAGGTTTCTTTAATGCAATCCTAGGTCTATTAGGTGCCCATAAGAAATTTAACATTAGTGTATTCAGTTTCTTGATAATTATTTTTGTAGGTGAAAGTATTATTGATTGTATTAAGTATAAAATCTTGGGGAATATTATCATTTTAATAATTGTAAGTCTCTCCTCCATAGTAAAAAACATATTATTCAAGGTATTAAAAAGATTTTGTATATTAAGAAAACAGGTATTATAGTTATTATATATAATAGATTTAATATCTTTAGATAGTATTATACCTAAATAAGTTATCTGACCTGAATTGGGTACATATTTAGTAAAATCACTAATGAGAATATTTTTTCGTGTATATATAGGTAGTATTTTAGTTTTTTCTTCATTGAATATTAAACCAGAAATACTTTTAAAATTCATCATTTTATCAAATAAAGACTGCATAGAAGAATTAGATCCTGCTGATGTAATTAGAACATCATCTGCAAAAGTTGAATTTTTGATGTTGTATTTTCGTCTATTTCAAAACCCTCTATGTCAGTACTGTTTCTAATCAAATTAGCCCAAGGCTCCATTACTAAAGCGAATAATAGTGGAGAAAGTGGACATCCTTGCTTTGTACCTTTAAGAATGGGTATGTTTTGTGAAACATATGTTCCTACCTTAATATAAGCCAGCGTTCCTTTGTATAAATGCTCAATTAAATTTACAAATGCATCGGAGAAGTTTGTGCATTTCAGTAAGGTAAACAGATAGTCCCAACTGACTGAATCAAATGCTGAACCTATATCAAGACTAATAAGTGTTAAATCTTTCTTTTTCCTATTTGCAAAATCAATTAATGTTAAAGTTCTTCTTATATTATCAAAAGTATTTCTATTTACAATGAAGCCCGCCTGATCTATATCTATAATGCCGGGATGATTGTCTTCAATCTATCAGCAAAAATACTCATAAACATTTTATAATCAACATTAAGTAATGAGATGGGTCGATATGAAGAACATCTAGTTGGATCTTTATTAGGTTTTAAAATTGGTGAAATAAATGTATATTGCCAAGATGGGGGGGTTATTAACTCAGTTTGGGCCAAAATAAAAACCTTATGTATTAATGAATATGTAGCTTTAGAAAGGATTTTATATATCTCTGGTATAATACCATCATTACCCGGTGCTTTGTTTGATTTAAGCTTATTTATTTGTGTAATAACTTCTGTATATGAAATACTCTTGTCCAATAGTTTAATCTGTTGTTTATTGCTTTTATTCATGTTTGTGGTTATAAACTCCTTTATTTTATCTTTAGGTTCCATGTTAATGTTGTTATGGTTAATCTTGTGAAAGTGATTTCTAAATTCATCCAGTATTTCTAGTATACTAGAAACATTCTTCTTTTTCCTTAGAGAAAAGATTTCTTTGATATGGTTTTGTTTATTCAATCTTTGTGTTTTATTTTTAAGTCTATGTAAGTATTTGGGGCTTATTGAATAAGACAAAAACTTGTATTTCTCTAAAGTTATTTTAACTTTATGAGTTAAAATTTCTTTGTATTTCTCATTTAGTTTGTTTATTTCTTCAATAACTTTCTTGTCCATAATATTTTCTTTATTATTATGTTTATAAGAGTCTAATTTACTTTGAATGTCTAACAATTCCTTATCCCAAGATTTCCTTTTATTATTATACCATCTGATACTTTGTCCATATAGATATGATTTGAAGGCATCCCAAACATAGACAATGGAGACTTCAGGAGTATTATTTATGTCTAGAAAATGTTGTACTTCTGAAAGTATATATTCTTTATAGTCTTTTAGCTGAGTTAAGTATGCTGGTATCCTTTTGATCTGAACATTATGAGTATTTTTATCATGAATTCAAAACAATTGAGTTATGATCAGATATAGGACATGAAATGATTTTGGAATTAATTAAATCTGTTACCATCTGGTTAGAAATAAAGACCCTATCTATTTTTGAATAAGTTTTGTATCTGTTAGAAAAAAGGTGTATGGTAATGATTTTGAATCTATCTGATTATTAATATCATTCAAATGATAAGAATTAGCAAAATCATTTAAATGTTTTGCATTAGATGTGATTCTTCTTTTCCTTATAGTGGTAGTATCACTTTCATGTAGTATACAATTAAAATCACCAGCTAAAATAATATCCCTATAGAGAATGATATGATCTTATCAATATGATGTTTCACTGTATTAATACCAATTCCAGGTATCCAATATACATTAATTAAAGTGTAAGTCTTCCCATTAATTTGTATTGTAACCATACAAAACATTCCTTTGTCATCCTGAAAAGACTTAATGGTTTTAGGAATGGGCATACTTTTATTCCATAAAATAGCCACTCCTCTTTTTTCTGAGTGTGCTCTGAACTAACCAATACTGTATACTTATTAGTGGCTAGTTTATCAATATCTTTTTCAAGAGATGGGTTTCTTGCAGGAAGACTAGATTGGCCTTGTGTAAATTAATGTATCTTATTAGGCTTGCCCTTTTACACGGATTATTCAATCCATTAATGTTTAAAGAAATTCCTTTTAAAGATGTCATTTGGCATTTTTAAAACTCAAGAATCTTATGATCGAAATAACAAATAACAAGATAAATAATGTTACATCTCCTCTTTTAGGTGTACCTTTAAATATAGCTGTATTTATTAAATCTCTTATGGGATTTTGTATAGGATTCAATTTTGTTTGTAGTGACAATGAGTGTACAAAATATATTGTGGATGTCAAAACTATATACATATAACAATGAACAAGTGAAAATAATGTAAGGATTAAACCTTGCATCCAGCCTGGAGTTGAAAACTCCAACTTAGAGTAGTATTTACTACTCAAGTTAACCCCTACCCTAAGCAGCAGTACCCCAGCTACCACCTTATCAATTTAATACTAGTTATATTTAACTGAGGTTAACAGTTTTCAATTCAATTATCTATCAAGACAAAACTACACATTTGGTAAAACAGCATCATATAAACTAAAATAAACTTTTTTTTTTAAACTGTTCATACTACTATATAGATCTATGTAATATATAACACTTGTATTCAAATAGCATTCAAATAATCTTGATGTTAGAAATCAAGAGGAGAAAATTAGGTTCTAACATTCATTTAAATCAAAACTTTGGCTAATATGATTCAGACATTACATATATTAAGATGCATCTATTTTCTGTCATGTGAATACTATTAACAGCTTCCAAAAAAAAAAAATCTTGAATTGTTTGTATATGAGCATTTACTTAAACTCATTATTGTCAATAGAGTAAAATATTGTATTCATAAAAATTATTATAAATCATATTGCATAGTTATGCGAATTCTCAGAAACACTTGCATTATTAAAAAAAAAAAAGCCATCACACACATACACACATACATACACACACACATACACATACACATACACACACACACACACACACACACACACATATATATATATATATATATATATATATATATATGATCTCACTGAGTTGTGTCCTTGTTGAGCACTATCCTACTTGCTGTCCCTAGAATAAATCTGTCTGCTTTATTTACTTAAACTCATTATTGTCAATAGAGTAAAATATTGTATTCATAGAAATTATTATAAATCATATTGGATAGTTATGCAGATTCTCAGAAACACTTGCATTATTATATAAAAAAAAAGCCATCACACTTACACACACACACATACACATACATACACATACACACACACACACACACACACACACACACACACACACACACATATATATATCTGATCTCACTGAGTTGTGTTCTGTCTGCTTTATACAAAATAATGCACAGCAAACACATTTTAGTGACCAGATTTTACAATCATGCTAACCTACTGCTTTAAAATATATCACATGACATTTCTTCCAGAATAGAATTATAAAATTGTTTATGCTTGTCAATCAGATGAATTAAATGAATTATAATAAAGTATATGTTTGGAACAGAAGTTTTTAACACAGATTATTATGCTGCTGTTAAGTAGATTTTCAAAAACATTTAAATAAATGTTTCATTTTCTATGCCTTCTAAAATAAGACATTTACTTACTACAAGAAACTACATCATTTAAACTCATTATAACTGACATTTTATGAATAGAGTATTTTTCCTGAATCTGTGGTGTGTCAGTATGATAACTAGGTCAGAGGTTATACTAACTGCTTTCAGTTTCTCTGTGAGAATTCTGTGAGTTGAAGCTTTTGAAGTAGTTCATGGACACTGTGCATGAGACAGCCCACATCCCAGATTGTCTCCTTGAACATTTTGGCGGAAACTTATTAAAACTTGTGGCAAACATTCATTTTGTCAATAGAGTAAAATATTGTGTTCATAGAAATTATTATAAATCATATTGGATAGTTATGCAGATTCTCAGAAACACTTGCATTATTATATTAAAAAAGCCATCACACTTACACACACACACACACATACACACACACACACACACACACACACACACACACACACACACACACACACACACACACATATATATATATATATGATCTCACTGAGTTGTGTCTTTGTTGAGCACTATCCTACTTGCTGTCCCTAGAATAAATCTGTCTGCTTTATACAAAATAATGCACAGCAAACACATTTTAGTGACCAGATTTTACAATCATGCTAACCTACTGCTTTAAAATATATCACATGACATTTCTTCCAGAATAGAGTTATAAGATTATTTATGCTTGTCAATCAGATGAATTAAATGAGTTATAGTAAAGTATATGTTTGGAACACAAATTTTTAACACAGATTATTATGCTGCTGTTAAGTAGATTTTCAAAAACATTTAAATAAATGTTTCATTTTCTATGCCTTCTAAAATAAGACATGTACTTACTACAAGAAACTACATCATTTAGACTCATTATAACTGGCATATTTTATGAATAGAGTATTTTTCCTGAATCTGTGGTGTGTCAGTGTGATAACTATGTCAAAGGTTATACTAACTGCTTTCAGTTTCTCTGTGAGAATTCTGTGAGTTGAAGCTTTTGAAGTAGTTCATGGACACTGTGCATGAGACAGCCCACATCTCAGATTGTCTCTCTTAACATTTTGGCGGAAACTTATTAAAGACTAGTGACAAACATTCATTTAGTAGTGTAAATGCATGTAAACATGACAAAACCTTCACAATGTATTCCACAGACCATTACAGCCTCTAACTTCTTTTCAGAAAGAGAAACAAATTGAATCACAGCTTGCCATTAAATCTTCAGATATTTTGACTGGTTATGAAACAAAACATTATAACTGACATATTTTATGAATAGAGTATTTTCCTGAATCTGTGGTGTGTCAGTGTGATAACTATGTCAAAGGTTATACTAACTGCTTTCAGTTTCTCTGTGAGAATTCTGTGAGCTGAAGCTTCTGAAGTAACTCATGAACACTGTGCATGAGACAGCCCACATCTCAGATTGTCTCTCTTAACATTTTGGTGGGAAACTTATTAAAACTAGTGACAAACATTCATTTAGCAGTGTAAATGCATCTAAACATGACAAAACCTTCACAATGTATTCCACAGATCATTACAGCCTCTATGTAAGTGAAATTAAGCCCAAAATTACCAACAAGCAATAAAACTCAACATTCTTCTCCCAACTCAATTTTCATACAAATCCTATTATTCACTGTGCCCACACAATCAAAAGCATTTCTATATATTAATAAAGAAAAGAAAAGAGAGTAGAAAATAAAAGGGAGTGAGGCAGAAATAAAAATGTAAGAGAAAGCTGTAAGAAGTATATACAATGGAATGTTACTTACTGTTTATATTAATAGAGTTAAAATAAAACATATTATTTACTCTTATTTAGTTCTGATTATTATTAGTTAAAGCATAACAGATTATTTACAAACAGGCATAAGCAGTATAATCAAGAAAGTATAATTAGAAATAGCATTTGAAGAACTTATAAAACTTTTACAAGGAATAAATATGTTATTATTCTATTAATGATATTTTCATTACTGTTCTCTCCCTGCCCTCCCCACCCTTTACCCACTACATAATCTAAATAGAATGTCATTGTTTAAACAAAGAAAATAATAAAAGGAGAAGAAAAAGGTAAAGATAAAAAAAATGTATCAAATTACTAACCTTACTTCTTTTCAGAAAGAGAAACAAATTGAATCACAGCTTGCCATTAAATCTTCAGGTATTTTGACTGGTTATGAAACAAAACATTTCTTTGCACATAGAGAATAACTTTGATTAAATCTTTTCCAAAATATTTGTGGCTTTCTGGAAATGCAGGAACTATATTCAAAAAGATTAATAATGAACTAAAATGATGAGAGAGAAAAAAAACATATAACAAATCGTTTGTTTTTTAGTCTCTTCTTCTTCTCTGAAGTCTTCCACGAAGCTTCTGTTGCCAATCTCTTTAATGAAGAACTAGCCCATTCCATTTCTTCTATTTTATCCAAAATCCATTTTTCTTTGACAAACAGTAAAGCAGAGTCTAAATCATCGAAAACCTTAGGACCATCAGGAAGGAAGATTTTAAGCTTGGCAGGAAACAGAAGGTATGTTTTAAACTGTGCTTTTTTAAGCTCCCTTATTAGTGGCAGAAAAACTTTTCTTTTAGCTATTACCATGGAAGAATAGTCATTGTCAAAACGCACAGTTGTCTCATTAATCTTAACAGGAGCTTTAGCCCATGCAGCTTTAAGAACCATCTCTTTATCAAAGATGATAGAAATCTAACTATAACTGATCTAGGATATTTTTGTTAGAGTTAGTATAAGGTAAAGAACTAAGTGCTCATTCGATAGCAAAAGAGAAAGCTTCTGGTAAGTCTAAAGTTTTAGGAGCCAAGTTGTTAAAAAGAAGTAATATTGTTACCTTCAATATTTTCTGGCAGTCCAGAAATCCTAATGTTATTGCCTAGATCTATTTTCCAGGTCATCCAGCTTTGTTTGTAAATGTGTATTTTGTTTCAGCAGAAACTCAATGTTGATTTCCTCTTCTTGGATTCTATTTTCCATGTCATTCACAGCTTCTTCTATGCCTGTCATCTGGTTCTTCTGTTGTTGCAGGTCTGTATGTAACAGGTCTATTTGTTTTGTAGTTTTTTCTATGAAGGTGTCTATTTTAGTATCCATTTTATCCATTTTATCAGTAAGTTGCTGGATTATAATTATCAGAGACTGAAGTTCTTTCTTGAAGCTGGAGTCTTGAGAATTTGTCTTACTGGAACTCATTTCAGACTGATAAACTGACAGGAAAATTTCCACAGTGATTTCTGACAGGAATATTGTTAAGATTTCCTTTCTTTTTTAGATATAGTTCAAGAACTATATAAAACAAACGTATTTAGAAAGAAAATTACTTCAAAAATTATTTTTTTAAGTAATTAATTCCTGTCAGTGTAATGAAATTGGTGGAGCTGAAGAAATCTGCTGCTATCCTGTGTTCATCCTTGGCCACGCCTCACCGTCAAAATTTTCTAAGAAGAGGTGGAACAAAGACAACAGGCTGAAATGAGAGTTTTGCAGAATAGTGAATTATAATAAGCAGATTTTGTAAAAGAAGAGAATGTTGTTACAGAGTTAGAGGAAGGAGGTCTGGAAACTTTGGTTTTGATGGAGATGATGAATCGAGATGAACCAAATGCTGATGAGGAAGTAACTTGGTGTGCTATAGGAGCTGGATTAACAAAGCTTGAGGTTATGCTTGACCAGTGTAATAGCCAATTATAAATGCAAGCCCTTGCAAAGTGGTGCTGTAAGCAGTAAGAAAACATTTCCCTATGTAGAAATGGTAAACAAAAGTAAGAAGGATACTTAGATTGAAGATAAAAAAAGACAAGAACTTATGCAATAATAAAATCCAGGAAAGAAGACCAGTGGTAAAAATCAGAGCTAAGAACAGTGACACTGTGAACATGTATGAAGTTATGGACAGTATTATTTTATCTTTGCTGTTAAAGTGCAGGATATAAGAACATTAATACACTTAGGAGGAAATAGTTTTGCAAGGTTACTTTGGAAACTTTAAATGAGAACTTCATGAATGAAGGAGAGAAAAAGAGATTAGTGGCACAATGGAATAAGTATATTTTCCAGAACATAGGACTGCAGTTAAGGTAGAAAGTAAATATGCAGTTCAGAATATTAGACATAGAGATGCTTGAGGTAAACATTTTTTCTGTCTGTAATAAGGTGTAAGAGGTTACAAAAGTATGACGAAAGAAATACTTGGATGGGGAGAGCTATCAGTGACACTAAATGTGCATGAGAGAAAAGCCAGCAAATTTCAAACATTATAATTGTGAAAGGAAAATGGGAAACAGTCAGGTATTGGGATTAACCTAAAGCATGTTTTCTTGTGAGGATGAGAGTGCAAGACTGTAATAAAAAGTTGTGATCACTGTGGGAAACGGGGATATACCACAAAAACAATTATGGGCCTAAATATAGACAATGCAATGAATTTGGACATTTTGGTTTGACTGTTTAGAAGTAAAAGAGACTAATCCTGAAGAAAGACAATCTGATAATGAAACTAAAGATGTTGGTAGAGAAAATATTATGGGGGAGATAACTGAAGAAGAAAATTTAGCTAATAAAGATATGAATAACAGGAATGAGGTAGGAAATATTTTACAAAGAGAAAGCATTCCAGTACAAGAATAAAACGGATATGCAGCACTAGGAAGTGAAGAAGGTAAAAGGAAAAATTTGTGATAAGAGGAGAATTAGGAGAAGTTGATAAAACAATTAGAAGGAGGGTGTGGAAAAGAAAACAAAAAAATACAAATAAAGATGCATAAAAGGAAAAGTATGATTCAGAAATGGCATTAAATATAAATAGCATTCAACTAAATACAAAGTGTGGTAGTCACTGAATGGTGTAATAAAATAAGTATGGAAGTTATATATAGTTGCTAGATACAAGATGCATGAAGGAATTAGAAAGGAAAGGAATTGAGGAAATATGGGGTAAAAGAGGTTGTCTGGTTAGTGGGCAGTGATGTGTGTTCAGGAAAGTGAATACTTCTTAAAAATCAAGAGATAGAGATAACAAATGTGACGGTAGTAGTACCTTAAGACTAGTGATATGTGATATAATAAGACTAAATAAGGACGCCAAACGAACCAAAAAAAACAAAAAAGACAGAAATGGCAGAAGAGCACAGAAAAACAATTCAGGAAGCCACAGGTCAAAATAGCGTATAAAAGTTTTAATATCCGCTTTCGTCACAACTTCATCAGAATACACCGAAAATAAAAACACACACAGTTTAAATACACCAATCAATTAACACTAATAACATTAAGATTAAATTAAATAATGTTAATTAACCACTAAATAAAGACATTAAATCTAATTCTTTAGAAATAATTAATTTACGGTGTTTTAAAAAACACTTCAAATTAATAGATTTGTTTAATCCTGGAAAAATGTCTGATTTCAATCTAACTTGCCAAATAGTCTCTCGCTGTTCAATATAATTCTTAAAATCCCCAGCCCTCTTATCCGATTTGCATATCTCCAAAACAGAAAATAAAATTTTTTTAAAAACTAAACACTTTGTAGAATGCCTATATAAGGCATTATTAAGATCTTTAGTTTTAATAGCATACAAATGTTCTTTGATACGAGTGCCTAAGCTTCTCGTAGTCATCCCCACGTAAAAAGAGGGGCAGGTAGAACACATACTGACATATACAACACCGCAGGTATTACAATCAACAAATTCAGAAACTTCTATAATTCTATCTGAGGTTGTGATGTTAATACAAGGACCTTCAGAAATGAAGCGACAAATGTTGCAGTGCTGACAACGAAACATACCCTTCTTTCTCCTAATAACTAAGGTATCATTTCTAACATGATGTTCTAAAATACTTTTTAACGTGTTATTTTTATGGAACACAAATTTTGGTCCAGTGCCTAAAACTTGAAAAATGTCACGGTTGCCTTGAATGACCTTCCAATTGTTTTCAATAATACCTTTAATTTTATAAATATCACTACTTATATCAAGAGAACAAAAATTGTAGCCACTAATGTCATTTTTCATACAAACTTTGGGAATGTAGTGATTATTACAAAACCCATTTATAATGAGAGGAAAATGAGTGAAATGCTTATTGCACACTTCATTATCAATGTTAAATAAACTATTTTCATCATATCCTCTGTTTAAAAATAGGGAAACAATAAAATGAAATTCATGTATTAAATCATCCTCCTTAGAGGTCATCCGGCTGGCTCTAATGAATTGCCCTCTGGGGATGTTTTTTATAACATGTTTAGGATGACTACTACATTTATGTAAATATCCGTTGGTAAAAGTCTCCTTTCTATGAATTTTGCTTTGAAATTTTTGATCTACAGGATCCCACCAAATCTTGATGTCCAAAAAATTGGCAGATAGGCCAACATCACCTAAGGTGAACTTAAGATAGGGAGAAACAAGATTAGCATCACTAATAAAAGCCTGAACTGTATCAAAATTCCCTTCAATAATAAAAAACAAATCATCAATAAATCTACAAAAAAGAATAATGTTAAACCTTTTTTCTAAAATGGGAATGAATTCTAGTTCCCACCAAGCCATAACTAAATTGGCATAGGCGGGAGCTGCTGGAGACCCCATAGCAACACCACGTTTTTGCTTATAATAAGAATTGTTAAACAAGAAAAAATTATTTTCTAACACAATATCCAAAAATCTACAAAGAACAGAAATGATGGAATTATTAAATAAATTATTTTTAACTAAATAATTACGAACTGAGTCGACACCCTCTTCATGGGGGATACATGTGTACAATGAAATGACATCCATGGTGAAGATAATATGTTTATTAGGATCAAATAGTTGTTTATCAGAAAAAACTTTCATTTTTTCTAAAAAGTGCCAGGAGTCCCTAATAAAGGACAAATTGTCATTCAATAAAGGTCCCAAGGTGGCATCAATAATGAGAGAAATCCCTTCGGTAACAGAATGTGGAGAAGAAACTATAGGACGTAAGGGTGGATTAGATAAGTCTTTGTGAGTTTTCGGAATTCCGAAAATAACACCTATTTTAGGGTGTTCCACAAGACAGAAATTATATAAACTAAGACTAATTTCACCAGACATGAGCGCATCATAAAGATGTGAATGTACTGCTCGAAAACATTTCAAAATGTCAAATAAATGAATAGGTTCATATTCATTAAAGTTGTTTAACATCTTTTGCATATCAAAAATGTACCGTTGCTGATCCATAATAACAATGTTCGAGCCTTTATCGCTCTTCATAAATCTAAGTTGCCCTGTAAGGGCTTTTAAATTCCTTAGGGCCTTCCTTTCTTGGAAAGACAAATTGTCACAAACATAATCATTAGTTTTAAACAAATGATCAATTTCTTTAATACATAAATCCTCATAGATTTTAATAGTATGGTGAAGACTGGGAACATAACAGGAGGGTTTATTAATAACATTACTGCCCTCAGATAAATCATGCATTAAATAGGACAAATTTAATCTTCTGGTAAATTTCTTAATATCAATGATAGTTTTAGTGTAATTTGCCCTACGGCTGGGGATAAAATTGAGACCATATTTTAAAACTGCTAATTCTGCATCAGTAAACAAATGTTTAGACAGATTAATAATACCAAAACTGTCTAAATGTCCAGTTAGGCTTCGTCCCCCGACGAATTCGAGCCCAAAAAAGTCCGACTCCTAGTCAAAACTGAACTCTTTATATTGTTACTAAGATGATTTCTTTTATTAACACAAGGCTCAACGGAAGTAGATGGAAGTTTTCTTTTGTTGCCTTTATTTACGCCCAAGCAATCAATCGGATTATCAGCACCAACATCATCATCTTCACTAATAGCAAGATGTTTATCTAAAGGTTGGTCATGTAAAATGTCCACAAATGAAGAAGAAGGAGGTGCTAAAGGCGGAAAAGCCGCATCATAATCAGGGTGATCTTTTTCGGACATGTTAATAACAGTCGGAGTGGTGGAATTACCAAACTGAGCATTGGAAGCAGTACCAAAGTGACTGCGTTTTTTAACAAAATCAGCGCCTTGCCCATATTGAACATTATTACGTTGATTAGGAGCGTAATGATTGTAAGCAGACTTGTTTTGATAGGAAAGAATATCCCTGTCAAGTTTAGACTGCTTCCTGCTCGTAACGTCCTTTGAATGTTGAAATAGTTCTTTGCTTAAGAAAGAATATAAGGCATTTAAAGCCTCACCTGAAATTTGCCGTTTGATTGAAATTTCGATATCTTTAATGTCACCCATAATAAGATTCATTTTGTCAGTGTTGTTATCAATCAATAACTGTAAAAAACGAAGCCCAGCTTCGTTAAAAAAAGTGACTAAAGAATCGAACATAGGATGTCCCAAGTTGACACCATTAGGGCCCTTAAAAAAGTGTAAGCCCTTAGGGACAACACCAAGTTCTATACACTTAATAAAGTAGCAATTCTCTAGGTCTAAAGACTTGTACCTCTTAAGAAGCTTTAACAGAAGTTCACGTTGGTCGTTCAATCGGCCAAGATTGTAATCCAAAGTGCTCCGTTGAGCCGTGTTGAAAGGATTGTTCTGCCGGTTAAGCAAAAGGACGCAACTGGCATTGTCAGAACCATGGAAATGCATAGAAACACCTTTCTTAGCAGCATGTCGAGTGTTAGATTGGGTTGGACTTTCCAAGTTAATCACAGTTGGTAGTTCTTCACATGCCCCGACTGGGCTGGATGCTTGAACAGAGGTGGTCGAACTACTGGCTTTCGTCACTAGGAATTTCAACGAATTCTGAATGTCAAGTAACGTTGAAATAAGTAAGCCGTTAATTTTGTCTGTTCCAGATGTCGGAGTAGGATTTATTGACAAATTTAACAATGTATCATCAGCAACTTCTGCCATGGCAAGGCAAAGGAACTAAAAACCAAATAAGGACGCCAAACGAACCAAAAAACCAAAAAAGACAGAAATGGCAGAAGAGCACAGAAAAACAATTCAGGAAGCCACAGGTCAAAATAGCGTATAAAAGTTTTAATATCCGCTTTCGTCACGACTTCATCAGAATACACCAAAAATAAAAACACACACAGTTTAAATACACCAATCAATTAACACTAATAACATTAAGATTAAATTAAATAATGTTAATTAACCACTCCCGCCTTTGCCAATTTAGTTATGGCTTGGTGGGAACTAGAATTCATTCCCATTTTAGAAAAAAGGTTTAACATTATTCTTTTTTGTAGATTTATTGATGATTTGTTTTTTATTATTGAAGGGAATTTTGATACAGTTCAGGCTTTTATTAGTGATGCTAATCTTGTTTCTCCCTATCTTAAGTTTACCTTAGGTGATGTTGGCCTATCTGCCAATTTCTTGGACATCAAGATTTGGTAGGATCCTGTGGATCAAAAATTTCAAAGTAAAATTCATAGAAAGGAGACTTTTACCAACGGATATTTACACAAATGTAGTAGTCATCCTAAACATGTTATAAAAAACATCCCCAGAAGGCAATTCATTAGAGCCAGTCGGATGACTTCCAAGGAGGATGATTTAATACATGAATTTCATTTTATTGTTTCCCTATTTTTAAACAGAGGATATGATGAAAATGATTTATTTAACATTGGTAATGAAGTGTACAATAAGCGTTTCACTCATTTTCCTCCCATTATAAATGGGTTTTGTAACAATCACTACATTCCCAAAGTTTGTATGAAAAATGACATTAGTGGCTACAATTTTTGTTCTCTTGATATAAGTAGTGATATTTACAAAATTAAAGGTATTATTGAAAACAATTGGAAGGTCATTCAAGACAACCGTGACATTTTTCAAGTTTTAGGCACTGGACCAAAATTTGTGTTCCGTAAAAATAACACGTTAAAAAGTATTTTAGAACATCATGTTAAAAATGATACCTTAGTTATTAGGAGAAAGAAGGGTATGTTTCGTTGTCAGCACTGCAACATTTGTCGCTTCATTTTCTGAAGGTCCTTGTATTAACATCACAACCTCAGATAGAATTATAGAAGTTTCTGAATTTGTTGATTGTAATACCTGCGGTGTTGTATATGTCAGTATGTGTTCTACCTGCCCCTCTTTTTACGTGGGGATGACTACGAGAAGCTTAGGCACTCGTATCAAAGAACATTTGTATGCTATTAAAACTAAAGATCTTAATAATGCCTTATACAGGCATTCTACAAAGTGTTTAGTTTTTAAAAAATTTTTATTTTCTGTTTTGGAGATATGTAAATCGGATAAGAGGGCTGGGGATTTTAAGAATTATATTGAACAGCAAGAGACTATTTGGCAAGTTAGATTGAAATCAGACATTTTTCCAGGATTGAATGAATCTATTAATTTGAAGTGTTTTTTAAAACACCGTAAATTAATTATTTCTAAAGAATTAGATTTAATGTCTTTATTTAGTGGTTAATTAACATTATTTAATTTAATCTTAATGTTATTAGTGTTAATTGATTGGTGTATTTAAACTGTGTGTGTTTTTATTTTCGGTGTATTCTGATGAAGTTGTGACGAAAGCGGATATTAAAACTTTTATACGCTATTTTGACATGTGGCTTCCTGAATTGTTTTTCTGTGCTCTTCTGCCATTTCTGTCTTTTTTGATATAATAAGACTAGTGATATGTGATATAAGGAAAAGAGAAAGTTATGTCAGGATAACTGTCAGTTATTCATACACTAATATGATAGGAAAAAGATGTTCGAGGAACTTGAAAATGTTGGCTTATGAAATGTGTTGTTATCATGGTGTGAAATTCTAAATGCAACCTGAGAAAGGAGAGGAGAAAACAACACAAAATATTAAAGTAATAAGATAAGTTATGAGAGACGAAGAACTGAAAATAAAAAAAATAGAGAATGGAAATATAAAAGAGGGACTTTTCAAACTGCAATAGATTATGTTGTGTATTCAAAGGATATGAAAAAATAGGTGTGGTAGAAATGGCTGAATTTTCTGATCGCATAACTGTTTGGGATAGAATAAAGGACACTAGAGAAGTAATATAAGAAGGAAAATTAATATATATATATATATATATATATATATATATATATATATATATATATATATATATATATATATATATATATGTGTGTGTACATATAAGATTGTAGAAAGAGTGAAGCAAAGAAATATGAGCGTATATAAAGAAATTACAAAAAGATATACAAAGAAAGAGAAAAATTAGTGATGGATTAAGAGAAGCAGAAGGGGCTGTATACAGGAAACAATTAAAGAAACAATTAAAGGAAAAAAAGACTCTGGGATTCAAGAATCTGTTTATTTCTGTGCAGTGTAGCCACTCCTGCATGGAAAATGGTCACCGAGCGATTCAGGATAGTGCCATTTTCACTTGCACGAGCGGCCCTACACTGTTCTAGTGCAGCATGCAAATCACCTCATTTGCTGGTGAAAACCATGGAAATGAGGTGATTTAGTGATTCACCAAGTTGCCCGGACTCCATGTTAGAAGAGTGTCAGTGTAGAACTGTATTCGGTTAATAACCAAATACATTTCTGCAAATGACAAAACAGAAGCATGACAACTCATGAAAAAGCATGTATTATGTTCATTAATCAAGCCAATGACCAAATATAAAGCCATTGGCATGAAAAACTGTTTCTTTTTTTTAAATTAAACCTTTTTTTTGGCTGATCTCGGCCGTTTAAGCATAGGGCAGCAGTGCGCAAACACGATCGTGCTGGAAATAAAAACAAAATGGGAAAACTCAATTTAGAGGTAAATCTGCATTTTGCCACTATAGTCTATGGCATTTAGAATGTAAACAATACCAGGGAGTACTGGTTGTCAAGGGGAAAGGGTTTGTTTTAGTGCAGTAACTAATGAACTACATGCTGGGGTATGCAAATGAGGGGAATGTTACTGAATCACAAAATATTCTAAGTCTATACACTGCACCTAACCGTGTAGGTACTAGAACAAGATCATGTAGACAGGAGGCGCAACTAACCGGAAAAGGGTATGTGCAATGCCTGCTGTAAGCACATTGAAGCTCAGTGGCCTGTGTTTACCCTTAGCTAAGCACAGCTAAGGAAGGGGATGTGTTAGCACTGTTTACATTACTTAAACAGGTGTGCGCAGCACGCACCAGGTTTTAAACTAAAAAAAAAAAAAAAATAGGAAACAGCAGCAGTGTTTACATTTGAGCACTGGGAAAGCACGGCGCACCTCTGGCCTTAAACTAGGAGGAAACTGGTAAGGGGAAATAACAGTAGGAAAGCAATCAAGGAGAAATAGCATAGCTGGCAGGTGGAAGGTATCAGAATCGGCTAATTACACAGGCAACAGCCCAGAACAGCATTATAAACTATGCAAACATCTTTCAGACTGTTTTTCTCACAAACTTTACACCACCGGTGTACACAGATGGGGGATTTTTAACTGGCAAAACTAAATAAAAATGTTAGAGGCTGCTGGTGCTTTACTCTATCAATATGTGCCAGAGGCTGAGGGTGGTGAGGAAGAAACCGACCCACAGTGAGGAGGAGGAGAGGAGTGTACAGACCCAGGGTAACCTATCAGAGCCTACATGAGCTGGAGATATTAGAGCGCTATAGGGTGGGCAGGGACATTCTACAGCAAATCATCGAGCTGTGCCGGCCATGCCTCACACACAGAACTAACAGAGGGGAACCTATCCCAGTGGATACCAAGATATGTGTAAGCTTAAGAATACTAGCCACAGATACCTTCCAAAGGTTAACTGGTGATATCATGGGGGTTTCACAGGTGTCAGCATCCAGAGTACTCCACCAGTTTCTGAATGCCATAACACCACATGCCAATGAGCACATATATTTTCCCAACACCCGTGAGGCTTTGACCAGAAGTATGCATCTCTTCCACCATATAGCAGAATACCCTGAGGTTGTTGGTTCTATAGACTGCACACACATCTGCATCAAAGCACCACCTGGTGAGCAGGGTTGGGTCTACATAAACTGCAAGGACTCCCCCTCCATCAACTGCCAGGTTGTGCGCAATGCCCAGGGCATTATCATGCAAGTGTATGCTGGCAGTCCTGGAAGCTATCATGACTCCCACATCTGGTAATCCTCACAGCTGTATTAGGGGTTTGCCGGGGGGGACATCCCATATGGCCATCTAGTGGGGGATGTTGGCTATGCACTGGAGCCACGGCTGATGACACCCATCAGAAATGCACACACACACGAGCAAGAACAGCACAATGAGGCACATGCATAAACCAGGATCATTGTAGAGTGAGTGTTTGAGATGCTCAAGTCACAGTTCCATTGCCTTGTCATAGCTGGTGGAGCCTTGCAGTACTCCCCAGCTACATGTGGACAAATGTTCATAGTATGTGTCATGCTACACAATGTGATCCTGTGGAAACAGTGGCAGCAGGAACAGCATGGGGAGAGGTCACACAGTCCCCCACCATTGCCAAGGCCACCACAGGCACAGAGGGACTCAGAGGAACTTCCTGAGCCTGCCCCTGTAGGCAAATGGAGGTGTGCCCAGTATACCTTGTCCTTGGCAAAGAAGCAATGCACAGCACATACAGTGACACTGTAGGGACCCAGGGACTGATAGTGCTCTCCGACTCGAACATACAGTAAAATGGATGCCAAACATGACACTACCTGTGCTTAACCATGTATAGGGAGTGTACTACGTGCATCTGACGTAGTCAGCCCTCCAGCAACATCCTCAAAACTGGCACAGCCACAAGGTAAGTCAAGCTCACTGTCAATTAATGAATGGAGTAGTATGTTCTGATTGTTGTAAGTATGGTATGGATGCAATGGAATTTGGTGGCTGAATGGGATAGCAGCAGACAGCTGACAGCTATATGGGACAGCAGGAAATCCATAACAAATACTGGTGTCAACATACTAGGCAGTACTATACAAGGTGACAACTCCCACTGCAGTACATGTGGTGGCCCATATAACTGTGGGTGTCCATGGGTCACACACATGGATGTCAGTGAGGTTCACATACCCACCACCAGCCTCACCCAGCAAGATAGGTGTAGTTGACCATAAAAAAGGCTGGGTTAAGGCCTCCAAATGATGGCAATGGTGAATATCCCCCATCCAGACCTACACAGACATACTACAACAGGTTTGGCAGTTGCATTCTAGTTCTGATGGGTAAGAAGTCTGAAACTGAAATTTATGCCATTAAAATCTAACATGTGTACTTTATTGATATGCTCCCTTTCTGCATGATCGCTCACAATACAATATGAAATGGAAGCCAACAGAGTAACTGAAATACCAGTACAGTCATTGGAAATGTTTAACGTCTTCTGGTGTGCACTCCCCCACACACAATCCCATGTGGAAATGCAGTAACATGTAAGTTTCTGGAGTAATATCACTGGAGCACAGATTGCCAGAGCTGTCCCAATCTACATTATAGATTGTTGCATGTGTATAATATAGAGGGGTCAGTGTGGTAAATTTGCTATGTGTTTAATATTGCCAGGAAGCAGTCAGCATGTAGGCCTGGATGGTTGTGTCTCAGTTGCCTAGATACAGTACTGTGGTTGACAGGACCATGTTCCAATAACTGCAGTGCCAACCACACTGCTTCTCAGCTACACCCATGTCAGCAGTTGTACATACTCACTGTCTAGATGTCAATATCTGTCACCAGCGGAATGTTGGGCACGCCATGAATGGGGGCCCATACATAGAAACAGTACACAGGGAGAAGTACCCTACATGGAGTGCATATAAAATAACTGTCAACTGCACACAACTTTGGAATTACACATAGAGGTTAGCATCACATTAGTTGTCCCTCTAGTATGGAATACTGGTATTCTGGCCAATCACTGGCAGACCACAAAATGCACAGTTATAAGGTAATGACAGGCTGCCTATGTCCACACACAAGGCAGCATAAGGGGAATGTCCCAGGTATATCTGTGAGTCAGGTACCAGTAGCTCCCATATCGCACATGCACTCAGCTCACCCCACCATCAGCCACAGGTTTATCACAGGTTATATCCTTGCTGTAGGGAATGAGTACAGCATAACCCCATCTCCTTATGGGAATACATACATGATGCTGCATGCTGAATAGGTGTCCCATGGAGGTGTGTCCCTAGCTGTAAGCAGCAACCTGCCCACATTCAGACTCGTGGATCAGTATGAACAGGAAGGATTGACAGGAGCACCTCATCCACTTACCACTGCCACCCTAGGGTAATCCACTGGCTTGCAGCCTGGGAATGTATGAGTGACAGAATGCACTGGCCTGCTACAGATGGCCTACAGTACTCTCAAATGGCCTACAGTCCTCTGGCAAAGGCCCATGCCTATCACATAGTGCCAATATACGGAATGTCAGAGGGTCCTAACTAACAACCTAACACAGTAAACAGAAAACAAATGTGAGGCCATGCTGACAAATGCCAGTAGCATATCTCCTCATGTCCTACTGCAAGAACTGTGGACCAGGCCATAAATACTACTGGGATAAATATCCAACCATAGGGATACCTCTGAAATATTGCTTTCATAATGTTAGGAAGAGGAGAAAATAACAGAGGGTGGTGTAGCAGCATGGGTGTCATGGAGTGCTTGAAGTCTGAAAGTCTAATGTCTGGCCATACTACCCCCTGATTGCAAACCCATGAATGACTAGCCAAAAAACTGCTTGTAAACCACAATGTGAATGTAAACTGACCAGATATACGAGTCCTGGCTCTGGATAACTTGGGTGTATCTGTACAGGTGAAAGGTATGGCCCCAGCAGGATATGGCCATTCTGTTAAGTTGAGAAAAGCACAAGATGAGGATCCCCAGCCAGCATACTACCAAGGTGCCTGGACCATTTAAACAGAACCAGCAGTCTATTGTCTGTAGCTACCCCTCCACAGTGGCAGGAGTGTGCCAGAATGTGTAGTCTATGCCTCAGAATATTGGTCTCAGCTTCATTCATCTTGTATTTTCCTAGTAAATAACTATGAGCAGAGAATGATATCTGCCAGTAGTTGATGACATGGATACATCACAGTGTAAAACAATACATATGTCAGAAAATCTATGCTGCAGCCAGCCTTGTTACACAAGCAGCACAGACAGCAATAGTTACAGTATCCCCCACATGTTGCACCCATTGTGTCTCCATATTGGCAACCTATCTACAGATATCCTGCAGAAACAGGTTGCTAGGTGTAGCTGTAGTGCACAAATCCCTAGACTGGAGTACAACCCTCCCTGGAATGCATTCACACACTCAGTATAGAAGGTCATACTTGGCATGCTCCTACACTTAGAGAAATGAAGCCTATGTCTGACAACACAGTGGACTATAGATATCTGTTATTCGCAGATGTCTGTGCACACACATTGGATAAGAATACTCACACATATCTAAGGCCAACATAATATATCAAACATGCACACACAGAGACGTGGGGAAGAGAAAGACAGTGACAGAAAGAATCCCATTACAAGGCCTTTCCCACAGAGTACACATCCCATTGGCCTATACCACATGATGTGCTGATGTCATTCACTGTAGAAATTCCTTTTGTTAGCCCTTAGCCCTATTGTCTCAGTGGTGCCTGTGATAACTGTGTAACACTATAGTACAAATAAGTATTTATGTAGCATTTGTAATCTCAGTCCTATCAAATGTAAAGGTGTGTGTGTGTGTGTGTGTGTGTGTGTGTGTGTGTGTGTGTGTGTGTGTGTGTGTGTGTGTGTGTGTTTCTAGATGAATGAATTTCAGACCATTCACACTCATTACACTTCCTATTGCCCTACTTTAGCACTCCTGCTGATGTCAGTCATCTTGAAATAACTCTTTGGCCAGCTCACAGCCCTATAAGCTGCGAAATATAGTGTAGCAAACTAGTTAGGTAGGAGTTATAATTCTGGTCCTGGCAACTGTGAATATGTGTGTGTTTGTGTGAGATTGTGGGTGTCTTTGAGGCCATTCACACTCACTACACTTACCTTACCCGTCCTTTAGCACTGCTGCTGAAGTCACTCACCTTCAAAGATACCTTTGGACAACTCTTTGACATAGAATATCCATGGTGCTTATGATAGCTGTGTCAAAGTGTAGTGTAGCAAATTAGTTAGGTAGGTGTTCTAATCCTTGTCTTGGCATCTGTAAAAATATGTGTGTTTGTGTGAGAGAGTGTAGAGATGTGATTTTGAGGCTATTCACACTCACTACACTTCCCTTACCCCTCCATTAGCACTGCTGCTGATGTTACTCACCTTCAAAAATACCTTTGGCAGTTTTTCTCCATATAAGGTCTGTGGCGTTCACAGTAACTGTGTGATACTGTAGTGCAAAGCACTACTTAAGTAGGAGTTCTAAGCACAGTTCCAGCAACTATAAATTGTTTGTGTGTGTGTGTGTGTGTGTGTGTGTGTGTGTGTGTGTGTATACCTGTAGGTTGAAGTATTTTTTTGTCCATACACCGCCAGTACATTTAAATACTTTACAAGAGCTGCTGATGTCACTCACCTCAGAGGTATGTTTGGATGCTGTTCTACCTATAAGCTCTGTGGTCCATGTGATAAATGCATAACAATGTCATAGCAATAATTACATAGATAGGGGTTTGAATCTCATTCCTGGCAAGTGTGTGTGTGTGTGTGTGTGTGTGTGTGTGTGTGTGTGTGTGTGTGTGTGTGTGTGTGTGTGTGTGTGTGTGTGTGTGTGTGTGTTTGTACCTTAACGATTTTGGCCCCATTTACACCCAGTACACTTCTCAGTGTCCTACTTTAGCAGTCCTGCAGATATCATTCACCTTAAAAGTACCTGTTGACAACCCTAAACCATGTAACCTCAGTGGTGCATGTGGTAAATGCATAACATAAAGGTCTGAATTCGTAGCTAGATAAAGGTTCAAAACACACTCCTGGCAAATGTGTGTGTAGGGTAAAGTATTTTATGAAATCTTATCACCCAGTGCCATTATTTACAAGGGCTGCTGATGTCCCTCACCTTAGATGTACCTTGGGACAATATCTATCCTATAAGCTCTGTGACATGCGTGATAAATGCGTAACACTATAGTAGCTATACGTAGATAGGTAGGGGTTCAAAACTCAGTATTGGTATGTGTGTGTGTGTGTGTGTGTGTGTGTGTGTGTGTGTGTGTGTGTGTGTGTGTGTGTGTGTTTGTGTGTGTGTGTCTGTTTATCATCAGTATTCTGTGTGGGGGTTGGTGTGATTGTATAATAAGAGGATCCATTGGAGGGGCAGGATTTGTTGAATTATTATATTGATGGCCTAATATATGTCCCAGTGTCCACGTTACAAGGCCAACAGTTGTCAAACACTGTAGAGGTCGGTGTAGACAATCTACAGCGCTAAATGTGTAGTGCCATGAGCAACGACTATGTGACAGTATGGAATAGTTAACAATATAGGCAACCCTTCTAATACTCAGAGACCAGTCTCCACCCAAGAATCATACACAAACACACTTGGCTAGGCATCAACCACTATATCAGTAGTTCTCTTGCAAACTGCCTCACAGATAGTACCCACAGTGTTATTGCAGTGGACTCCATGTCAAACCATTGACCAGACATGACTGGCATCACACAGGGTATAGACTCATGTCCTCTCATGTTTGGGATCTGCCCTTCTGAGGTGCAGGAGAACACAAAGGCACCCTGGCTGAAAATGTTTGCATACAGCAGTAAGGAGGGTGGTAGCATTCCCAATCCATGGGATGTTGACATCATGCACAAAGGCCACTCTGACACCTGTGACTGTTGTCAGAACCCTGGACATTACCTCAATGCCAAAAGATGTGCCGCCACTACCTTTGGGACCACCATGGCTCACATGAAGTAATATATTGGTGGTAGTCCACTGAACAGTGACATTGTTATAACAGAATGCGGAAAAAAGGTTGATAGTCAGCTGTCTGTTGACCACAACAGTGCCACTGACATCAGAAAATACTTTGTGTTTCATCTCCTGTGTGTTATCCAGCAAGTAAAAGGACATGGTCACCTTATACCCTCCCCTCAGTATCTCCTAAGTGTGTGTTAGCCAGCAAGTAAAAGGACATGTTCACCCTGTACCCTCCCCTCAGTAGTCCAATAAATGTGTATAGTGGCCCTTTTACCATGTACCCCATTGTACACCTGCAACAACTGTAGAGTCTGCAAACATACCCCACAAAGGGAATACCATGTGTTATACACATGCCCTGTATGGACAGACTCCAATAACTCCAATGAATCCCCATATCATACTGTCTATGTAGGTGCAATCACTACCTCAGTTACACAGCTATGTCTCACCAAATTAAGTCAGAAATGCAACATCTGAAGATACCAATCTGTCCACACAACATGCCCCAGAGACCTCAAGCACACTTCCACACTTCAAAGGACATGCTTGTGGGACAGGTTCACAACCCAGACACTGCCCATGTTATGGAATATAAATCACATGCATGTGATGAGCCGCACTGGGAACTATTGTCATGTGGCCTGATGCCAGGGTATTCCCTTGGGCTGGCCTTGTAGAACCTTCAGGCCCATTCACCTACTACACACCTATGAAGCAATGAACCTATGGATCTCAGTACTGGCGTGTGTGTGTGTGTGTGTGTGTGTGTGTGTGTGTGTGTGTGTGTGTGTGTGTGTGTGTGTGTGTGTGTGTGTGTGTGTGAATAGTAATCTCAGTGTGTTTGGTTGATGAATATCCCGTGTCGCTGTTGTTATTAGCAATAGGAGGTGTGTCCAAACCACAACACGTAACATTCTCCATTCTACAACAGATGTTGTAAATCAACATATACCTATGTACAATCCTCAGCCCTATAATCTGTGAGGCATATGCAAGTACTGTGTTACAGACCTGGGAAATCCATGAAGATACAGCTGTACCCTACCTAAGACATGGTTGATGTTACCACACTGCCATACCCCTTGGTCTTACTGCAGGGCTACATCCTGGTGACACACAGATGCCTAGAACAGAAACAGGATACAGCGTGTGAGAACACATTCACTCAGAATTAATAATAGCAATAATGCATCATGGCTAACACTGTAAGCACACTATGATGTGTACCCATATAAGGTGGTTCACACAACCTATCTTGACCTCACCAAGGCTTTCGACACCAGCCCCATTCCAGAATTATAGCTAAACTCACTAAACTAGGTATAAATCCCTACGTCACAAGATGGGTTGCCAACTGGTTCACTGACAGAACCCACACTGTAAAAGTTGCAGACTACAAATCTGATGTCAAACCAGCGACAAGTGAAGTATCACAAGGTTCAGTCCTGGGACCTCTCCTGTTTGGTATCTACTTCTCTGAAGTACAGGCTAACACAGAAGGCCTGTGGCTAATGAAGTTCACAGATGACTGCAAACTAGGAGCTATAGTCGAGTCCCCAAATGATGTGGACATCCTATAGAGGGGCCTCACTGAGACATATGCCTGGTGTCAGAGCCATGGCCTCAAGCTCAATACCAAAAAGTGCATTGTTATCCCCTTTGGTAAAAAATCTTTACCCATGAACTACCACATAGGCAACAGTCTTCTTAACACCGAATGTGTGATAAGAGACCTTGGGACGCAGGTGGACAGTAGTCTCTCCTCTGATAATCACATTGTCACAGTAGTCAGGAAATTCTTCTACATGGCACACCTCATCACAAAAGGATTTTCATCCAGGAAAAAAGAGGTCATTGTTCCCCTCTACTCTGTACCTCACAAGATACCTGCAGCAGCTGGAAAGGCCACAGAAGTACCTCACAAAGAGAATTACTGGCCTCAAACAGATGCCCTACACTGATCGTCTCAAGAAACTCCAGCTTTACTCTGTAGCATATCGCATACTCTGAGGTGATCTCTGCCTAACATATAAAGCAATGTCAAACTCAGAGCTACTGGACATGCTACACCTAAAGACATCCCAATCTTTCCGAGCTACACACTCTAGGGACCTAAACCTTGTCACCACAATAAACAGGACTTGCTGAAGGGATAGATTCCTGTCCCAGAGACTTCCCATACTCTGGAACAGGCTACCCATCTATGTGAAGCAAAGTTCCTCATTAACTCTCTTCAAGAAAAATCTTGATGAGTGGATGGGAAATAGAAAATACACCCCAGGCATCACTTCTGTGGCTCTTCTTCGACAGGAGCATAGGAAATTAACTTTCTTGGGTTGGAGTAAGCCAGGGAACTTTGTTGGATAGGTTTACTTAGGCCCTTGGGCCAATAGCCTAGTACCTACCTATGAACCTTTGAACCCCTTACAAATGCCAGATGACAGAAACTTACACTGCATGACATATCTACAATTTAGTAAGTTCACCCTGTGCATCACACCCATATATGCATGTCCCTGCATCAATGGTTTTGATGGCAGGGGTTTGGCACAGGTTTCATTATATGCACAGGGTGTGGTGTGGTGTTGCCAGAGGCCTAGGCTGTGCCATTTGGTTGACAATATGGGTGTGTATTTGGGGTGTGGGAATGGCATGGCCTGTGTAGGTGTGGTGCATGTGTGTGGAGGTGACCTTTCACTGATTGTGATGCATGTGTGTGTCTGCATTCACACAGACATGCCATGTGGCTGCCCTACACTGATGTTTTTTGAACAGCTGTGGCCTGTACATGGCAGGGTGTGCAGTTCACTGTCTCAGGCCATGGACAAGGGAACCGGACATGCTAGGGGTATCACGGGCACCACCAGGGACAAAGCCAGACATAGTACTGCTCCCTGATGGTGACAGTTGTCTGCTGGATCTGCATCCCTGTTGGGACCGACCAGGACCACATGCTGATGGCCTGCAGCATCTTGGCATGGGACATCACACCAACCTCACTATTGCTGGTGTTACTGCCCATACAGGTAATGATGGTGCACGACCATGTGCATGCCCAGTTGATTGTGGTGCTGAGCTACCTCCAGGTGGCTGCTGCCTCCCATCCACCAAACATTCAAGCACAGATACTCCAGGGTGGAGGAGTGCCATGACCTGACCTCACCATCTATCATCAATCTCATTGCCCTCATGCAGAACTCCAATGAGTTCACGAAAATCGGCACTTGCACCAGGGAGATGTTCTTTAACCAGCCTGTGCATTTGTTTGGTGTTACGTTCATTATGTGCCTGTGCATCATCCATTACAGACCAAGACATGCACCTGGTTACTGCAGCAGTGGCACTCTCAACATGGACTGGACAGGCACCCATTCTCCTCTGAATACCCCTGCCTACAGATTTGGTCCAAGGTCACTTTGTATGTCATGCAGAACACAGCCATGGATATGTTGGTGTCCCATGGAAGCTGTATTCTTGCCTGTGGACAATGCAGGTCTAACCTGGCCAGCAGTCCTGCTGGGTGCCTGCCATTCATCTGGCATTGTGATTGTACACTTGGGGGAGAGAGGGGTAAAGCTGGCACTGAACGTGTTGCCAAGACTGTGGTCAATATCTGTTGTCTTGGGATAGGTATTAGCATTGTGCAGTAACTCACAGCACTTGTGTTTAATGCTGTGGAGGTTGTTGATGGAACTTACAAAGGCTTTTGTGATTGTTGTCAGTTTCTGCTGCATGTCTACCTTCATAGATGCCAGTAGGGGATTCCATGAGGGATCTAAAGTTGTGTTTGAGGGTAATAATGGGGGGGGGGGTTCAACAGTCATGGGACACCACCTTTCTCTGCAACAATGTTCTCCTTCTGTTGTACACTTTAGTAATGGCAGGGGACCATCACATTTTCTCCCAGTGTTTGGAGGACAGTGTCTGGGTTCTGTTGGCTATGGCTACTACCATGCATTCATGTACCTGTTTGTACAGTGCATATGTGTATGATTTGATAGTCATGCAGCTATTTCCCACTGTCATGGGTGCAATTAAGTCATCCACCCCTGTTTTTATGGCTGCAAAGTCAGCTTTGGAGAGGTTTTGCAAGGTGGTTACCTTTGTGGGGGGTGTGGCTGACATGTTGAGTTCCATGTTGATTACAGCCTGTGTGGATCTCACCTGCTAGGGACTGACAACTGTGGATGAGCAACAGTCCCATATTTAAGTAGTCAACACAGGTCAAGATTGTTGCATCCTCTACCGCAGGTCAGCATGTGCTGGTCCAGGGCATTGGAAATGATGAATCCCAGGAAGTGTTGGGCCACTGTACTGGTGCTTGGCTACTGTCCCCATGTGATGGAGGGGTAGTTAAAGTCTCATACTATGTCAGTGTTACATTGTCATAGATGGCAGAGTGTTGAGGAATGTGCATTGACAGTCTAGGGACATAGATGTGGACCCATAGCAGGCTATGGTCTGGATTGCACTATTACCCCAAGGCAGTTGTATTGGAAGTATCTCCAATGTATTATGCTGGGATACTAGTCTGGAGTTGTTCCTATCCATAATGAATATGGAGACAACACCACCTGGGGAGGTGTGGTGTGGTCCATGTTTGGAGGCTGACAGCTGTGGAATGCATTATAGCCTGATACTACAGGGCTGCTGTCTGCTGCTGTGAACCACCTCTCCGTAGCAGCAGAAATGTTAATGTCCTCCACTCCAACTAGTGCTTTGAGTGACTGCACCCTGACTGTTAGATGTCTACTGTTGAGCAGCATGTCCCTCAGAATGCATACATGTCTAGCTGTTATGGTGGTAATTACATTAGGAACAATGCCTAATGAGACATTATACGGGTGGCAAGACACTTAGCTAGTACCTGGAAACCCAGCACTGACAGATGTAGGACATCTGTGGCAAGTCATTGAGTTCTGTCAATCATGTCATCCCAAGCAGAGAGATACTGGATCCTCTGAGAATGACACAAAACACATAAGCCAATGCTGCAGTCAATCATCTGTTGATAGTACTGCAGCATCATTCTGGATGATGGCCGTATACTGCTCAGGGCTACTGTCACACCTGCCTGGACCACATAATCAGAGAGTTCAACCATGTCTCGTGTCATGTAGTCCAAGGAGGTGTGTCCCAGGTCATTCACACCCACATGGATACAGAGTGATACTGGTAGTTGTTGTGGAGTACCATGACTGGCTGTGTCATGCGTTGGATGTTGGCATGGGATAGATACTCAGCTGTTACCTGCTCCATATTCAACTTAGTGAGTGGAATATGTGTGTGCCTCAGTATTGAGTTACCCATACTCACTGTACTGTGCAAGGTGGTTAGCCTTAGGAGCTTAGGTTGAGGGGCACACTGTGTAGGTTAAATATGTGTCCCTTGGCTTGTGCCATGTTGTGGTGTCTGACTGGGTGTCTGTCTTGCTGGTCAGTGCTGTTTGGATAAATGTCCATTGAGTGCCTCTGTGAAGGAGGGTGTGTGGATTTTCACTGTATGTCATGGCTGTCAAAGTGGGTGTCATGGTGAGCTATGTGTTCCACATGGTGTGGTGCAAGTGTTGATCTTATCCTCTTGACCTGCTAGTTCAGTCTTTGCTGGAGAGTGCATATGTCCACATTGGGTGATATACTTGTAACTCTCACAGGTATGAGTGTTTGGAGTTTAGAGGGGAGGGTTGTCTGTGTACATGAAGCAGTTGCAACAATGCCTCAGAATGGACAAGTGCACCAGGTTAATTGGTGAAAGCACAGAAATCTACCCTTCATTCATGCCAGGAGGGGTGGACATAACTAAGTACTGGAGCTACTTCTGTGATGAGCAAGTACTGCTGACGGCTCCAAGGTATGCCACACTTATTGATACAATCACCTGGTGAAGTGCCAAGCCATAATGCTATTTAAAGTGCAAGACTGAAGGAACTAGCATGATGTATGGGTGGAACTGAAGGCAGACTTTCTGCCACCTGTAATACTTCAAGCTGTGCAGTTATCAGCAGCTTTGGCCACATGAAAGATTAGTAAGCTCTGTAGCATGTGTGGTAACTGTGTAATGCTATAGTAGACATAACTAGATAGGCAGGAGTTCTAATCCCAATACTGGCAAGTGTGCGTGTGTGAATCATGTACTGTCTGGCTTGTACTATTTTGACTTGTGTACTACCCTTCACACTTCCCCTTATCCCACTCTAGTAGTCCTGTTGATGTCATTCACCTTAGAAGTATCTTTGGACTAGGTTGAAATGGATAACCTCTGTGACGCATCTGATAACTGCATAGCACTATAGTAGAAATAACTAGCTAGGCAGGAGTTCTAATCCCAATTCTTGCAATTGTGTGTAAGGATCGTGTCTTGTGTTGCTTATACCATTTTGATGTGTGTACCATACACGGCTGGTGACTACCTCCCGCTGCCATTACTTTGTATGGTGTGATAGCATCTGCCTCACATGCAGCAAGTTAAAGCATTCTACAGTCCTCTGTAAAGATGCGTCTGGAATATCCAGATGTTTGCAACCTATACGTGGAGGGAAGTGGTTTCTATGCCTTAACAATGCCCATGTATGTAATATTGAAGCCAGATAGGCCACAGTGAGTGTACTGACACATATGGCAGCATGAGGTATCATAACTGACTGAAACATCATGCTGATACGATGTTTGCCAGCCTTATAGGTGCCATACATGAGTCTAGATGCTTGGTTTTACAAGTGAACTGTTCATGTTATGGGTCGCATTAAAGGCTGGAAGAGGTGTGGACTGACATAGTCTAGTCCTAATTTGTATGTATCAGGAACACCTTGCATCTTAACAGGGGTGTGTACACAATTTATATACACTGTATACCACTAATGTATCACACATACCTTAGGCCATTTGTCCAGTCCATTTTGCTGGCCCCTGTCCAGACATCTTGGCACTGACAAGTTGTGAGGTATGCTACAGGAATATTGAATACATATCAGATAGACCCCAGTGGTGACCACTGTGATGCAGTGCAGTTAACACCAACAAAACTGAACATGTACATCATGCATTATGGGTAGGTGTGATAAATGTGTGCATGGCAAATAGCTACAGGCTGCTGTCCCAGTTGTATACCAGAGGGATCTAAATAGTTGTGGGAGAGAGGTAATGTCAGTAGCCACTGATGTGGCCTTGGCACAGGGTGGAAGCAGCATTTCAGCACATTAACAGTAAAACCCCCAATACTACAAAATATGCTGGCCAACACCATAAATGTACATGTCTGTGCATTACTAAACACCAGCAAGACCTACTATCTCATCTGACATGTGCATGTAGATAGTATACAGATAGAAATGGATAAGCGACAATGTTCTAGTAATGTGCACTGGGGCCTCACCTACATGCTCCTCAACCAGTGTGTGAGTGCAACACCCCCTCCACAAAGCTTTCTTCAGCTTCATGGCTTGTGCATTGGGTGAGTGCCCCAAGGTTGGTTAGGAGCTCCTCAGTGGGTGTCAGTGGGGGCTGGATGGCTGGGCCCCCACCTGTGGCTAGCTGGTCCCCTCGCTACAGCAGCAGCCCATTGATGGGCATGGCGGAAGAGGTCGGTGGCCCGCTGCTGCACCTGCTCATAAGTTCTGCTGTGCAGGCTGGCATCATTTACCCTGCGGACCAAATCGTTCTACAGGGCGGTCCTCTCCCGCACATCTTGTGCTCTCCATCCAAATAACAGGGCATAATGTCCAATCACATATCAGGTGATGATCCCCAACAGAGAATGCTGGTAGGCGAGCCCTCTGCATGTTACCTGGAAAACATAAACAGGAAAAAAGGTCACAGGACCTCATACGGTTGTCAAATTGTACATCAACAGTGGATATTACTTGCAAATAATCCAAACTACACCATAACCCTCCAATCTATCATGGCTATAGCAGCTTGCATTACAGTACTGGCCCTGAGCTATCTTATTCCCTCAATGTTGGACATTTAATTGCATAATCCTCTATTCTCCATTCATTTCTGTGTAGAGGGATGACAGTGGTCATCTTCCATGTGGATGGTGGCAGGTCTGTGATGAGTGTGGTGTATGATGGAGCTGTTAGCACATGCCTGAGTTCATGTAGGAGGCAGACAGTGATGTTATTAAGCCCCATGGAGATTTTCTGTTCTTGCCATCAGTAGGCAATATGGACATGCTCACCATTGGTGAGGGGAGGAGTGTGGTTGATGTGCATATCCCCCTATACAAATGGGGTGGACAGGGTGTTAATGTTCCCACCTAACCTGTGTGATGCAGGTTGCCTATACCCATGGCATATGTGTATGAGGTGTGCTTTACCCCCAGTACAGGGTGAATTGTGTTGTTGCCTCTGAGGCTGACAACATATGTGGAGACACTGTTGCAATTGTCCTTGGTGGTGTGGGTATGTCTGACTTGTAGTCCTAGTCAGCCTTACAGGAACTCACCTGTGAACTTACATGCTTGTTCAGATAGAGGTGGACTTGCTTCCAAGTTGTTGCCTGCACCTATGTATCCCTGTACAGCCAATATAGCAACCTATTATGTGGTCTGTGTATTGCTGCTGTCCACCAAAGGGGATTACTCTACCTTGTTGGAAGCTGGTTATATGGGTCAGGTACTGCTGAGTTCATATAGCTACAGTGGATATAAAGTGCACACACTCCTGTTACAATGCCTGGTATTTGCGCAATTGAAACATGGCACCACAATAACTCTTTTCAAAAAAATTCCCACCTTTAATGTGACCTATCACCTGTACAATTTAATTGAAAACATAACAATCTGGTCTGTGAAATCATATGGAAATAATAATAAGTACAAAAAGCCAGTTGGATGAGTGTGCTCACCCTTAAACTGATATGCTGTCTATGCACTTCTTGAGATGGTTACAGCATTCATTCATCTTAGTTTGGACTCTTAACATCATGGCACACTTTTACTTGGCAATAGCTACTCACCTTCCTAGAAACACCTTTGTTTGTTTTTCAATGGAATTGCACAAGTTAGGGGTCACATTCAAGATGAGAAACATTATGAAATGATTTTCTGTGGTTTCATTGTTATACAGCACACAAACCTGGCATTCCAGCAGGGGTGTGTGCACTCGTGATATCCACTGTATATAGTTGTTGATATAGCTATTCATGGTAGGCATGGACAGAGGATCATAGCACAGTCGGACACTTCTCCGATTACTATCATGCCTACTCTAGTACCCATATCAGTGACAGGGCAATGCAACAACCAGTAGCTGTACACATTTATGTCTGTTGTATGCACTGATACTATTACGCACATGTGCAACATGTACAACCTATGTACCTGACTGCTTGAAATCCATGTTATTAGTTTTGTGCCTTCCAGCTGAACATACGCATACATACATGTGCTCAGGGAATACCTGGTATACATTTCTGTTCTGTGTTAGTATGGCACACTGTATTTACAGTCTTGCTGCTCAATCACACTTCTCAATCTGTTATAGCAGGATGTCTGGACAATGGCACACCTAAATGGGTGACAAAAGTGACATCAATATTGATACTGTATTAATATAGCTGTACCATACATTAGTAAGTTAATTGCACAGTTGGCTTTGACATCACTGTGATAACCTGGAAGATGTCCAACAGTCATAAGTAGGCTATTATGTTACATTTTCATTGCTCATAGACTTGCCAATGGTTTGGCTGACATAACACAGGTAAATGTGTATGTGACCACAGATATCAGTCACAAATATGCTTATTGTCTTGCAGAGCACTGTACAGTTGAATGTTATTAATTCAATATATCACATACAGTTCAACATACATCTGCAACAGTACTTTACTATGCACACGCCCAATATAGGTCTCATGCCCTATATAGGTCTCCTAGATTTACAAAACAAATATGTATCATACTCATATTCACAGGTAACATATGGATATGGACAACATCCCATTAACTGGCCTAGCAGTGGCACGGTCACAACTGTTTAACAGATACCCCAGCAGTTGTCATATGTGAGCTGTCCTTTCCTAGGCTGAGCCAGGCTTTTGAGCTATGATCTTACCTCGCAACCTCTTAGATCATTACATCTGGACAAAGCCTAAAATAATGGGGGGATAAATAGGGCCAGACTTTAAATACTCCTGTTACAAACTTAGGAAGTTTGTAGAAAAATACATTTTTCATTACCGTAAATATTCTTAAGGATATGGAGTCATAAACTTGTGTGTGTGTCATTACTTGATGACTTCAATCCTCAGCTATTTGCCAGAAATGTACAGATTTCAGGAGGAAAAGACAAAAAACTATGATGTGAAATCTGGACATTCTGTGAATATTATGCACAGTTGAGATGTATGGCTGTGATCTCTCCCACTGCAGAGAGGGCCAGATGCTATGGCCATAGCAGCTGTTCAGCAGGACATTAGTACAGCAAGTCTTGTTGGGACATATATTCTTCCAAATAATATTTAATATTATTACAGACCAAGTACTACATTCAATTACATGCTTCCATGTTCCACTTACCTTTTTCTTTCCTTCTCTGTTCCAGTTTTGTTTTTATTTGTTTTGTTTTCTTTCTTTCTCTATCTCACTCTCTCTATTTGTGTACTACGGGGATAGAGCTGGTTTGAATAGGTGGAAGCATGGCTTTTGTAGGTGATGCTTATGACCAGGTGATGGCCTGTGCACCAGTTGGTGTTCCCCACTTGCTAATTGCATGCAGAGCATCTGTGTAGTTCTTCCAACAGCTAATGTCATGGCATCACACTCCTGTAACTGAGTACTCCATGTGTGCATTGGCCCTTTCACTTACTTGTGAGGAAGATATCCTGTAGGTGTGTGAGCTAATACCTCTTACAACAGGGTGTCTGGAGACAAGCCAAATACATGGTGGAGAAGGTTCAAGACTTGGTGGCAGAATTTGAGTATAGCTGTTATATGTTTGGAATACTGCTAGTTTAACAGGGTTTGTCTGAACATGCTACATCTGTATGGATTTCAGTCTGACAAAGTTCTGTCTCTGCATAGTTCTCAACTGTAGGCTAACCACATAATGGCCACAGGTTAGCCTGTTATGTTTGGTCTGTTCCCCAGACAGGTGTTGTCCTTGGCAAATCAGTAGCATACTCTGGTGATAGCAATCAGTAAATGCTAACATCCATTTATTCTTATGACTTTGTATCCCTCAGAAAAGAGATGTTAGAACAAACTCTGTATTACCAGCAACACCAGCAACTTTCTCAGTGTATAACAGCAATATTGCAGGTATGGCCATGTATTTGGGCCTCTGTCCACCAATTACATCAGGCTTTGTCCAGATGTCACACAATAGGAGGTTGATAGGTATAATGGTCTATCATTATTTAGTGCTGTCACTCCTGCTGAGGGGAAAGGCGGGAAAACATGTTGGAGTCTGTACATTCAAGAGTTGGTGTATGGAGAATGCTCTTAGATGCTCTTAGATATGTTATGTGAGGGAGAGTAACACATGTTTAAAAACTAGGCTGTTAGAACATATGAGACATATTACTGATAAGAAAGAAGACAGTTCTATAGTTGTAAATTTGAATAAATCTCACCATGGGGACAGTAGTGGGTTTCAAGGTAATATTTTGGAATAAGTCTGTTCCTCAGTTTAAAGAAACATTCATAAAAGGGCAATTGTTATGTACAGAATCAATGTACTAATATTAAATCTGATACTTTATCCCTTAGGAGGTTAAATGAGGAGTGTAATTGGAGGATGTGTATTTAATTATGTAATTAAGTGTTAATTGCTTCTTGTGATTAAGGCAAGTATTTCTTGTAATCTTTTACTCCTTGAAGGCTTTGGCTAAGACATCAGAGTATAATAAACATGTGTGAATTACTGGCTGGTTGTATATCTCTTTGCTATGTTCAGTCATTTTAATTGTTTTGCTAAGAGGTTTTTGTATGTCCGGCTATTGTGTATGGCCTATCATGAATCTGTAGCAGTGTACTGTTCACTTATTTATTTGGTCTGTGGGCAGGGAGATGTGAGTGTCATGGGTCCTTTTGTATCCAACTGCGCATATATATATATATATATATATATATATATATATATATATATATATATATATATATGTATACATATATAAATATATATATCTGTGTGTGTGTGATATATATATATATATATATATATATATATATATATATATATATATATATATATATATTTGTCACATACACACACACATATGTAGATATACACAGATATATATATGTATGCATGTATGTATATATATATATATATATATATATATATATATATATATATATATATAGTTTAGTATTTATTGGTAATATATCTATATATTGTTATACACATATATGTAGCTCCATACATATCTGTCTCTTTCTCTATGTATATGTTTCTTTCCAGATATATATATATATATATATATATATATATATATATATTTGTATATATCAATCCTTCCTACTTGCAGTGTCTCTTCCCTATTGTAAACTGGCTTTAAAGAAGGGTATATATGAGAAAACATCCTAAAGCTATGCATCTGAGGTGGCTTACTGGTAAAGTGCTTTGGCTGTGGTGTGCAGAGTCCAGGGTTCAACACCTGCAAGGGCTGTTTATTTTGTTGTTGGGCAGAACAAGGACTGTTGGACACAGTGTGATTAAGCAGTTTTGAGCAGGTAGCTTTAAATGTGTTTGCATGGGTTTGCTTGATGGTAAGCGGTGCTAACGTACGGTTAAACGAACAGGCGCTTACACCATATAGGCTTCACTTACCAGTGAGCAAATCTGCTTAGCATTTACATTTAAGCAATGCTTAAACCTGCTAAGCATATCTCAGCCTTATAACCATTGGTCGCATTCTAGTCTGATAAAATAGCAGGGTAATGACATCGTTAATAAGTGTTTTTAACTTTCTATACATAACATGCTTCTATGTGCTGTCATTACAGTAGCAAGGGGTGTGACTATACTGTATGGGGCACCTGGGTATACATGGGTAGTATCACAATCTTTTACTTTGTATTTGTTTTATACCTGGGTAGTATTCCAAGTTATATGCAGTCACATTTGCATGTTACACTAGCTACAGTGCACTGGTTGACAAAAATAGTTTAGCATCATTGCGTTAGTACTTTTAACAGTGCTTTTCCAAGTAAAAGTAGATTGCAGATTGTAGTACTAGAAACATACACCCCCGCTTGCAAAGTTGGGACTCTGAGTACTTTCAGTTTCAGACTTCTATCTTTCAAACCATTCATCCTAATGCATAACCTGTTGGCTATCTACTTTCTGTTTGTCCTCTGTACATATGTGCAGAACTCAGGTATTGCTAAGGCCATACCACTATGTAGATGCATGCACAGTATTGTGCTGTGGACCTGGACACTGCCACTAGTTCCGACATATGGGACATTCCTTAGTGTGGGCCTTGCCCCTTTTCCTTGCCTGTGTGAGGGACATTACAGAGGTGGTGGGCTACAGATTCACATACAGTAGGTGGTAATATGTCATAGGACAGGACATGTGGAGACAGCCAAACATCATGGGGGACGTATCTCCAGATTTGTGAACAGATTCTATGTCATCAGAGCTGTTCTTCACTTGGTGGATTGATAGATTGACAGGGTTTGTGTAGACATGCATTTAGTGAGTGACTTCACGACTGACAGTGATATGTCTCTGACATACCTCTCCACTGACACACTGTCCACAGACTGGCCACATGTTTTCCTTTTATGTTTGATGATAAATCAGTCATGGACTCTGGGGAATGCAGTCAGTACATACTCACATCTATTGGTATTTCTGATGTCATATTCCTCATAAAAGATATGTTACAACAAAAGCAGTAACATCTGCAACTATCTCAATGTATGACAGCAATATATCCACTCTACCCCTGTGTTTGTGCCTCTGTCTCCAAATGATGTCAGGCTTTGTCCAGATGTCAATGCGGCTCAGACATATTTATTATCATTATTTCTTGCCTTCATTCCTGCTACCATCCCAGTGATGTAGTAGACCCACAGACACATGTCAAGGAAGAGGCCATAGATATGAGTCCTGAGCCTGTACATTATGAGGTGAACTGTACAAGTGAGAGGCCTGTGTATGTCTGGCCATTGTTAACAGACTGTCATGACTGTGTACACATGTCATGTGTACATGTTATTTGGGCTGTGTATGGAGGGCGGCTGGATGTAAGTGTTATTGCTCCTTTTTTAACTGTGCATGCTTCTCCAGTTTCTGCTGATCTATTGGCTGTATGTGCTTGTAGGGGCAGACTGAGGCATGTCCTGTACCAAGGTCATTTTATTTATTTATTTATTTTATTTTACATTTGTTGACCGGGATAGTCCGACTGGATGCATGTCCATTTTCAGTGGAGGCCCGGGGAGAAAAGCTCCAAGGGTAAGCAAATACAGCATTACATAATACCAGCATTACATATTACAAACAGACTATTTACAGAGATTACATAAGTAAGCAAGATAAACAAGTTCCACAGGTTACAGTTAATCCTGAGCGCAAGTCAGGATTAAATTAAATTACACAGTAAACTGGTTAGTAGATTTTTACACATTCTAGTGAGAGTTAGCCAGGCTTGATACATTGACATGATTGTCATGATTCCGACTACACTAAGAATTGGGACTGTATATATAAGGCTAGTGTGTGAGTGGCAAATAATGATGTATTTGTTCACACAGTGTGTACACTCTACTGTTCATGTGACTTACTGACATGTGACTGTGACTGTGGTGATATTGGTTGTGGGCATGCACTTTCACACAGGTTTGCCAATGCTGTTACATCCCTGTAGTGCCTGATATATTTACAAATACATGTGTAATTACCCATAGCAGATTCCCTAATTCAGTTACTTGTGATCTTTCACTAAATATATGTTAGAGGGTGTTACTACAGCAACTGTGTTAGCTTATCCATGCCAGTACTTCAGATATATCCCCATTTTCATGGCTTCCACCCACCATTTTGTCAGTCTTTTTGTTTTACAGATTATTCTCATTTCTCTGGTAAATCACTGTGGTGATATGATTGTAGTCAGAAAATGAGGACATACATTTTATTTACCTACCGCACATCCATCAGAATATTTATGCTGAAATAAACTGTGTCACTCTCTCAAGAAGAGTACAGGGGGGCAATGACCTCTTCCTTCATGGATGCTAATGCGTTAATACTGGGATGTGCCACATAGAAGGGCTTTCTGACCTCAGTGGCAATGTGGTGGCCAAAAGAGACATTGCTGTCAACCTGTTTACCCAGATCTCTTAGAATGCCTTCTTTGTTTAGGGAACGACCATCGATGTGGTAATTCATGGGAACAGGGTTTTTCCCACAGAGGATGACAACACATTTTCTGACATTGAGCTTATAGCCATGCCTCTGATACCAGTCATTAGTCTCAGTGAGGCCTTTCAGTAGGATGCCAACTTCTCTTGGGTAGTTAATAATAGCTACCAACTGCAATTGTCTGCAAACATTGTTAGCCAGAGTCCCTCCATATTAGCATGGACTTCCGAGAAGTTGATACCAAACATGAGAGGACCCAGGACAGAATCCTATGGGACTCTGTTTATGACTGCTAAGCAGTCTGACTTGAAGTCCGCTATTTCCACACTATGAATCCTATCTGTGACCCATTTTGCAACCCACCTAGTGATATAGGGGTTGATGCCTAGCTTAGTGAGTTTTTGCATGATGCCTGAGTGAGGAATGTTATCAAAAGCTTTGGCCAGATCAAGGTAGACCTGTATGTGCCACCTTGCCTTTATCCACAGCTCAGGTGACTAACTCCAAGAAGTTCACCAGGTTGACTAAGCTGCTATGATCTACCCTTCACAAAAGTAAACTGTGTGGGATCCTGAGTCTGCGCATTCCCATATCCCTGTTTATTAGGTGCATGATGATGCATTCCATAGCTTTGCATAACAGACTTGTCAGGCAGTTGGGGGGTGTAGTTCCCATGGTCTGTAGTCGCACCTCATTTGTGGAGATGGGTGACTGTAGCAGTGCACAATTCAGTAGATACAAAGCCAGAGGTTAGGCTGTGCTTGAACAGGGCACACCTGAGAGGTGTCAGGTCACACTATAGTTCATGTAAAACACAGCCAGGGATATTGTCAGGTCCCATAGAAGCTGTATTCTTGGCCTTGGACAGTGGTGTTTTAACCGGTGCGGCAGTAATACTGGGTGCCTGGCAGTGCACTGGTATTGTGATTGGTACTTTGGGGGGGAGGGGTACAGTTTGCATTCAGTTTGACAGCCAATATATTGGCAATATTTGTTGGCTCAGTCTAGGAGGTACCATTGTCTAGTAACTCAGAGTAAATCTTGGTTTTGCCATGGAGAGTCTTTACATAACTGTATGAGGTGTTGTGGTTGTCTTTACTATGTACTCCAATTCTATTTTCACAGATAATGTAGTATTTGATGAGGGATCTCAACTTTTAATTGAGGCTGATAAGGGGTTTTTTCCCATCTTGGGACTTCACCTGATTCTGTATCAGTTCCCTCCTTCTGTTGTACAGTTTCTTTATGGGCAGGAACCACCAGATTGGCTTCCTTTTTTTGGAGGTGAGGGTCTTAGTTCTATTGGGTATGGTGGTAGCCATGCAGTTGTTTACGTGTTCATAGTGCATTGTTGTTTGATTCAGCAGTCATGCAACTAGTCTCCAATTGCATGGCTGCCATTAGGTTAGCCACCTCTGTTTTTAGGACGCCATAGTTAGCTTTGGGAAGGCTTTTCATGGTGGTTATCGGTGCAGAGGGAGTGGGAGGGCTGTGGATTTCCAGAGGTGATTACTTTGTGGTCAGATATAACACGGGAGGAGTTGTCTACTGATGTACAGCAATAGTTGCCCATGTTAGTAAGGACCAAGTCAATGTGATGAGCAAGTGCATCGGTACACGAGTAGCTTTCCCAGTTAATGGATGGGTAGTTGAAGTCAACCATTATGAGAGTGTTAAGTTGGACACTACTATTCTCCGGGTTGTTTAGGGACATGGAATGTGAGTCTTGGGACATGTTTGGGGACCTATAGCAGGCTACAGCCTGAACCACTGTCATACCCAATGTTAGCTACACCTGCAGGATCTGTCATGCATAATGTTGGTCTACCACTCTGGAGGTGTGTATCCTTTATGAATATGAAATACCACCATCTTTGGGGCTTCAGTCTGAGTTCTGCAACCAAGAGGTGTGGAATGAGTTATAGGCTGGTAGTGCAGGGATGCTTCTTGCTGCCTTTAACCAGGTTTCTGTTACAGCACAGATGTCATTGTTCCCCATTTTAAGGAATACTTCCAGTGAGTGCATTTTCAAATTTAAACTTCTAGGGTGCAGCAGCATGGCCCTCAGATTGCATGTGTTTGTAGTTGTCATATATTTATGTATATTTATGTATGTATGTATATCTATATATATATATATATATATATATATATATATATATATATATATATATATATATTATGTATAGATTTGTCTGCATATATCCATCTCCATACACATCTACATGTATATATAGAGAACCTGACTGATTCTACAGACTCCTTTCTCTACTGTTGAATGACTGCACTAACTGATATGTTTGGAAAATCATCACTATTTTGTAGAGCTCAGATGGTGTAGTGGTACATTTCTTTGATTGTAGTTTACAGGACCCTGGGTACAAGACTTTGCAGGAGTTATTATTTTGTTGCAAGACAAACAGTTGCTGCTGGGGAGGAAGGGATAAGGGCAATAATTAAGAGGTCCCTAATTTGGGCCCATTGACCCCCATTATGACAGACTTTGGACAGATTTGTTCAGGGGCGGCCCGTGCTATTGGACTGCCGGACTGCAGCCCCCCCCAGCTGTAAACAATAAAGAAATTAAAAGAAAATAAAAGATAAAAAAGAAAATAAAAGATAAAAAAAAAATTCTAAATTTGTGGACTTTCACGCATGCGCACTAGTCCGGACTACTGCTGAGACAGTCTGGAGCATGCACAGACTGTTTCAGCAGCAGACTGGACTGGGAAACATGTAAGAGCATGATCCCAGACGTCTATGCAGTTGTAACTGCAACAGACTGTCCTGGAAACTCACTGGGAAACTCATCTGAGTCCGAATGCAACGTCAGCAGTCTGCAAGATCTCATGATGGGACGGTGGACTGGCGGGAAGATCAACCAATGGGATTTGTAGCTACATGGACACTGGATGGGTGGGAAGATCTCGCGATGTGGACGGGCAGCTATGGATATATGTTATGGCACAAAGGGATTGGTTTGGATATATGTGTGGACGGGGATTTGGAGCAGCTGTGTGTGTGTGTGTGTGTGTGTGTGTGTGTGTGTGTGTGTGTGTGTGTGTGTGTGTGTGTGTGTGTGTGTGTGTGTGTGTGTGTGTGTGTGTGTGTGTGTGTGTGTGTGTGTGTGTGTGTGTGTGTGTATGTGTGTGTGTGTGTCTGTGTGTCTGTGTGTGTGTGTGTGTTGGCTAGACTCATGCTGGTGGTAGGGAATACCTCAGGCATGAACCCTGTACCTTGTATGCAAGTGTTAAAGACCTGAATTCCCTACCCACCACCATTTGTAAAAAAATTGCAGATATTTGCCTCATATTTGATCTGATCTGTTCCTCATAATATCTGTGGTTTCTAAATGTTGAAATGCTTGATATTTGATGGTGCAGTGGTAGCATTGTTGCCTCACAACTGCAGGTTCTCAGGTTTGATTCTTGGCTGGGGTGCCTTCTTTGTGGGGTCTGCATCTTCTTCTGTGTTTGTGTGGGTTTGCTTGCTTGTTCCAAGTCAGACTGTCCTGATTAACAAATGTTAAATAAAATTGACAGGCATTTGAATTTCAGACTTCAGGTTTTTGAATGTTTAATTCCTTACATATTTGATGGTGCACTGGTAGAATTGTTGCCTCACAGCTATAGGTTTTCTGGTTTGATTCTTGGCTGGAGTGCCCTCTGTGTGGAGTCTGCGTCTTATCCCTGTGTTTGTGTGGATTTGCTCTGGTGTCCTGACACTTTACAAAGACATGCGTCTACAGTATTTTTCCCTGTGCCTCTGCTGAAAATTGTTTTTGTTCTGTCAGAAGTAAAATTGACAGGCATTTGAATTTCAGACTTCATATTCTTCAGAAAATACATAGTAACACAACTTAAGTTTATAAGATGAATATTTGAAATTTGTCCTTATTTTTGGGACTGTATTACCCCATTATTGGCTTTGTCCAGGTTTTTTGTGCTAAGGTTGACCGCTATGGTTAGAACTGAATTCATTAAATGATAGCCATTTAAGTTTCAGTCTTACGCTCTTTCACAAAGCAGCTGATTTGGCGTAGTGGTATGTTGCTTTGACTGTTTTGCATAGGGACCTTGGCAGTAAAATGTATGGTGGTAATGCAGCATTTTTCTTTCACAAAGCAGCTGATTTGGCATAGTGGTATGTTGCTCTGACTTTTTTGCACAGGGACCTTGGCAGTAAAATGTATGGTGGTAACACAGCATTTTATTCTAGCAACTTTCCAAGATTATACAAGCAATGTTTAATGTGTCCCTGGTTTTTGGGCTTTTGAACCCCCCAATAAATTTGGCTTTTTCCAGATTTCTTGTGCTGTGAAGTTGAGAAGCCGTTGAGTATTGAGTAGATTTTACAAGGAGCTGAGAACTGCAGTAGAAGAGAAGTTTAGTGCTGCTTATGCTAAGTCAGCTTGCATTGTTAATAGCACAACAGGTTGTGTACTTGCTTTTGATGCAGAAGGTTGTTGGTTCTACTCCCACAAGGGGTGAATGCTGCCATACTGAAAAAGTTAAGATACTTACTATGAGCCTGTTATCAGTTTGCCATCCATTTCCTATTGCAATATTACTAGCTTATCATTTTTAATGTAATATAGGCAATTTATTCCTCAGGGGCATCAGACACTTTATTTTTCGATGAAACCATGAAATATAAAGGTGTTTGCTTGTAGAAACCTCTTCATTAGTTACAGATTTATTTAATGTGGAATTATTTAGATGACTTTTTTACTTCTTCAGAGATTGTGCATATTTACTGATAATGGTGGACTGTAGAATTGTGCATATTTACTGATAATGGTGGACTGTAGAATTGTGCATATTTACTGATAATGGTAGACTGTAGAATTGTGCATATTTACTGATAATGGTGGACTGTAGAAGTTTGAGTAGACTTTTATGATGGAAATGTTCTGAACTGGGCAGTTTTGTCATTATGGGTGCATGCATTTTGTTTCATTGTTTACTGGAAAGATGTTCTGAATTGGGCAGTTTTGTCATTATTGGTGCATGCGTTTTGTTTCATAGTTTACTGAAAAAATGTTCAAAATAATAGGAAGGTGTATCAAAGAGCACATGTACGTTTCATATGCAAGGGGCCTATGATTTGAAAACAGCCCAGAATTAATCTTTATCTGCCACTGGTAAAATGTATTTTCTTTGAATGTGGGTTTCAATGCTGTTTCAATGAACGTGAGTTTCAAGGGCAGAGAAGTTTTAATGCTAAGTTTTTTTAGCAGATGTCTTAGTGTCTGTGCTGTAAAATGCAAAATAAAACCTTCAAATGAAGTCCAAATCATCATAGAAGTAAATCAGTATGCACATTAGTGTTTATCGTAAATGGAGTGAAATAGCCAAGTAATGGACCATTGGAATGGCTGCCGGGGGAGGCTCCATTCGACCATGATTTTGTGAGGGGGAAGGGCGATAAACTTAAAGACAGCCTCAGCTGAACTATACCTCCCATCTGTCCAAATTTTCAAAGAATGAATAGATTTTTGCTTCTTATTTTTGGTTTGTTCCTCATAAAATTTGTGGTTTTCTGGCAAATCATTTAGGAATTAAGTCACTAAATAATGACAAGCTGAGTTTCAGACTTCATAACCTTCAGAAAAATGCATGCTAAAGTAAGACCTGTTGTTCTATCAACTGTCTCAGTTTATACAAGAGCAATTTTTAGTACTGTTTATATGTTCCCCCAATATATTTGGCCTTGTCCAGATTTATTGCATTAACAGGTTGGGAGGTACATGCAAATAAATTGCTTTATAGAATTAGGCATAGCCAAACCTCTCAACTGTCCCTGATTTTGGCTCAAAATGTTGCTCTTCCCCCTAATAATCCCTCCGCAAAATAGCAATTTTGGAAGAAAACATGGAGGGCTTACAATTAAGAAATAACTGTAATAATCAGAGTTATAGATTACTTTTATTTCAGAAGTGCATGTAGATTCTTTTATTTTGTCAGCTGCTCAAATTAGCAGTACTAATATTAAAGTGTCCCTTCTTTGACAGGTTCCCAGCTGTATTGTGTGGCTATTTTATATTTTTACATCACATTTTTGGTGTATTTTTCATAAAATTGTGGGTTTTTTTGGCAAATTAGTGACAAATCATTGAAGACTGAAGTTAGAAAATAATGACAGACATTTGAGTTTCAGATTTCATACCATTCAGAAAATTCATACTAATGCAAGACCTATTCTATTATCTTTCTAAGTTTATAAGAGAAATATTTAAAAATTGTCCTTAGTTTTGGGCCTTTGTCCCACTTCTTTGTATGGCGTTGTCCAGATTTCTTGCTCTGAGGCTGAGAGGTATAACAAATGTTTTAGGGCCATCACAGTCAGCCAGAGACATTTCAAATTGTGACATACTTGTTGCACCCCACTCCCCCATGTAGTGACTCTGGATGTATTTAAAAAGTAATTTATTTTTTCATGCCTCACAACCTTTTTGTTTCCATCTAGATATTAAGTAAGCTGTCATGCAGCCAATGCACTGAAATATTTTTATTCTTCTACACTTCATTTTGTCTTGATCGGACTCTCATAATGACGGTTTGGCACCCAGGGCAGTGTATTTAGTTAGTTTTTGTCATTTTGAGCATAGCTCCTCCCCTTTCTAGTTGGTCACACCCCTTCCCATTGACCCCAACCATTCAGCTGTCTCCTGCAGCCCCCCTTTGATTTGAAGTCACCAGCTGCCACTGGATTTGTTGCATTAAGAGGTTCCAAGTATGGATCTGATGTCCGACTGGACTAAATATATATATATATATATATATATATATATATATATATATATATATATATATATATTTGTATGCATATGTATAGGTTCACTACGAAAGACCAAAAACTCACAAAAGACCAAATACCCGAAAGACGAGAAGACCGACGGACCACAAGCGCAAAATTCAAAATCGCGAATGATCAACACACATACAGTACACACATACACACAGTGTCCCCCCAAACCCAAACAAATAATCCTACACTATTGTTAAAAGGGGGGCTGCGCCCCCCCACCCCCCTACTTTAATATTCTAACTCCGAGATTGCACAAACACACACACAAGGCAAACTCTCACCCACACATTACAGTCCCTCACACACCACAGTCACAACACACACTAACACACACTAAAGCCCCTCACAAACACACACACACACAGATACATACCTGAACCACAACACCAGAAGCACTAACTCAATATTCCTTGACATCTGGCTTTTGAATTTCACGCTTCTGGTCTTTCGGTAATGTGGGGTATCGGGCTTCTGGTCTCGGTAATTTGGGCGTCGGGATTCTGAGTGTTTGGTATTTCATAGGGGACCCATATATACATATTCAGATATATGTATAATATATATATTTTGTTTTAGGTACATACAGAGCTATTTAAATATATGTATGTATTGATTTACTTTTACATATATATATTTCATATATGTGTATATTTTATATGTATATACATATATTACGTATTAATGTTTCCATATATTTATATATATATATATATATAGATGTATGTGTATGCATCTTCATACACATATACATTTATATATATGTACAAATCTTGACTAATGTTAAACCTTTTCCCTTCTGTTGAATGACTCTACTGAATGATATGTTTGAAAAAACATCAGACATATCTACAGCTCAGATGACTTAGTAGTAAATTGCTGTCGCTATGGTGCGCAGGGTCCTGAGTTTGAGTTTGTTGCTGGGAAAAACAAGGGCTGTTAGATACAGAGTGATTAAGGCTTAGTCCTGCTTACTCTCACTTACCTCCATGCTAATTTCTTTAAAAGAAAAGAAAAAAGGGGTGATAGGAAAGCGGTAAAAAAGGGGGCACAAAGAGGAAAAAACAATATGAAAGATAGCTAGGGATGTGCAGGATGGATGTAGAGAAGGTCCATAGCTATCCATTTCTCCTACAGCAACAGGTGTGCATATATACTGAATTTGGAGGTAAAGTTGGACACTCAAACCCCTGAGAGAGGGGTGAGGACAACAATAATGTGTTGTAAAGCCATTTAGACCTGATTGCATATATCCAGTGGACATGTGTGTGAAATGGACAGCTATGTATGGGGCGATATTTTTTTTGGGAACAGATTGCCCGTTTTTTGTTTTTTTTTCTAAGGTGAGAGTGGGATGTTGGGGAATGATAGTAGGTATATTTGGGGAGGTAGGTTAGGTAGGAAGACAGACAAGACAGATAAGACCGCATACAGGGGCTGTATATGACACATGTGGGGGTAAGCACCTTGGATGGGGTGGGGTATTTGGTAATTGGAAGCACACAGGCCCCCAAATGGATAGAGTGGGGCTGACGTGCCCACCCATGGGCAGTCACCATTGTACCTTCACAGCCCCAAAGGTGGCTGTGCTGGGGACTGAGCGGGAGAGGCAGACTGACCCTCTAAATGCACCACGCGGCCCTCAAGCTAGCATAGCAGACCTCCAAATTCTTTGTGGAGCTCGCTATGCACCAGATCCTGGACCTGGCTTTAGATAACAGGATCCTGTCCACACCTCTGACCCAGGGGTGATGAGCCCCATCCCCTGAGGTCGTTCCATCCAAAGGTGGTGCAGGACCAGTGGACGAGGAGGTCCCGGGGTGGGTCCAAGATGTGCTGGCGCCTGGTGCCACAGCCAGATGAGGCAGGAGAGGCAGATCCGCTGAGATCCGCCTTCCCAGACGTGCTATGGTGTTGCAGTTTTAGAACATATGTTGGTTAGTAATGGTAAACACATTACAGGATTAGTTATAATAGCATGTATGAATATTCCCATTAACCCAAAACAACAAATTTGGAACATTTGCATAGCAAACAGAACATATGTATATATGGAACCACAGTGGGCATTACACCAGAATGCAGGTTATATTGATAGCAACAGGCCATCAATGATAGTATTTGAACAGGGAACATTAATTGGAAAACATTTCAACATTTGTAGAACAATAGGACACATGTCCCAGTGGTAGGTTAGGTGGAAAACATACACATTCATTTTATGTGTTTAAATTATTGGTGAAGATAAGGTGGGGGAGAGAGATGTCAATTAACAACTGCAGATTCTTGCAGTGATCACAGCTTTAATGATCATTGCTCTAATCATTACTTTACAGGTATTATTACAACAACCTATGGCCTTGTGTTGGGCAGTGGTATGTTTGTACACAGTGTATAATTACAGCCTTCTTATAGCTACTTTATACCTTCTCTTACCTGGAAGACCTGTGGAGGGAATTTCTGTTAACACTGCCTGACTGTTTCTACCCATATTTGCATAGTCAGGGTTACATATGTGCACTCATAGTGTGTGTATGTGTATGTTTATGTGTGTGTGTGTGTGTGTGTGTGTGTGTGTGTGTGTGTGTGTGTGTGTGTGTGTGTGTGTGTGTGTACTCTGCTTTGATTTTTATCGGTCACCCTGGTTGTTGGCAGCAGAGAACAGTAGCTGTGACAGCATGACACATTTGAACATTTCTTGGGGGAGACCACTTGGTGTATGTACTTATCTTGCTGTCATTTGCAGCCTTGGGGTTGGATGGTGGGTGTTGGACACAGTATAACTACAGCCTTCTTATAGCTACTTTATACCTACTTTGACCTGGACGACCTGTGGAGGAAATTTCTGTTAACACTACCTGGCCGTTTCTACAAATATTCACAAACTTCTAGGTGACATTATGTATACAGCTTACTACCACTCCCAGGATTCGAAACATGGCTGTTTCTCTTAAAAATAGAACAAGCTTGTGTTTCATCAGAACAAGCGATTGAGAAACTGCTGTTGTTTCCTTGGAAGTTTTCTGTCAAATTCTCTCTTGGTTGTACAATTTGACCTTGTAATTACGACATTCTTAGACATACATTCCTATACATACCTTTTGACATAGCACAGTGTGGAAAACAGTGGTTAACACAACATTACTATTCAGATATCAGATCTTGGTGCATGAAACATTTCATATCAATTAATTTCATGTCTTACAGAGGCACTAACATTGTCAGATGAGACTTGATTGTTTAATGCTTTCAGAGCTATAGTTGCTGTGCATAACCTGTACACATTTCAATTCATACAATACCGGAGTAAACACACAGTCCAGGGTTTTGAAGTTTATTGACAGGCAGTTACAGTTTTATTTATATATAACCTATATGAGACTATTACTGTAATATTGTCTGGTTTATTCAGTACAAGCCATACCCATTTGTAATACTGCAAGGTAACATTCTACTCCTTTGTATTTTTTTGGTATGACTACTACAAGCTAGATTGTTCCCAATGCAGCCTTTGTAACCTGCTTGCATGGGCTTCCTGGTTCATAGCCCGCTCAGCTGGAGCTGTAAAGAAGATAGAGAAACATTTATGCATACCTATCCATCATATACACAGGCTGGACTTTTGTAAACAGTTACTGATATGAATGCTTATGCCTGGGACATCATTTCTCTGTCATGCTTTTTGGCCCCACTGGTCCAAGAGCTCCCTCATCCTCCACTTCAAGTCAGCATAGTGGTGCTGGATCTGCTCACCAGTCCAAGGGATGCCAGTGGCACTGGTGAGATCATGGGTGAGACTTTCCCAGGCCTCTGCTTTGTATTGAGAGCCCTGGTATTGGTCCTGCAGCAGTCTCACATCATGGTTTTTAACAAGGAGTCCTACCAGGACTTTGGACTCCTGTATGCCCCAGTGCTGCACCTGAAAGCATATACCCTCTCCAACACCAGCCATACTGCCTACAGTGGTGAGCTACAACTGATTATGAACTGTATTCCCACCTGCGAGGTTAAAATATGGCCAATTTCCTGTCCTTTGTCATGATTGGACAGTTTTGAATATGCTAAGCTAAGCGCCAGGCAAACCCGCTTAGCTGGTATAAGCATTGCGTAGAGAGGGGTACATGCTAAGCACTGCTACCAGAGTGAAAATTCATTTAACTACGCTAGTTCTTGCTTAGAATTTATGTATAAACAATCCTTATTCTGGCTAAGCATAGCTGAGCACAAGTTAGCATTGTTCAGCTTTCCTTTTACAGACTATCAGCATTGTGGGGTTGATTCCTCATAAATTACATATTATGATATGCATGTCTACCTTCCATAACATTCCCCTGTGTGCTTTCATTACAATACATTCTTTTGTGGCTATGCTGTATGGGACACTTGTGTTTATATGGGGGTTTCATATCTGTACTACACTGACACCTCACATTTGGACCTGCTACACTACCTGGTTAACAAATATATATATTATTCACTACCTACTGATAAAAAATATATTTTCATGCTTTTGTAACAGATAAAAATGAATGAATGGAATGGGGACTCAAACCACAAATGCCTGCTTGCCAAGCAAGCGAACTAACCACTACACTATTTTGCTTTACACTGCTTTGGTCATATATTTCTATTTTGCTCATTGGGATGTGTAAGCTAGACTGAGCATAGTTGTGTGATGAGCACTCCTGCTCAGCTATGTTTAAACTTTATTGTGGACAGAAAAAAAATTACATATGTGCTTTATTTTTATTTACTGTGGGGGGCTGCACATTGCTTTCTGCACCATTATCTGTGTATTGCTCTTACAAACTTAGAAGGTTGATAGACTAACAGGCTTTGATGTAGCATGGTTTGGTGAAACTAAGAAAATAAGTGGAATATATTCTATTAGACAGGAAATAAACACATTATGAGAGAAAAATGGAGAATATGAAAATGTAATAGCAGAATGGAAAAGTATGTTGGAAGAAATAAAAGAACATTGCTTTCATGATGGAGAAGTTTTAATAGATCATTTAACAAAAAGTGTATATGTTAAACATGTACATAATAGGAAAACTTACATATTTAGGGAGAGTGTAAATTGTTCCAGTTAAAATGGAGAAAAATGTGTTAGAAATATTGTGTAATTGTATTTGGGGGTCAAGACTGAACTTGGTGAAAAGAAGGGTAGTATATATTAAAAAGAAGAAAAAGGTATGCGTTTAAGAAATGCTGTCACTTACTTAGCATTTATGCATTTTTGCTCAGTAATGAAGCTAGCAAAGAGTGAGAGATTGCAAAGGTAGTGGAAAATGTTATATGTAAAGTTTGGAGAAGTATATAAATATGAAGGAATGAAAATAAGTGGTAAACATAAAAAGATGAAAGGAAAAAATATGAAAATTACATTTCTCCTTTCAGAATTGTATTTTTTTAAATTAATTAAAAACAGACAATTATGTTTAACAATATTATACAGAATACTACATGGTATACCCTTGTAAGGAATTAAAAGAAAATGTAAAATATTATTAGGCATAGAAGGAAACGGGGTGGGAATTATTATGAAGCAGGGGATTTCCTGTTGGGAATTCTGATGGAAAGTTACCAGTTAAAAGTGATATGAAATGTAAAGTACTGGAAGAAAGAAAATGTGATGAGTTTAATAAGGAAGAAACAGCAAAACATTGTTTTTAGAATGTAAGAAAATGAACAAATGGGAATACGTTTTAAAAAGGACTATAAGTGAAAATGATTTAAAAATATAATAATGGATATGATATTTTATGGAAAATATGAGAAAGAAAAAAGTGAAGTTGAAAATGGGACAGACTATTTTTGTAGCACTCTTAAGATTATGAAAAAGAAGATGTGAAGGATTATTCTTTAATAACCAAAAAGTGCACAAAAAATGCTGTTCCATCAAAGTTTTTTGCCATTTTCAGATTAAGTGCTTTCATTGTATTGGACTTGTTTAAAGCAACACACAAAATTTATAACATATGTACCGAATGAACTCATTAGATAGTAATCATATGACTGCTTCAGTAAAATATGCCAAAGGTAAAACCAAACAAAAAAATAACAAAATAACCACTCGTGCAATATTTACATACATTCAGTGCTGTTAATAAAATAAATTAAACATGTTTTGAATATTTTATGTTAGAAAAACGACCTATGATTTATGTAACTACAACATAGTTGACTTCAATAGCAAGTAACTTACAATGGATTGCTTTTCATTAATACCTGTTCAATTGTCAGCACCTAATTTTGCAGCTGCCATAGAAACTTATAGTTTTCCACTTGTCTTTCTCATAGACCACCTCTCACATTTTATAGTATTATAGTTACTATAACAACAAAAAACAAAAAATTCTTAAAATGCTTACTCAAAGCACTTTCGATATCTTCCTTTAAAATATAAAATATCAAAAGTATGTTCATATATTCACTTCTGCAATGTGCATTCTGTCTTGCCCACATATAAATCTGGACAAGTATCTCACTTGGCAAGGTTTACCACACCTCTTATATTGCATCTGTATTTTCTCCTTATATTCAAATGTCCGTGGCCATCAATTGTAATGTCAGAAATTTCCATTATGTACTTATATTGACAAAATGAACCATGTTTATTTACCCTTTATGCCATCATCAACCCCTTTGTGGTGAAATAAAAATAATGGTTGCGGGAAAAAAGAATGGGGACATATAAAGAAGTATTAAAGAACAGTTGATATTGTTGGCTTAAAACTGATATTTTTTGTGTTTTTTAATGATAAAAGTGGATATAATTATTGTATTTGTGAAGATTATATGTCAAAGTTTACAAAATAGAAAGAAATGACAAACTATATGTTATTAGTATGAATATATAAATAATGTGAAGAAGTGTAAATAAGGAAGATGTAAATAAAACAATGCATACTCTTTTTGATAAGTGCCACTGGATCCTTTGCATCCATCTGTCCTATCACCACCTCAAGCATTTGGGACCTTGGTTTAACATTTTATCTGAAGGATGGCACACTCAAGAGTACAAGCACACTCAAGAGTGCAATGCTGGTACTAGCAATTTGAAAATAAAGCCAGTCAGTGGGAGTGAGAAAAGAGTCTGTAGCTTTCTAATCTTCTGACCACCAAAGACAAATGTGCTACCCACTGAACCACAGACACTACAAGCATATATCTACTGAGCCACAGACACTACATCAAACATATATCCATGAAGCCACATACACTACATCAAGCATATGATATCCACTGAGCCACAGACACTACATCAAGCATATGATATCCACTGAGCCACAGACACTACATCAAGCATATGATATCCCAAAAGATAAACATAGTGCATTCTGTCCTGAATACAGTACCATTACTGCTGTTTATATTCAGAATTATCATGGTCAAAAGGAAAGGAATTAGCAGCATGAGTACCTCAATCCCTTACAACAGTGTCTGGCTGAAGCAATGTGTTATCTATGAAGCTTGATGTGGGACATTTTGTTTACCAAATAAACTACATGTTTAGCTTGAAACCAATGTCCTTGTACCAAAATGCTAACAGAGTCTAACCCATGTTGAGGCAAACATGAGTCGATGGAAGAACATACATCACCCAAGTTAAGTCATTTGTAAATTTAGATAATCACAGGCCAGGAGTCCTGGCTTGAAGATCTGAGAAATAGATGACAAATAGGAGGAGGCCCAACACTGAGGCCTGTGGTATATCACTGGTAAATGTTCTGCTTTCATAACTGGCATCTTTAACTCTACACATATGGCTTCTTCCATTTTTACTTATTTACACTTTGTTGACCTAGTTTGTCTCACTAGGGCAATGGCCTCTTTTCAAGAGAAGGCCAAGGAAGTATTCATACTGACGAGGGGAAATTTGGCAAGGATATCAGAGAGCTACCTCTACTATGTGAGGTGTCTTTAGTTTCTTTTCCCACAGCAGGGGCTGCTGGGAGGAGTAGCAGTATGAAGACAACAGAAGCATTGCTGTCAGCAAGGATAAGGAAATGTGTTTTGGCTAAAACCTTGGATGAAGAGCTAATTTACTAAGATCAGAAATGTTATAATAATCTTGGAAAGAGAAAGGAATTTGTTTAAAACTCTAAAGGAAAGACAGAAGCAATAAATGTAAAAGAGATTCAGCACTGAGGGCTAGATACACCTAAATTGATCAAGATGCTACAAAAATAGGACCCTAAAGAGGAGTCAGTGTTTTTTGGGGTGAAATGACTGATCATTTTTTTTTTCAGTACCTGATCAGCATGAGGAGAGTGATGGTGATTTTACACAACAGCAGCAGGT
>NC_056744.1:198446357-198506357 GCF_019279795.1 Protopterus annectens
AAGCATTTTAGCTATAGGCCCTGTAAAAGAGCTCCAACCAGGTCACAGTATAAGGCTGATGCCTGGAAGAGTTTGGTCAAGGCTGTCATTCATGCTTCTGGCTCACCATTTTACTCTGAGAGTGTTAGGATGTCTCTGGTTTCAGTAGTGATGGTTTCCAGGGTGACATATAATCTCCCAGTGGTTCACAGCTGGCAGAGACTGCATCTTTAAACACCTACTCATATCCCCAACCCACCGCTCCTCATCCATTTGTACATATTTCCACTTGTGTATGTTGTACAATTTTCCACTCACTTTTATCTTCCATCTCTTGTCTGATGTTTCCTTCATCACTGTGTTCCCCTTTCCTCACAGTATTAACTCACACCCTGTCAGTAATGTGCATCTTTCCTTGCTACTTAACCTCCCTGTCTTATCCACCTCTTTCCTCTCTGACTTCATTTTCCACCTTTCCTTCTTGAAAAAGGGTGCTTATCACACAAAAAATACTCCCAACCATACCTTTCAACTTCCATGATATTTGAACACTATGCACAGGACTGGCTGCAACAGTTAATCATAAAAAGTGTAATTCTCTGACAAATCATTGGGGATTTCAATCATTAAGTAATTACAGCTATTGTAATTCATCATGATTATGAAATTAAGAAGTTGAGGTATGCTTCTATCCATCCTCCATCTTGCTCATTCCTTATTTGCTCATCCTGTACTCTACCCATGGCTTACTTCCTCTTTATAACTCTGTTGTCCTATACTCCCATTTGTAACCTGTAATGCAGTCAAAAACAGATGAACACAACACCCACATGTCCATAAACAGCTTATAAAAGAAAACATGTTTCTATGGTCATAAAGTGCGTGACACTTGGCAGAGAGCAATGTCAGTGCCAATATATAACCACATAAAAAATAAACTTATTGTCTTATAGCAAAAATGAAGAAAATCCTTGTTATGCACTAAGAAGATTGCCATTGCTCATACAAATAAGCTGAGCACTTATGAAATAAGGTAAAATTAATACTTTCAGAAATGCTTTGTATTTCATAAGTGCACTGGGTGCAGGATTCGATTCCCTGAGGGTGGTATGTTGTTTTACAATTTGGTTTTCAGTCTGCAACTGTATTTTATTCCCATGGAATGTGCTTTTTTTCTTATGCCTTTCCACTGATACCTTCTTAGAGGTATATCTAGCTAATGCTCTGGTTCAAAGAATATGACTGACAAAGACAAGGGTTCAAATTCATTCAGATGTATTTTCTCTGTTGTTGTCATCATGTGTTCCATTCCCTTGAAATGTGTTTTAATGGCATCATCTCTATGAATAATTCTATGGCAAACCTGGCTAATGGTCTGGTTCAGGGAATATCAGGCATGATAAGAAGTTGAAAGATATACTCTCATCCCATCTCAGTCCTGCTCCTTCCTTAGTCATTCACCTTGGGTTGTACCTCCTGCTTGCTTCTCCTTTTCATGTATGCTCTATACTCCAACCTCTAATCTGGTCAGAATTAGATAAACACAATACACACATGCCCATAAAGAGTTTGTAAAACAGAAATCATCATTCTGTGTTCATACATCGTAAGACAGGTCGCAGACAGCAACACTGATGCACAAGTGCAATGAATTTTAATGAAACTCCTGGTCTTATGGAAAACTCTTTATTGTGAGCTAATGATATTTTCTATTAGTCATGCAAATTAACTAAGCATCAATGTGCAGCACCATCACTTCAAATAAAGTTAATGTCTTTATTTTAACTGCTTTGACAGTTCACAGGCTCAGGAAATGATTTTTACTGTGTCACACATTGGGTGAGTGGCATCTTGGGGTTGTACGTTATTTTTCAATATTTGGTCTGCAGTCTGCACATGTGTTACATTTACCTGATATGTGTGTTTTGTGACCCCTTTTTGTCTGACTGCTTCTGCGGTTCCTCTTGTGAATGAAGTGATGTTATACTGGCATGTGGACTGATCTGATAGGTTGACTCCTCTGAAAGTAGTATCATTTTCTTTTTTGCTAACATTGTTTATAGTACAAGTCTACTGCTGACACTACAATGTTGTCAGGACTGCTGCAGGTTGGTACATAATGTCACTTTACTGTATCCCAACTCTCCCGTCTGAATTCTACATTATTCTACACTCAGGTATTGTTATACCACCTTCTCCATTTTGCTTTGCCACCCTTGCTTTGGCAGGCATTTTCCCTCTGCGCTCTTCCATCCAGCTCTGTGGTTTCTGTTGCTATAGTAAAAGCTCTACTCTGCCCTTAACCATTCAAGACATTTTCCCTTTCACAGAAAAACTCTGTGCATGTTAATGGCTGTACGTTATATCAACATTGCCAATGTCATTTTCGCATCTGTGCATACAAACTCATGACAACTATAAAAACTGTTTATGCACATTCATTATCTAAGAATCTTATACTTTATTCTAGCCATGAGGAAATTTGGTATGATCTGTCTGTGGGTTTGTGCTGCAGCTGCCATGAGAAGCTGCTTGTCATACACAAAGGTCTGACTGCAAGCATAGATAATAAGCAATGAGCCTCATTGCACATAAAATGTAAATAGAGCCGGTTTGGTTGCCATCATAAATGCAGTGATTCTGAATCCCTATTTTTTAGCACAGAGACTAAAATTAAAAAAAATATATATATATGTTTATACAATAAATAACTGATGAGGTGTTACGACAAGATATTGAACTTTTCCTACAGGAAATGTGTAGAGATTTCAGGGAAATGTAACACATTTACAGACTGCAAACCAGAAAATGAAAAACAACATACTGTCTTTTATAAATAGTTAATTATCCTACTTGAGGTTTCCCAATATCCTAGATCTAATCATCAAAAAATGGCCATTTCCTGCACAGCTCTATATGTAATATCATGTTCATAGGTTCATAGGTTGGTACTAGGCTATCGGCCCTAGGGCCTATACAAGCCTAGCTATAACAATTCCCTGGCTATTTCTTCCCACAATATTTACTTCCCTGGACCCCTGTTCAGCAGAGCGACTGACGTGATCCCAGGGGTGAATTTCCTATCTCCCATCCAATCGTCAAGGTTCCTTTTAAAGAGGGCCAAAGAGGTGTCTGGTTGACATGTATGGGCAGTCTATTCCAGAGTCGGGGGAGTCTCTGGGTCAGGAACCTATCCCTCCCATGTTTTTTTCATTATGATGACAAGGTTTAGATCCCTGGAGCATGTGGCTCTGAGGGACTGGGATTTTTTTAAGTTTAGCATTTCCAACAGCTCTGGGTTTGACATGGCCTTGTATGTTGAGCACATATCGCCTCTGAGTAGATGATGTGTGACAGTGTATAACTGGAGTTTTTTTAGATGGTCAGCATAGGGCATCTGCTTTAGGCCTGTGATTCTTTTAGTGAGGTATTTCTGCAGCTTTTCCAGTTGTTGCAGATGTTTTGAGAGGTACACACCAAATGGGGTGTTGTATTCTATAATGGGTCTAATGAGGGATAAGTACATTCGGACAATGATCTCCTTTTTTCTGGATGAAAAGCCCTTAGTGATGAAGTGTGCCACTTAGAAGGATTTTTTGACTGTTGTGATGATGCGGATATCGAAGGCGAGACCACTGTCCACCAAGGCTCTTATCACACTTTCAGTGTTTAGTGTACTGCCTCCTATGTGGTAATTCACGGATACATGTTTTTTTCCCAAAGGGGATAACTATACATTCTTAGCACTGAACTTGAGCCCATTGCACTGGCACTAAGCATCTGTTTCTGTAAGGCCCTTTTGTAGAATATCCACATCATTTGGGGATTCAATAATGGCTCCCAGTTTGCAGTCATCTGCAAACTTTGTTAGCCAGAGTCCCTTAGTGTTGGCCTGTACTTTAGAGACGTAGACGCCAAACAAGAGCAGTCCAAGGACTGAACCCTGAGGTACTCTACTTGTCACTTGTCTGGAGCTGGATTTGGAGTCAGCTACCTTTACGGTGTGGATTCTATCAGTAAGTAAGTTGGCAATCCATCGAGTGATATAGGGATTAATGCCCAGCTTACTAAGTTTATCTATGATTCCAGAGTGGGAGATGGTGTCCAAGGCCTGGGCGAAGTCCAGATAAGCTGTGTGGACCATCTTACCCTTGTCGACAGCTCTGGAAACTGATTCGAAGAAGTCAATCAGGTTCAGGAGACAAGATCGGCCCTTCACAAACCCAAACTGGGTGGGGTCCAGTGTTTGAAGGTTGTCAATGTCTTTATTTATAAGTTCCATGATAATACATTCCATGGCCTTGCAGATCAGGCTAATCAGACTGATGAGGTGGTAGTTACCAGGATCCAAGATGGATCCCCCTTGTGGAGTGGGATAACTGTAGCTGTGTGTTACTCAGTGGGCATGAAGCCTGAGGTGAGGCTATGATTAAACATGACACATAGGTGAGATACCAGTTCATTTTGTAGTTCATGTAGTACACAACCCAGGATAAATGGATGCTGTATTCTTAGCTTTGGAGAGTGCAGTTTTTACCTGTGTGGCCATTATTACAGGAATTTGTCAATCTTTCGGTATTGAGGTGGGCCCTTTAGGGGGTGGGGGGGTGAAGATGGCACTGACTCGATCTGCCAGGATATTGGCAATATCCTTGGCATCAGTATATTTAATGCCATTCTGTTGTAGCTCAGAGCAGATCTGTGCATTGCCATTTAGATTTTTGACATAGCTATAGAATGCCTTGTGGTTGTCTTTGGAATCTTTGGCAATTTTATTTTCATAACTAGCTTTGGAGGATTTTATGAGGGATCTCAGCTTCTTACTGAGGCTGGTAAGGGAGTTTGGGAGTTTTTTTGCATCCTGGGATTTTCCTCTTTTCTGCAACAGTTTCTTCCTTTTGTTGTAACGTTTGTTTATGGCAGGGAACCACCAGATTGGCTTCCTTTTTTGGAGGAGAGCATCTTGGTTCTATTTGGGATGGCACCATTCATGCTCAAGTGGATGTGCTCGTACAGTGCCTTAGTGTAGGATTCAGCAGTCGAACTTTCAGTTCCCGTCTGCATGGGTGTCATGAAGTTTGTCCCTTCTGACTTGAGTAGCATGAAGTTGGCTTTGGAGAAATTTTTTTACAGAGGTTTCCTTACTGGGGTGTGGGGGAGGGATGTGGATGTCAAGGGTGATTAGCTTATGGTCAGACCTGACCAACAAGGGGGTGACCATAGGTGTGGAGCATCAATTTCCCATGTTCGTAATGACCAGGTCTAGGATATTGGAGCCCCTGGTGGGACTATAGATTAGTTGTTCCAGGATATTGGAATTTATGAATTCCAAGAACCGTTGGGCAAATGTGTTGGTACAAAAGTAGTTTTCCCAGTTAATGGCAGGGTAGTTGAAATCACCCAGTATTAGGGTGTTTGGTTGTATCTTAATATTTTCCAGTATGTTTAGAAAGGTGTAGTGAGAATCTCTGGGCATGGTGGGGGGTCTGTAGCAAGCTACAATTTGGATTGCAGTCTTACCTAGTGTTAGTTGCACCTGGAGAATTTCAGATGCATTGTGTTGGGCAACTAGCCTGGTGGTGTGAATATCTTTGGTGAATATGGACACTCCACCACCTTTAAGAGTTTCGGTCCTGGTTTGGTGGTTGAAACGTTTCGTAAGAGTTGTAGCCTGGTATTGCAGGGGTGCTCTCTGGAACCATGAACCAGGTCTCAGTTACTGCACAGATATCGATGTTCTCCATTTTTAGGAGTGCCTCGAGAAAGTGCATTTTGAGGTTTAGACTTCTAGCATTGAGTAGTATTACCTTCAGATTTTGCATGCTTGTACCGGTTACAGTGGTGGTTTTGTCCTTTGAATTTTTTGCCTCACAAAGGCACTATAGGTGTGGCAAGAGCCTTAGCCAGTAACCCGAATCCCAGGGGTGACAGGTGCAAGACCATCTCTGGCAAAGCATCATGGTTTGTCAATCATGTCGTCCCAGGAAGACAGATACTAGATACCCTTTTAATGACACCATAAGCTTAGCCAATTGTTCAGGGACGGCTCGTGGCATTGGGCTGCCGGACTGCAGCCCCCTCAAAATAAAAAATAGAAAGAAAAATAAAAAAAAATTATTTTTTGAAATTTTGCGGACTTTGCGCATGCGCAGTAGTCCCGACTACTGTGGTCTATGCACATGCTCAAGGCAGTCCCTATAGGGGGACACAAGGAGACGTCTGTGCACTTTTAAAGTGCACAGACTCGCTAGGATTATGGGTCGCATCCGGACTGCAAGAGCAGCAGTCAGGACTCGGGATCTCATGGGTCTTTGAGTATTGCGCAGGAAGGATGTACGTTAGCTGGATACATTCAGGTAAGTGTATGGTGCTTTTTACCTTTATTTTACAATGTTTATTTGTGTGTGTATGGTGCTTATGCTTTACTGGAGTTTGTGTATGGTGCTTATGCTTTACTGGAGTTTGTGTATGGTGCTTATGCTTTACTGGAGTGTGTGTGTGTGTGTGTGTGTGTAAATGCCCCAGGTGCTTATGGTGGTGTGGTAGGGAATACCTCAGGCTTGAACCCTGTACCCTGTATGCAGGTGTTAAAGACTTGAGTTCCCTACACACCACCATTTGTAAAAAAATTGCAGATTTTGCCTCATATTCGATCTGATCTGTTCCTCATAATATCTGTGGTTTGTAAATGTTGCAATGCTTGATATTTGATGGTGTAGTAGTAGCATTGTTGCCTCACAGCTGCAGGTTCTTGGGTTTGATTCTTGGCTGGGGTTCCTTCTTTGTGGGGTCTGTATCTTCTCCCTGGGTTTGTGTGGGTTTGCTTTTGTGTCCTCCCATGTTACAAAGACATGTCTGCATTATTTCTTCCTGGGCCTCTGCTGAAAATTGTTTATTTGTTCCAAGTCAGACTGTCCTGATTAAAAAATGTTAAATAAAATTGACAGGCATTTGAATTTCAGACTTAAGGGTTTCTGAATGTTTAATTCCTTGCATATTTGATGGTGCAGTGGTAGTATTGTTGCCTCACAGCTATAGGTTTTCTGGTTTGATTCTTGGTTGGGGTGGCTTCTGTGGGGACTCTGCATCTCCTCCATGTGTTTGTGTGGATTTGCTTTCGTGCCCTGCCATTTTACAAAGACGTGTCTGCAGTTTTAATCCCTGCTGAAAATAGTTTCTTGTTCTGTCCGCAGTAAAATTGACAGGCATTTGAATTTCAGACTTCAGGTTTCTGAATGTTTAATTCCTTGCATAATTGATGGTGCGGTGGTAGTATTGTTGCCTCCCAGCTATAGGTTTTCTGGTTTGATTCTTGGTTGGGGTGGCTTCTGTGGGGAGTCTGCATCTCCTCCATGTGTTTGTGTGGATTTGCTCTGGTGCCCTGCCATTTTCCAAAGACGTGTCTGCAGTTTTAATCCCTGCTGAAAATAGATTTTTGTTCTGTCCGCAGTAAAATTGACAGGCATTTGAATTTCAGACTTCAGGTTTCTGAATGTTTAATTCCTTGCATAATTGATGGTGCGGTGGTAGTATTGTTGCCTCCCAGCTATAGGTTTTCTGGTTTGATTCTTGGTTGGGGTGGCTTCTGTGTGGAGTCTGCATCTCCTGCCTGTGTTTGTGTGGATTTGTTCTGGTGCCCTGCCATTTTACAAAGATGTGTCTGCAGTTTTAATCCCTGCGTCTCTGCTGAAAATTGTTTTTGTTCTGTCCGCAGTAAAATTGACAGGCATTTGAATTTCAGACTTCAGGTTTCTGAATGTTTAATTCCTTGCATAATTGATGGTGCAGTGGTAGTATTGTTGCCTCACAGCTATAGGTTTTCTGGTTTGATTCTTGGTTGGGGTGGCTTCTGTGTGGAGTCTGCATCTCCTCCCTGTGTTTGTGTGGATTTGCTCTGGTGCCCTGCCATTTTACAAAGACGTGTCTGCAGTTTTAATCCCTGCGTCTCTGCTGAAAATTGTTTTTGTTCTGTCCGCAGTAAAATTGACAGACATTTGAATTTCAGACTTCAGGTTTCTGAATGTTTAACTCCTTGCATAATTGATGGTGCAGTGGTAGTATTGTTGCCTCACAGCTATAGGTTTTCTGGTTTGATTCTTGGTTGGGGTGGCTTCTGTCTGCATCTCCTCCCTGTATTTGTGTGGATTTGCTCTGGTGCCCTGCCATTTTACAAAGACGTGTCTGCAGTATTAATCCCTCGTCTCTGCTGAAAATTGTTTTGTTCTGTCCGCAGTAAAATTGACCGGCATTTGAATTTCCAACTTCATGTTCTTCAGAATACATAGTAGCACAACCTTTTTTTTAGCAATTTTCTAAGTTTATAAGATGAATATTTTAAATTTGTCCCTATTTTGGGACTGTATTCCCCATTATTGGCTTCGTCCAGGTTTTTGTGCTAAGGTTGACAGCTATGGCAAGAACTGAATTCACTGAATATGTCTGAGGGCTGTATTCCCTCATTACTGGGTTTGTCCAGGTGTTTTGTACTAAGAGGTTGACAGCTATGGTGAGAACTAAATTCACTAAATGATAGCCATTTAAGTTTCAGTCTTCCTCTCTTTTACAAAGCAGCTGATGTGGCGTAGTGGTATGTTACTCTGACTGTTTTTTGCTCAGGGACCTTGGCAGAAAAAAATATATGGTGGCAACACAACATTTTATTCTAGCAACTTTCCAAGATTATACAAGCAGTGTTTAATGTGTCCCTGTTTTTGGGCTTTTGACCCCCACCCCAATACATTTTGGCTTTTTCCAGTTTTCTTGAGCTGCGAAGTTGAGATGCAGTTGAGTATTGAGTAGATTTTACAAGGAACTGAGAGCTGCAGGGGAATAGAAGTTTAGTGCTTTGCCAAGTTAATACTATAGCACAACAGGTTGTGTACTTGCTCTTGATGCAGAAGGTTGTGGGTTCTACTCCCACAAGGGGTGGATGCTGCCGTACTGAGAACGTTCTCCTTGGTGAAGATACTAACTATGAGTTCGTTATCAGTTTGCCATCCATTTCCTCTTGCAATATTATTACTAGCTTATCATTTTTTAATGTAATATAGGCAATTTATTCCTGAGGGGCAACAGACACTTTATTTTTCGATGAAACCATGAAATATAAAGGTGATTGCTAGAAGCAACCGCTTCATTAGTTACAGATTTCTTTAATGTGGAATTATTTAGATGACTGACTTCAGAGATTGTGCATATTTACTGATAATGGACTGTAGAATTGTGCATATTTACTGATAAAGGTGGACTGTAGAATTGTGCATATTTACTGATAATGGTGGACTGTGGAATTGTGCATATTTACTAATAATGGTGGACTGTAGAATTGTGTATATTTACTAATAATGGTGGACTGTGGAAGTCTGAGTAGACTTTTTTATGATAAATGTTCTCATCTGGGCAGTTTTGCCATTATGCGTGCATATGGTTTGTTTCATTGCTTACTGGAAAAAATGTTCAAAACAAATTTAAAACACCCTGTAACAAGTGTACTGTATTGTACAAGGAATATAATTTTAGTACAATGAGGAAGGTGTATCAAAGAGCACATGTATGTTTCATATGCAAGGAGCCTATAATTCGAAAACAGCCCAAAATTAATCTTTATCTGCCACTGGCAAAATGTATTTTCTTTGAATGTGGGTTTCAATGCTGTTTCAATGAATGTGAGTTTCAAGGGCAGAAAAGTTTTAATGCTAAGTTTTCATTGTGAGACTGCATTACTTTGTTTAACAGATGACTTAGTGTTTGTGCTGTAAAATACAAAATAAAACTTTCAAATGAAGTCCAACTCATCATAGAAGTAAAGCAGTATGCACATTAGTGTTTATGGTAAATGGAGTGAAATAGCCAAGTATAATGGTTCATTGGAATGGCTGCAAAGGCTCCATTCAACCATTATTTTGTCAGGGGGGGAAGGGCAGCAAACTCAGACAGGCCCAGCTGAACTATACCTCCCAACTGTCCAGATTTTCAAAGAATGAATAGATTTTTGCTTCTTATTTTTGGTTTGTTCATAAAATTTGTAGTTTTACTTCCTAAATGATTTGCCAGAAGTCACTCAATAAGTTTCAGACTTCATAACCTTCAGAAAAATGCATGTTAAAGTAAGAGCTGTTCTATCAACTGTCTCAATTTATACAAGAGCGATTTTTAGTACTGTTTATATGTGCCCCCAATATATTTGGCCTTGTTCAGATTTACTGCATTAACAGGTTGAGAGGTACATGCATATAAATTGCTTTATAGAATTAGGCATAGCCAACCTCTCAACTGTCCCCAATTTTTGGCTCAAAATGTTGCTCTTCCCCCTTATAATCCCTCCACAAAATAGCAATTTTGGAAGAAAACATGGAGGGTTTACAATTAAGAAATAACTGTAATAATCAAAGTTATAGATTACTTGAAATGCATGTAGATTCTTTTATATTTTGTCAGCTGCTCAAGGTAGCAGTACTAATATTAAAGTGTCCCTTCTTTGACAGGTAGCAGCTGTATTGTGTGTCTATTTTATATTTTTGCATCACATTTTTGTCCATTTTCATAAAATTGTGTTTTTGGCAAATTAGTGACAAATCACTAAAGACTGAAGTTAGAAAATGACAGACATTTGAGTTTCAGATTTTATACCCTTCAGAAAATTCACACTAATGCAAGACCTATTCTATTATCTTTCTAAGTTTATTAGAGCAATATTTAAAATTGTCCTTATTGTTGGGCCTTTGTCCCACTTCTGTGTATGGCTTTGTCCAGATTTCTTGCTCTTGAGGTTGAGAGGTATGACAAATGTGTCAGGGCCATCACAGTCAGCCAGAGAGATTTCAAATTGTGACATGCTTGTTGCACCCCACTCCCCATGTAGTGACTCTGGATGTGTCCAAGCAAGGCAAGGAGTAGTTGTATCTACCTTGGATGGGGAGGACACACTGCATAAGTACTACAGTGGCTTTTCATCTGTCCTTGATTTTGCAGAATGGTCTGGTTTCTGTCATATTTTTGTACTGTTGATTTATGCTTATTACTCAAAGTGCCTGTTGCTCTGTGTTTTTAAGTAGCAATGCTTTAATGACCATAAGGTAAGCTTGTCTGAGATCGTAAGATGCAAGTAAGCTTTAATAAGCATACTGTTAAAGAATTGCCAACATTGAAAGCCTTTCTGTTGTTGCCATGCAGAGAATACTTGACTAGATAATGTATAAGCCTTGGGTATTAAAGGACAGGATTCCATTATTTAAAAAGCTCATTACACTTGTTGGAGACTTCCAGTCATCTCTACAGACTTTACCTGTAAACTAAACAGAATGCCAATCATGTGTGATCCATAACCTGTACAGTAATCCTTTAAGCAATGTATCTTGAGCTTGTTTCTTGTTTGCTTTTCATTTTTTACTTTTATCATGTTTTCCCCATGAAACAAGTTGTCAGGCAGCAGGTCTTTTTCGGATAAGAAACATTTTTACAAGTGGGGGCATCACATAGATTTCTACTTTCAGCATGTTACTTGGTACTTTAATAAAGCTGAATATATTATAATTAGGACTGCAATGCAAGGAGAAGTGGTTTGAGTTGAGTGCTTCTGGTTTTTCTTATACTTGATTTTGACTGGCATTCCAGTAATGTATTTAAAAGTAATTTATTTTTCATGCCTCACAACCTTTTGTTTCCATCTAGATATTAAGTAAGCTGTCATGCAGCCAATGCATTGAAATATTTTTATTCTTCTACACTTATTTTTGTCTTGATTGGACTTTCATAATGATGGTTTGCCACCCAGGGCAGCGTATTTAATTAAAGTTAGTTTTTTGTGGTTTTGTGCATAGCTCCTCCCCTTTCTGGTTGACCACACCCCCCTTGACCCCACCCATTCAGCTGTCTCCTGCAGCCCCCCTGTGATTTGAAGTCACCAGCCGCCACTGCAATTGTTGAAGTCATTCATTTTGTCCTTATACTGTGGTATCATTGTGGGCGAAGGCAGGATGCTACTCAGGGCTAGGGTCATACCTGCCTGGGCCAGATGATCTGAGAGCTCTTCCATGTCTCTTTTCATGTAGTCCAGGGAGGTACATCTCAAGTCATTCACTCCAACATGGATAATGACAGAGTCATATTTGTACTTGTTGTGGAGTGACTTGAGTTCATGTGTTATGTGATGGATCCTGACACCCGACAGGCAGCTGACTGTAATTTTCTCCTTGTTCAGCCCAGTGAGTGGGACATCAGTATGCCTGACTATAGAGTCACCTATGACTAAAGTGTTGGGAACGTTGTCTTGCCTTAGGGGCTGTTGGTGGGTGGCACACTGTTGTTGTGAGATATGTGACACTTTGGTTGTGACTGGTGTTTGCGTTTCAGCTTCGGAGATCCTTGTTGCTTGGGCAGGTTACTGTTAAGGGCCTCAGCGTATGAGGGTTTAGTGTTACTATGTGAGAGTGTTTCTGAATCAGACCATAATTTAGGGATATTTTCCTTTAAATTGGTGGTATTTTATAGCTCTGTGGGGACTTCTAAAAAGCAAACCTTCTTCAGTTAGTTGATTACTTTAATAAATTCTACTGTAATCTTCCTCTAAAGGATCCTATTGTTAAAGCTATTATCTATGCCTTTGACTTCTACTACCACTTAATTAGTTGTATTGATGAGGCAGTCCCTATCTGCAATAAATTGAACGAGAAGTTTAAAAACAAACCCCTGTGGTGGAATAACAATGTAAAAAAATTACATAAGAAGAGAAAGAAACTGCTTAATGCTTATCAGAGGTCTCATTCTACCTACCTTAACAGCACTCAAACTGACAGAGATCTTAAGGGAACCAATAGGAAGCTCAAAGTTAAGCATGAACTTAAAATAGCCACTAAAATGAAAGATAACTGCAAATCTTTCTTTAACTATGTCAGCCTCAGGAAGTTAAGAACTGACACCAGACAGTGTTTGGAGCTAGTCAGCAATAATACTACACTCTCTGACCAAATGAAATGGCTAATATCCTGGCTGATAAATTTAGAGCAAATTTTCCTCCATCCATAGTTATAGCTATCCCATAGGTTTCACAATCCCAGCCACCCCATTTAATTACTACAAACAAGTTCTCATAGCCCTTTCAAAAATTATGATTACTTCATCTATGGGCCATGACAACATATTGCCTGATTATCAGTGTCAAATATGGCCTTTCTGAACCCCTACTTAAACTCTTTATTCTATGCCTCTCCACTGGTTATATTCCTGAATCCTGCAAGAAGGCATTGCAGTACCATTCCACAATGGTGGCCCAGGTATGGACCATGTTAGCTACAGACCCATTAGCCTCAATACTCTCATATGTAAAACTACAGAGTACATTATCTCATATTTCATTACTATGAACAATGAAAGTCTCTTAATCCTTCCTCTTCATCAATTTGGCTTTATCAAAGGAAGGTCCTGCCTCATTCATTTTTTGAAAAAGTAACTGAAGCAGTAGATAGTGGTTATGTAGGACATGCAGTATGTCTGCACCTGGCCAAGACCTTTGACATGATTCTCCTTGCATGCATTATCAATAGACTTGTAAATCTGAATAAATATCCTTATATTGTTTGATGGTTATATGAGAGAACTCATGTGGTTAGAGTAGCATGTGCCACTTATGAAAGCAGAACAAGTGGTGTGCTACAGGGCTCATTTCTGAGCTCTCTCACATTTGGCATATACTTCTTAGACCAGCACATCTGGCCAGTGTATAATTAAGTTTGCAGATGACTGTAAACTGGGTGTTATGATTTGATCAACTGACTTATAGTTGTTTCACCATGGCTTAGACCATGCTAACAATTGGTGCAAGAACAATGGTCTCAGAGTAAATGTAACAAAATGCAACATAGTTCATTTTAGTAAACAAAACAGTTCCACTTACTGTATAGGAGATGCACCTCCTCCAATGAGACTTTGTTGTAAGGGATCTGGATACTCTTGTTAATAATACCTTATCATTTGAAAATCATGTCTACAAAGTAGTTCAGAAAGCCTTTTATCTAGCCAATCTAATTTCCAAAGGCATCTCCACTAAATTCAAAGAGGTCTTAGTTCACCTTTACTCATATTTTTTCAGGCCCATTATTGGATATAATGCACCATTTGGCATGCATTTATCTAAACCTATGACACAACTTGAGAGACCTCAGAAATTCATAACTAAAAAGATCAGTGGCCTCAAAAATCCTAGTTATCAAGAGAGTCTGGCATCTGTTCCTCTGTATTCAGCCTCTTACAGGCTTCCTCATGGATATCTATGTCTATCTTTTCATGCCATTAAGATCCAAACCTATTTGATCTCCTATTTCTTAGCATAAATGAATGGCACATCAAATACTCGGTTATAATACCTAAACCGTATTCATCAGATAAATAACACACATTGAGGTAATAGATTTATATCTCAATGCATCCCTCACCTCTAGAACAAACTTCCACTATATGTCAAGCAAAGTAGTACCTTTGCCACGTTCAGGATAACCTAGATAACTAGATAGGCAGCCTCAAATTCTCTCCTGGTCTATCTTTTCTTGCCCTACTTGACACTAAATGGAAATTTTGAATAATTTTTCTTTTTTGGGAGGTTTGAAATGGTCTGAAGTCTGATTTTCTAGTACTTACTATGAACCTAAAAGTGTTAAAAAAACAAAAGGTGAAAGAAATGTTTAAAAATGTTTAGAATGAGGGATGGGAGTATGAAGTGGTTTTGAAAGCTATTGTGGAAAAGTAATGCATTTATCTTGTGCTGTGCTAATTGCAGGAAGCAGGGGGGTGTTAAAATACTGAATAGAACGAAAGGCGTGTTTTTTTCTGTGGGAATAATAATTAATTAATAAAATAAAAGGAAATGTCAGCAGTGTGGGGAAAGATGTCATACAATGCAGAACTATAAACTGGAGTGTAGGATTTGTATCAAAATAGGACACTTCTGGTTTGATTGCAATGGTAGTGAGGGTAATGTAGAGCAGGAGAGAAGAGAGAAGAAATGAATACAAAAGGGATGATGGTGTAACAGTTAAGGAAGTAATAAGTGATAGTAGTTATGGCAAAGAGGGGGAAGTGGCAAAAGAAGGAATTGAATTATAATTGAAAATAAGTTTGAGATTTTGGCAGCAAAAGAGGAAATTGAAAGTGAAGATGATGAACAAGAAGAAAGAAGAGTACATAAAAGTCTATTGTGCAAAGAGTGAAAGTAAGAAAAAGGAAAATATTCCCATCTCTTAGAAAAGACAAATGTCAAGATTCTGTCAAATAGTGTAAATACTACAAAATGATATCAAAACATTGTGTGTTCTGGAATGGTATAAAAACACGTGATTAAGATGTGTAATTGAATGTGTGTTTTGTAGAATGGAATAAAAGCATGCACATGCAAGGGTTGTATAAGAGATATTGTATGGCATTTTGAAGTAGATCTGTGCTCTGGAATAGCTGTGTTAAAAAGAAGAGGTGAGGATGTTAGGATACTATATTTGATTGTGGATGGACGAGATATGGATGTTATGTTGAATCTTTTGATAAAGGATTTGATATATAGACTATTAAGTATGTATGTCTATAATGCAGTAAAGCAAAGACAAGATTTATTTGAAAGTTTGTTGCCATACATTGCTGTTAATGAGTTTGTGGTGATGATGGAAGATTTTAACATTGACATTGGAGGAAAAAAGATGACATCTGGTAATGTTAGGAATATTTTTGATTTATTAAAAAATGGCATTTGTATATAAGTCACAAGAGGAAGTATACTTATTTCAGGGGAAGTACAAAACTGATTTCTTTCTAAAGAAAAGGAGGTTAACAGGGATTATTGTTACATGATTCTCTGATCATGTAGCTCTGTGGGTGTTAGTAGGGGAACATCAATGCATGATTTAAAAAAGGAAAGAGAAAAGAGACAGGAGGTGTTATAAATAGTAAAAATCATGGTAGTGAGATAAAGCAGCTTTTCAGGAAAAGTATAAATAGTAAAAAAAGAGAGTGGAAAGGAGAAACAGATTAAATACAGATATATTGGAAAGTATGAATGAGTTGTTTAAAAAAGATGATGCTTTACATGTGAAAAAAAACTTTAATAAAGAAAATAGTCAAAGAATTAAGAGGCAAATGCAAAGGCAGCAGCATTATATCAGGGGAAGGATAGAGAAGATGTCACCCTTATTATACAATTGGATTAGGGAAAAAGGAAAGCCTTATTTGAGTATTAGTTGATAAAAAGGTAAAGAAAAATATGAATCAAATGATACTATGAAAACAATGGAAGACTATTTTCAGACTTTTTTTGTGGAAGAAAAGGTGTGGAGGATACAAGGAAAGTGAAGCAATTTGAAAAAGCATGGAATGATTTGGAGGTATTGATAGCAATAAATATTAATTCAGTACTAGGTTTGGATGTGTTAAAAATGCATTAAGATATGAAGAAAGAATAGAAGGGACATTTTCTGAGGGTTTTGAATAATTGTAAGAAAAAGTGCTTAGAATAATAAAGTATGTGAGGATGTATTAATACTAACATGGAAAAGGATGATGGAAAAGATATTAGAAAATTGGGAACCAATAGCTATGAATAATAAAGATTACAAAATATTAATAAATGTGAAACAAAAGAGGTTTGAGAATGCTTTACAGGGGAATGCAGTTGAATGACTGTATAGTATTATGGGAAACAGATCCTGGAATTGTTATGGTTGATTAGAGAGGTGGTAGGTCAAATAATATTTGGACGAAGTAAAGTAAAAGTAGTGGTGGTGAGGATGCAGTAAAACATTTTCACAGAGTGGAGCAGGGTCAGAATGGGAAGTAATGAAGGTCTATGGCATCAAACGAATGGTTCTGCTAGTGTTGACTTCTTATAGTGAAGGGTAGATTAAAGTATTGGTAAATTGGTAGTTATGTCATGAGACTGAGTTTAAGCAAGGCATTTTGATGGCAATGAATCTGATTTATGGGGAAAAGAATGACAACCATGGTGAGGTGATATATTTTATTAAGGATGATTTAGAATTTCCAGTTTTCATTTCTTATGCTAATGATTTATTTATTATGCCTAAAATATAGACAGAAAAGAAGCACTGATATAGACAGCAAGTTTATTAAATCTTGTGGGTTTACATTTGAAAAAGTAAAACAAAAAAAAAAAAATCCAGGATTAAGGGAATGTTTAAGATGGAAGATGAACAATTTTCTTTACCAGAAATTTCAGTTATGGTTTATTATATATGGGAAAAAAGTGATAGAGGAACAACAGGAGGGCATTTTGGAGAATATTTTGGAAATTACTTTTTTAGAAGATATTTAGATTGTCATTAGTTAAGAAGATTTATCTTATTAATTCAATTGTGTTAGGGGAGTTAGCTATTTGACTGGAGTACGTATTTTCTCAGTTAAAAATGAAAAATAACTGTTGCTGATTTTTTTACTGATTTTTTTCTGTTATTTGAAGGTCAAGTTTAAACCCAGTGAAACCAAGTTTGATGTATATATATATATAAAGGAGGAAGAGGTCTTGGCTTGAGTCATTTAGAAAAATTAGAAAATAATTCCTTTGCAGGCAGTGAATAACATCCAGTAGTGGGAGGAGCTGAGAAACAGCATTCTTCATTTAATTAGCTATATTTGGAGGCATCTTTATTTAACTGGAGTGCTTGTTTGACATGCTTGCTGTTCTCTGCTTGGCTATTGCTGATCTCTGTCTGCATTTGATTTTGAATTGAAATTTTTCATTTAAGGTTTGGTTACTTCTCTTTTTTATCTTTTTCTTATATTGCCTTTGTTTTGATTTAATTTTTTGTTCTTTTGGAGTTTTAAGAGGTCTTGGCTAGGGTCAGTTAGAAAAGTTAGAGACAAATTCATTTACACATGGTGAATAACATTCAGTTAATTACTGGGAGGAGCTGAGAAATAGCATTACTCATTTAACTAGTAATATTTGGAGGCATCTTTATTTAGCTGGAATGCTTATTTGATTTGCTTGCTGTTCTCTGCCTGTCTATTGCTGATCTTTGTCTGCATTTGATTTTTCCACCCCCCCAACTGTTGTACTTTTAAACTTGGTGTCTTTTGAGTTGCACACCCCTACTAAAAAATCTGATTTTGGACACTCCTACCAGTCCCATCTCATCAACTCTCTCTACTGAGTACGGAGAGATCATCTGGGAAAGCCCACCCCCTTAGCCTCCTAAACTTGTTCTTTTCTATTTCCTCATTTCCTACTTACTTAAAAAATTTCAGTTTATTCAGCTGCTATTAATGTATCTGTGCTTCTTCCTACTTTATTTTGCTTTGTATTGCTTGTACTTAAAGAGTTGCATTTATTCTGCTGCACTTATTACTGCTTGTTAGTAGCCTGATTATATTATAACTGTTATTCTAAGCCTCTTAGTTTTGATTTTAAGCACTGGAGCTTCAAACTAGTTATCTTACATAAGGAAGGTTTGAGGTCTGCACTCTTTTGGCAGGAGAGGTAGCTTACATCCTTCTAAGTTGGGAATTGCTGGTTGAAGGCTTAATGGGCCTGTTATACTAAAAGCATTTCGGTTCTGGTTTAAAGGAAAACTCTACCTTAGAACTTCAAAACTTTTTTTTCATTGTTTCTGTGTTTTCTGAGCTTTTTTAATGCCTCACAATCGCTCCAGGTGCTTCTTTTGCAATTTTAACGCATTTCCCACAAAATGGCAGATGATGGGTTCTGCCTTGGTAACATAATCTTGTTTTTTTGCTTTCATTCCTTCTTCCCAGAATACATTTCAAGTTCTCTTTGTATAATTCAAGCTAGACATAAGGAAGTGGTGGTGTTTGCTCATGCCATTATGGTAGAATGGCAGGACTGTGAAGGATTGTTATTTAACACACCTTCTGTAACAGAGCTTCTTCTATATTTCCCTGACTGATCCTCATTTATATGTCTGCCAAAGCTAGTTCTGTGCTATAAATAACTGTTAGAAGTAGAGTATATGCTTGTGTATGTACTTCATGTCCTTTAAATAAAAAAAAAAATCAAAATTGAAATTTTGTATAACTCTATATGCATGTCTAAACATAAACACAGATACATGTGTGAGTGTCTAAAAATGTATGTAACTTGTAGAATACTATATGTGGGATGCAGTGTTGTGTTTAAATGCACATATCTGACTCTGTCTAGCTATCTTTTTGTGTGAGTTTATGAACTTAAGCACAGTTAAGTACTTATGATTTCTTTTTCTTAATCTTTTTAATGCAAGGACACATAGTAAATGTGTGTTAAAGTAAATTCAGTTGTATATTATGGTTGCCATCAATGGTCACATTTCCTTTGTGAACTATAGAATGCTTATGCACTCTATCACTGTAAGGATTGACTAAGTCAGTAGGTATCTCTTACCATAGATGTGCATGTACCAGATATGCATCCCCCTCTGGAAGGATGTCACAAAAATGCATAAAATAACTTTGTTTATTAACAGTATAAGTTCACCTAGTTGTTAGGGTTGCCACTTGTCTCTCTTTCTGCAGTCTTGTCCTGGGGGGGCTTGAAAATGTTAAATGTGTTGATCCTATACAAGAAAAAATGTTTTTCTGACTTTTCTTTAAATGTCACAGAAATCTTTGTTACTACATTTAAGTTATCTTAACATATAAACTATTATAAATAACCAACATTTAGAGCATATCACTTCAATATTGTATTGCTGCTTATGTAAATTTGTCAGAAGACACGACAACTGCCTCTAAACCCCTGACTGATCTAATTCCTTTGATTTGCTATGAAAGGGGAGTCTTAAGTTCTCCTCCCCCTCCCTGTAATAAAATCAGTGGAAAACAAGTCCACAGCTTTCTTTTTTATAGCAGCTGCTGTGTTCCTGACATTAACCGGATTAATTTCCCATCTAAAATTGACAGCAGTACCTGTCAGGTTAAACTACAGATTTAACTGTGTCTATGATATGTCATGCAAGCAGAGACAAATTCCTCTACAAAGTATGTGACAAGTTAAGCTTAAAGGGGCTATCCCAGTGTTTAAAATTCTGACCGAAAGAAACTTGTCCTGATAACTCCCAGTTGTGAACACCCACTTACCATGTCATCATCAACCCTACTTGTGGTTTCAATTTACTCTGTGCAGCCCTGTTTTCATTCCCTCTGGTGAGCACAATTAACACTATTCAATTTCCGTCAAAGCTTTCAGTCCCTGATCACTGGGAAACAATAAGGTTATTACATTTTTTGTGTGAGTTTGTGGTGAGCATGGTTAGGCAAGACTCTCAGTGTTTATTTTTTATAAACTTGTCAAAAAGCTCATCTTACTTGTGCAACTCTTTATTTTCTTTATTTATTCTGCATAGCATAACTGTGAGCAGTACAGTCAAAAAAGTCTAATTTAGTAAATTCATACTAAATCTTAACAGTCTTTTGACATATTCCCATTTCTGCGCAGTAAAGCAATCTCAGAATTAGTATATATAATGATCACAGGTTGCTGTACCTTACAGCCCCCATGGTGATGGTAAGTTCTGGATGTCCTTGCTTTTTTTACAGCTGGTCAGAAAGCCATTACACTTGGCTAGTATTCAGAGATCAAAAATCAAAACATGAAAAAAGAAGACTGCTCTACAACTGTTTGAAACTTGCATCATTCTCATGCTTTCTACAGAGCAAGTGTCAGTCATGCATAACATCATAGCACTTAACTAGCACTCAGAAAGCCACACAAAATACAATATGAAAGGAAATGAACAGAAAACTCTGTTCACTAATGTTTTAGCTTTGCATACCTCATATGCTTTCCTGAAGGTAGTATCAACTGCGGTCATAAAATTCCTGAAATGCTACTTATCTCTGAGAATAAAACGCACAGGTGAAACTAATGAATGACTCAGAGCTGTTGTGAGTACAACTGCAATTTGAGATAGAATTTAACTTAGACCATTGAAACTTTCTATACAAACTCATTCCCCAACCCCTGCAGCCAAAGCTTTTACATGCTCAGAAAGCCAATTTAAAAATGCAAACAAAGACCAGAATCAAAACTAAAAAATCTCTGGGACTGTCCCATTAAAATGTAGGTGCTGTCCCTTCCTTTGATTACAAAGGAAGTGAAAGTTTTAAAAAGTACAAGCTGGTTTCTGGTATCTACACAATAATGGAACTATATTGTAGGGAGAAAAGAAAGCTAAAAGTGTTTGGTCTCCAGGACAGTTATTTTTCATTTAGAAGGGTGTAGTCTACACTCTTGTGGGAGGAAAGAGTAGCATCTGCCCTTTTGAGGAGGGAATTTCTCATGAAGGCTTACTGTGGCTGTTATTCTAAGTGTCTTTGTTCTGATTTAAGCATTTGGGGTCCAAACCAGTTATTTTACATTAGGAAGGTTTGTGGTCTACACTCATGGGAGGAGAGCGCAGTCTTCATCTGTTTGAGTTTGGCTCGCTGGTGAAGGATTATTTTGCCTGTTATTCTAAGTGTCTTAGTTCTGGTTTAAGTACTTGGCCAAACCGGTTATTTTACATTAGGAAGGTTCCTGGTCTGCACTCTTGTGGCATTACAGTGGAAGACAGATTTCTTTTTAACTACTAGAGCATCTAGTTTGCTCATATCTGATTGTTGCTCATCAAGTTGCTTTTCTTATTGACTTATTCACTATTTAAGTTTTCCTCACTCCTCCCTAATAGGTCAGTGGCCATGGATATGCACTTCCCAACTCTCTCTGCGGCCAATCTGGTTGGGATGGGTATTCTGGTAAATTGTAGCAATTGCCTCATGTACACTGACAACTCAATTATTCTTAATACAACAGAGGGTGTATGTGAGAGGTGTAAATACACTTTAACACTGGAGGGAAAACTCACTCATACAACCAAAACTAATCCAATAAAGGTTGTCAGTGACACTTGCACTATGCCTACTGCACAGGGTAAAGACCCTACACATAAAACTATTTATGCTGAGGCACTTAGTGGTAATCTTCCTGAAACACTAAGGCCTCCTGCACAGTACAAAGAAAGGGTTTTCAGCCATCACATATACACTCCATTAAAACACCACTCACAGCTACACATAGTAACGTATCCAATGCCTCCACTGCTAAGCCCTTAAGGCAAACCAGAACACACCCAAATGTCCTGGTCATTGGTGATTTTATAGTGAGGCATACAAGTGTCCCCCTCACAAAACTGCATAAGAAGAGAGTCATGGTTAGCTGCCTTTCTGGGTCTAGGATCCATCAAGTCACACAGACCATCAGACATTGAACCACAGGTACCAGTATGACTCTGTCATAGCCCAGGTACTATTAATTACCTGAGATGTACCTCTCTTAACTATATGAGGCGAGACATGTTTGAGCTCACTGATTATGTGCTTCAGGCAGGTATGAGCCTAGCACTGATCAGCATACTATCTTCTCAAAGGATGATGCCACGTAACAAACAGAAAATGATTGATTTTAACAATTGGCTTAGCTTCTGGTGCCATTCCAGGGGACTACAAAATATGACAGCCTGTGACTACATGGTTGACAGACCACGCTACTTTGCGAAGGAGGGTGGGATGGTCTGCACTTATTCCCTCTAGGATTTCAGATATTGGCAAATACATTTTCAACCCCCATAGTGCCTTTTTTAGGCAATGCCAAACTGATAAACCTACCAACTTAACTGAACCTAAGAAGTAATATGTGACAGTGGTATTGCTCAGTACTAGAAGTCTTAACAAGAAACTCCACTCCCTGCAAGTCTTCCTCTTCCTAGAGACTGTAGACATCTGTGGAGTAGTTCATTTCAGCATGTGGTTTAAAGTCACAGAGAGTATCCCAGCAATGCAAGGTTATAATACCTTTCACACCTTTAAAGCAGCTACTGCACAGCAGGGAACTACAATTAGAGAAGTGTCAGTCTATACTAAAACCAATCTCACATCCAGACTAGTTAAATTGTATGATGCAGTGGAACTCACCATAAACAGGATGCCGTACCATATCCTTGCAATACATAGGTCCCCCTCTATGTCACAGGAAATCCATACTAGCTATCTCAATGTACTAGAGTCTCTCACCATTCAACCCAATACAACATTCATGTGGGAGCTAAATTACCCCTCTATAGATTGGGAATCCTACATCACTTCTTGTGCACAAGCCCAGTGATTCCTAAACATTAATGCCAGCATCCTGTGACAGTCGATCCATTCTCCTACCAGGAATGCAGACATCATTGACCTTGTAGTCATAAACATGGCGGCCAGTGTTCCTCACCCAATGTAATATTTTTGCTCATCAGATCTGACCATAAGGCAGTATTACTTGAAATAAAAATTAAATTTGGGGATCCAGCAAAACCAAAAACCTTTAGGAACTATTACAAGGCTAACTTCTCTCTACTAAGTAACACCTTGGCTAAATTAGAGGGTTAATTAATACTTCAAAGGCTAAATTTGAAGAAAAAATAGCTTCTCAGGCATAAAAAAAAACAAAGCTTGCTACAACTTTATCTGTAACCTCAGATGAAATGCATAACATTGCACAGGACTTGTAAATGGCATCACTTACACTAAACCAGAGGCCATTGACAACCTTTTGGCTGACAGGTTCATCTCAAATTTTAACCCACGATCCCTGCCCCTTGATAGTCCAAAGGAAATACCACATAATACATTCCCCCTAACCATTACTATTGAACAGGTCAGTAATGTACTTTCCAAGGCCAAAAACACAGTATCAATGGGCCCTGATAGTGGCATGAAATCTCTCTAGTCCATAGATGGAGCCTGGTTTTGTGCCCATGGAATGGAAGACGGCTACAGTCATTCCCCTGCCCAAAGGAGGTCCAACCACTGATCTGGATAACTAGAGGCCCATAAGTCATACCAGCCTCATATGTAAGGCAATGGAAAGAATCATCATGGACATGGTAAATGAGGATGCAGACAGCCTGTAAATGCTGGATCCATCACAATTCTGCTTTGTTAAAGGAAGTTCATGCTTATTAAATATGGTGGATTTTTTTGAGAGGGTCACTAAATCATTGGATAAAGGTAAGACTGTGCATACAGCATACCTCGACTTGACCGAGGCTTTTGATACAATACCTCACTCAGTCATTATAGTCAAGCTCACTAATTTTGGTATAAACCCTTTTATCACCCACTGGATAGCCAACTGGCTCACTGATAGTACCCAGGAGATCAATTGTATTTATTTATTATTTATTTATTTGACTTTTGTTAACCGGGAAAGTCCGACTGGACACAGGTCCTTTTTCAGTGGAGGCCCGGGCTCCAGATACAGTACAGGTTAGGATTTCATTACATCTAATACAATCAGCATGCAATAGTAATAAAATACAATCCAGCATGCATTAGTCAAATATTAACTTCATTTTAACAGTACAATATACAGGTATATTCTAGACTCATTTCAGCATGCGGTAGGCAGAGCTATACATTTTGGTAGTTCATTTCAGCATGTGGTAGACAGAGTTTTACATTTTTGGTATTTGGTTAATAAGCAGTACAATGTCAAATATTAACTTCTTGCTATTAGGACTATATATAAGTTTGTTTCAGAGTAATTTCAGTATATTGTTGGCAGAATTTTACAATTACTGGCAGTACGTAAATCTGCAGTACACTGAGAGACTGAGAGTAGTACAATATTGGGAAAAACAGTACAAGAATTTTATGTAGCAGTGGTGGATGTATGTTGTGTATCTAGTAGTTTGACAGATTAGAAGTCACATGATATCTGAGAGAAAGGGAACAAAAGGTTTTAGTAGGAGTACATTAAGAAAAGTCTGAGATCAAAATAGGTGAGACCACCTCCAGGGCTTTTTTTGGGGCTCGCTTCTTTTTGGCATCTATTGCTTTGAAATGGAAGCAAATGCTGAAGATTAATGGATGACTAAATTTGCAGATGATTACTAAATGGGGGTTATCATCAACTCTCCTGGAGACACTAGCATTCTACAAGAATGTCTATCTCGGAGTAATAAATGGTGCCAAAGCCATGGTCTTAAACTCAATATTTAGAAATGCATAATTGTACCATTTGGGATAACATCCATCCTGGCTAATTACTCTGTTAATAATACACCTCTAAAACTCGACCCAGTGGTCAAGGATCTGGGTACACATGTAGACGATAGCCTTACCTTCAACCACTATGTGGTCACAGTGGTGAGGAAATCCTTTTACTTTGGGCAACTTATAAGTAAGGGCATGGCATCTAGGTCCAAAGAGGTCATTATCCCACTGTACTCCACCCTTATCAGACCAATCATAGAGTACAATGCTCTCTTTAGTATATACCTGACCAAGCATATGCAGCAATTAGAGTGACCTCAAAGTTTCCTTACAAAAAGAGTACAAGGCATAACAAACCTGCCTTATGCAAAGCACCTTAAAGCCCTTTCCTGCTACTCAGTCTGCTATAGATTGCTGAGGGGTGGTCTATGCCTGGTTTACAAGGCATCCGTAAACCTTGCACTTATGAATCTCCTACAGATTCATAAGTCAAAAAGTACCACAAATACGAGGTCTAGGGACTTGACTTTTGTCTGTGACTTAAACAAAACATGCTGGAGAGATAGATATGTATCCCAGAGACTGTCCCTCATATGGAACAGGCTTCCCATCCATGTGTAGCTGAGTTTGTCTGTTACCCAGTTTAAGCACAACCTAGGCAAGTAGATAGGAAATAGGAAATTTACAATGGGTCTTGCACTCATGTCCCTTATGGACAGAGGTAGCTTATAAATGCCTGTCCCTCAATATCCTGTTTGGATGCAGGACGTCATTGTTCTTTTGGTAAAACTTGACTTGGCTTAGAAATTTCCCCTGGATCATTAGCCTAGTAGCAGTCTATGAATCTATGAAAACTGGGGTTAATTAACCTTGTCACACATGTCATCTTTACATTTGTTTTTGATATTAGATAAAATGAATAATTATCCATAGTTAGGAGGGTGGCCATGATGGTACAGCAGTTAGCATTGCTGCTTCACAGCAAGAGGTTCTCAGGATCAATTCTTGGCTGAAGTACCTTCTGTGCAAAGTCTGCATGACCTCCCTGTGGTTGCGTGTGTTTCCTCTGGGTGCTCCAGTTTCCTCCCACATCCCAAAGACATGCTGTAGGTGGATTGGACACTCTAAATTGGCCCTAAGTATGAGTGTGTGCATGTGTGTGCCTTCTGTGGAAGGTTGGGTGCCAGGCTGGCAACTCAACACCGTAAAACTCCACTGCCAATCATGAGCGGACAGGTGATCCGCTGTGGCGACCCCTAACCGAGAAAAAACGGAAGAAGAAGAATATGCTAGTCAGGATTCTGTGTTGTAAATATGTGATTTTATGGGAAAAATATAGACAACATAAAAGGTTGTCTAATATAAATAACAAACAATTAAATGAATGGCAATGTAAGATTTTAATGTGGAAATTAAATGCAAGAGGGGTGGGGTAAGAGGAAAAATAAAACAATAATATAAAGCAGTAATGAATGTTTTTATTATGTTGACCCATGAATAAGTTAGGTGAAAAAGTTAAAAAGTCAATAGAAAAAAATGAAATAAAGGTTGGAGGGTGTATTTACAAGTACATGATTTTTTTGTTGTGGATAAGTTTGGACAAATTGTCATTTAAAGGTCATGTGGTTTATAAGGTAATGTCAAAGAGAGTATGTTCAAAATGTAATGAATTAGAAACACCAGAACACTTTTTACCTTGTGACACTGTTAAGAGGTTTTGGGAATGTCTGTTTGCAAAAAATAATTTGTAAAATGTCAGTGAAGTAAATACAGACATGATTATGTATGGACTTTATAAATGGGCAACAAAGAATGTACAAAAGATTTGGATATGATATTTTTTGAAATTATATTTCAATTTGGAGGCCACAAATTAATAAGCAATTGTTTCATAAGAAGTGGGACCTCTTGGTTATCAATAATGAAATAAAAAAAGTGGTTGTGGAAAAGAGAATGGGGTGAAATATATAATGTTAATAACTTTTGAAATGTATAATACAAATATTTTGTTTTTTAAGAAGTTAAAAGAAAACTTAGAGAATGTGATTGCGTATAGTTGTAAATAATGTATGACTATATGTAAATGTGTAGATACACAAATAGATTATACAGAACCCGTACTCTTTTTGATAAGCGGCATGGGATAATTTGCATCCATGTGACCTACCACCATCGAATAGTGTACATGGTAAATTATGTTTACAAAACACAAATGTAAAAGTTAGAGATACAGATAAGCTGCATAAGAACAAATTTTACTTAGTAGTGGCTGACAACAAAGCAGGAGAAAGCAAAAGAGGTGTCATTTATTTTTGAGCAAAAGTTACATGTGCGTATAAAGAATGGCACTTTTTTTCTGAAATGGGCACATGGATTACTTAACCTAGTAGGGTGAAGTCAATGCATTAAGCCACCTCTCATATCTGTGCCCCTAATAAGAACAAGTCCAGCATTTTATTGTGATGGCTCACTTTGCAATCATTCTGTAATTCCAAGAGATAGCTATTTCACCCTAAACTCCAAAACTGATGGATTTGTCAAAAAAGAATATCACACCAAGGCAGATATTGTAATTTGTAAGGTAAAAAAAGAAGAGTGAAGAACAGATACTTGGAGGTTTAGGCATGAGCAAGAAGTGTAAGTCACTTATTCTTCAGATTCTAGTAAGCAGGGTAAAAGACTTGATCTGAGGCTAGTGTCTCCAGAACCTGCCGGATGACATTTACAGCAGAAATAAAGTACAGGGCAATAACAGATCATATTGCATTGACTACTGACATATCAGAAGCCAAGCAGACAAACATTTTTGAAGCATAAATGTGGGCCCTCTATACAAGGGCTGAACATGAGAACAGAGCCAGAATCTATAGTCCAGGGGGTCACAGCTGATAACCAATTAGGAAAATAAGCTGTGGGTCTTGTATTGTAGGGGGGGGTGTGCAAGGCACTACTAAGGGCAAAACTGATGTCAGCAGACGGTGGAACAGGAAAACTAGGGCTAATACATTACTACAAAAACAGCAACAATTAAGGGAAATTCTAAGGAAAAAATGCAAAATGGTTCAACTGTAGGAGATCCCCTAGCAACAAAAGCATGCATGTTAAATGAGACTAAGGCGAAGACAGTGGAGGCATCAAGTTAGTACTTAGTTACACAGCTAAACTGGGAAAGAGATGCAAATGTCACACAGAGCGGATTGGTCAAGACACTGTGCTGCTCTGTGTTTTTAAGTCACAATATTCCATTATAACTAGGGGAGTATCAGTTCATTTCAAAGAGGCTGGCATGAAGGGATGGTGACAGCATTAGGAAAGAAAGAATGAAAAAAGAAAAAATGGGGTACTATATTTTAGGGATATATTTTGGCAGTAAATTTAGACTGACGTGAGGAAGGTACATGGAGTGAGGGTAGGGGTGTTAGAGGAGGAGAAGAAAGGATGGTCCATGTTTGAATACAGTGGATAAGACAATGGCAGACAATAGCAAAATGCTTGAAGCTTAGTGGGATCAGTAAGGAAGAAATAGGGGTACAGGATGTGTTTCAGTGTGGATCAGGTACCTAAGAGATGGGGGTTAGAAGGGGAACTAAGGGTAAAGACACTGGAAGATACTGGTAGGTCAGCAGAGATAGAGCAGTTTAAGAAAACTAAGGAGAGTTTGGGGTGTTAGTGTGGCATTATTTGAATTAGAGAAGGCTAAGGAGAGAGTGGTGAGATAGATGGGAGGGGGAACAAAAATGGAATTCAAGACAGAGGTAGGCAAGTAAGTGTGGGAAGAGTAATGGTACATATATTATGTATAAGGGATACAGAGGACTAGGAGTGGAATAAGGATTTAAAAAATTAAGTCAGATTTCATCTGGGGAAGATGTGAGCTTCTTGGTTGAGGAATATTCCCAGTAAATGAAGATGTGTAGGGTGCTGAATATTGTTGGGATAATGAGAGATCTGTGTACATGTATGATTCAGATGTGTAATATTGCACCAATCAGGCTGTGTCAGAAAGAAAGATGCACTATTTGAAGGAGACTGATAAAGATGTTACTGGAGGTGTACACAGTGGTCCTTGTATGTTTTGGGTGAGAAATAAAGATGAAAAATGACTAGAAACAAATTTAAGCTGATGATGATAGCAGGAAGGTTTAAGGTAGCAATCAAGAAAATGGAAGAGTCTTAGTGAGGAGATGTCAGTGATAGAGAAATCTAGGATGTGGTTTCTTAAAATTAAAAGAGGCATGAGAAACCTAGGTGTGGAATAGGTTCATGGGAAGTAAACAGATTAGGCCAAGTGCTTGGAACAAAGTAAGGAAGATGGATGAAGGTGTGTCATGGCTTAAATGCAGTTTTAGAGCAGGGGTAAGGTGGAATACCTCTTTAACAGTCTCAAACTTAGTGGAGGTAAGTGTGTGGCATGTTTGTGAGGACACTGTTTCATGAGTGGAACTAATGTGGAAGGATCTGGAAGATTATGGGAATTGTAACATGTATGTTATATATATTAAATGGATACAAATATTTTCATTTACTGTAGTTTAGGATCTCACACTTTTCTATGCACTTCATTTGAAATCCATACATGTTCTTAACAAGGTGTAGAACTAAAACAAACAAAAAAAAACCTATATTGCCTTATACAAAGCATGAATATGTGATGAATTGTGAAAAAGAACCCACCCTAGAGATAAGAACAGCACGTCAGGAAAGTAGAAGGTGTAGATGAGGTCCTGGCAGGTATGATGAAAATGTTGGATGAGTTAGGGCAGAAATGGCTTCTGTGGATACTTAAAACAGTATAGAGAGAAAGGTGTATCCTAGATGACTGAAGAATAAGCATTCTAGACCCAGTGTATAAGAACAAAGGAGACATTCACAACTGTGTGCATTATAGAGGTATCAAACTGTCACACAAAGGAGAGATTCACAACTGTGTGCAGTATAGAGGTGTCAAACTGTCACACAAAGGAGACATTCACAACTGTGTGCAGTACAGAGGTATCAAACTGTTGGACAAAGGAGACATTCACAACTGTGTGCAGTACAGAGGTATCAAACTGTCACACAAAGGAGACATTCACAACTGTGTGCAGTACAGAGGTATCGAACTGTCACACAAAGGAGAGATTCACAACTGTGTGCAGTATAGAGGTGTCAGACTGTCACACAAAGGAGACATTCACAACTATGTGCAGCATAGAGGTGTCAAACTGTCACACAAAAGGGGCATTCACAACTGTGTGCAGTATAGATGTATCAAACTGTAGCACTGCATGACAGTGCTGGAGAGGGTGACTGATAAAATACTTTAAAGAGTAGTAGAAAATAAGATAGATGATGAGCAGTTTGAATTCAGATCAGGATGCAGCACAATGAACCAGATGTTTGCATTGACACAGATTATGAAGAAGAGGGTAGAGATAAGGAAAGTGTCCAAATGAAGATTCCGAGGCCTGGTGAAGGCATATGACAAGGTTCAAAGAAAGATGATTTAGGTAGTCCTATGATGGCTTGAAGTCTTGGAAACATTCAGTAGAATTAGTGCAGGCTATGTACAAGAACCCAGTGACAAAAGTAGAGTGTTCCTAGTGAGAATCGTTGTGCATTAGTGCCCACCAGTGTTATACTGGTGATGGACTACATTAGTAAAAAGTCACAGGGGACAGTTCAATAAAGTTTCTGTATAAACATGATGTGGGATTACAAGCAGACTCTGAGCAAGAATTGTCATGGGAATGGAATGGAAACTGAAGGCACAAGAGATGAAACTTACACACAAGACAGTTTTTATGGCAACAAATGGGGAAATCTGATAAACCTGAGATAGAAGGGAGAATTGTGGAATAGGTTAATAGCTTCAGGCATCTGGGAGCTGTGACTAAGCAGAAGGGAAGTAAAAATGAGGAGGTCAAAGCTAGAATCAGAGGACCTACAGCCTGCTGGTAGACAGAGAGAGAGAGAGAGAGAGAGAGCAAAGTAGTATGTGACGGAAAAATGCCAAAGAAACTGAAAAGTAAGTTAAATGAAACCGTAGCATAGCCAGCACTTCTGTAGGGTACAGCAAAGGCAGAGTAGTTAAGGAAGCTATAGGTGATGGAGATTAAGTACTCGAGATGAGTGGCAGAATGCACACTGTGGGATAGATGAACAAAATCAGTGCTTTAGAGCAGTATCCAATGTAGTTCCAGGTGCAGATAATATCACAAAGAACAGATTAGATTGGTTCTGACACATGTGGGAAAGCAGTGAAAAATATATGAAAGAAATAGGAAAAGGCAAGAGGAAAGGAGGATGTCCAGCAAAAAGATAGATGGACTGCATGAGAGACAACCTGTGACAGTCAGGCATAACTGTTAAAGAAAGTAGAAGAATGGCACCGAATCAAGAGACGTGGAGGCAGCTGGCATGACACCCAGACCCCGTGTAGTAAAATGGGAAAAAGGTGCTTAATGCTGATGATGATGTAAATCAAAAAGAAAGCTCATCATTATTTAAGACAAGTGCATGTTGGTTTGTGTGTATTTGAGAAATGTATTATTTTTATTACTAATTAAGAAAAAAATTCAAACCACATTTCCTGCCCACAAGAAGCTTGTTGGTGAGCAGAGCAAGATTTATTTTTATTCAGAGCAAAACCACATCCAATAAAGGTAGTTATAATTTGCCTTTGCATGCAAAAAAACAAGACCTAAGTTAACAGTATAGCATGCTATTATGTTATATAAGTTGTTCATTTCTTGTACTGTATTAATCAATTTGCTGAGTGAAATATTTTAGCAATAATCAACAACTTCATGTGGTTAATGTCAGGTTTATCCACAGCTATTGTGATTTGATCACATTGCCAAAGTCAGATTGTCATGGCTTAAATGCAGTTTTATCCTCATGAAGCTTTTATATTTTAGGAATTGTTTAGGAATAACTGCACTGCTCAAATACTAAATGTCTGGGAACAAGAGAGCAAGTGTCCCTTTTGTAATTTAAATTTTATTCTTAAGGATTTCAGACAAAAATACTTATTCCTGAAAACATGACAACATAAAGAAAGGAAATCATACGTTTCACAGCCAGTTGGCTTTGGGTTCTCACTAAAGGAAAGCTCCTGAAAAACTGGTGTTGAATGAAGAGGCAAGACTCCACCAAAAAGGATATCACCATCTGTGGATACAGCAGGGAAACTTTGACTCTTTAGCTGACAGGCTGACTGTGGGCTTAAGGAGAGAACTGTGTTTGAGAGTTCCAGCAGAATGGTGGCTATTGCAGGCAGCACAGTTAGTGAGGGCAACTTTGCAGAGATCAGTTCCACACCATTATAAGGGACCCTGGAAATAAATGCATAATATAAATGCACTGTTACTTTGTGCATCTAGCAAAGTAACTGTAAGCAACTGAGAGACAGAACATCACCAGCAAAGTAATTAGTGAACATGATTTGCCACTACTAAATAAATCCTTGTATAGGGACTTCTTATTAAGTCAAAACAAAACATTTGCCTATGATATTATAAATGAGTTGCACAGAAAGCATACTTATTTTATAATTGCTCTTGAAATCTGGGAATATTATGACCTGCATTTAAGCCAAACTTGAACCATTGGATGAGAAATTGAAAAATTGCCCCTGCTCTGGTGCCTATGTCTCTGATGGACAGAGGCAGACAGTAAATTATGTCATAACCAATGATCACCCACTATATAAATGTCTAAAACATATAACTTGTGGGAAACATTTGGTTTGCATGCAGAGCTCTCACCTGTCCAGATTTTTGCAGAATGTCTAGATTTTTGTCTCATATTTTGCTCTGTTTCTCATAAAATTTCTGTTTTTCTGGCAAATCATTGATAACTGAAGTTACTAAATAATGACAGATATTTAAGTTTCAGACTTCATATCCTACAAAAAATGCACACTAAAGGGAAACCTGTTATTCTAGCAACTTTATCAGAACAATATTTAATATCTGCCCCCATTTTTGCATATTTGTACCCCAATTATTGTTGCCTTTCTCCAAATTTCTTGTAAGAGGTTGAGAGGTATAGGTGCATGGCTAGACATATAAAGGTCCTAGTGGTCATTTGTCTAGTATATACCTATGAGCCTATGAACCTTTATACACCCTTTAGTAAAATGTTGTAAGAAGATAATGTGTGCATGTGAGGACAAAATGGCTGAAAGTCATACTAAATGTATGCAATGTAGACATAAAAGGAAAAAAGTCAAACTAATTCCCAATTGTAATACGTTTATGGCACAAAGGGAACACAGTGAATAATACACGCACACAAAAAAGAAATAACAAAGTTTGTTTTGCAGATATCTGTTTGAATGTTCATATTCTTCATTATCATCGCCCTGCAAGGATCACATACTGCAAGACTTCTAATGTGAAAGAACAAAAGTCAAGTGAGTGATAGCATAAATAGACTGCTCTCTAAATGCAAAATACCAGATGAAAAAGGCTCAGTACATTTGCTCAACTTTCTATTACTATGTCAGTGTTGAAGTGGTAAACACTGTTAATCATATCAATATATCATAAGAATTCTGTGTTTTCAGGGTTCACATGTAGAGAGCTAGATGTTGCTGGGAAAGTAGGGATCCTTAGTGCCAATATTTAACATGTATAAGGCCACCAAGTTTATAAATCATCATACTGCTTCATGATTTTTTTTCCATTTTTTGTATAATACTTGGCATTGTATGTTGGCTACCAGCAGTGCCTCTAATTGAATAACAATCTCCCATCCAAGAGAAAAACTCAGAAATATATTTTGCACAAAGACCTAGTCATCCGTAATGCAAATGAGAATGTCAGTGGTGTACTTTAGTCAGCACTCTGGGTTGTTCTGAATGCTGGAAATACACCTGCTGTACAACTTTCTCAGTGACTCAAAGTGATAATGAAGTATGTTTTTAAGAGCAGTAAAGCAATACAGGGTTTGAATCCAAATTAGGGGCATTTTTATTTTAGGTGTCACAATAATTTTAGTATTTGGTTGTAGATGAATATGAAATTCACTTGCAATATAAAACTGTCAATCTTACAACACAAGTGTATGTAATATGTGATAAACAATATATATGTGATCTGTGTCACCTGCAATACTCAGTAATATTTATAGTAAAACACATGTATGTGCATGATGTTATAAATAGTTATTGTGCACAAAGTATGAGGCAGTTCAATTAGTAAAGTAATGAATTTGGACATATGGATAGTTCAACAACACTGTTTTAAAAATATATCTGAAACGCTTTATTAGAAATAGTGCTTTTCATTACCACAACTGTATATTGTAGTGATACATGATTTGTAGAACAAAAGAATGTAGTTAGATATATTCACAATATTCAAGTGAGCCCTTTCTTTGAGCGTCTCTCAGAATATTTACAGTTCAAACACTACATATTTGTTTAGAACTGTCAAAACTTTTGTCTAATATACATTGCTATACAAAACATGTTATTTATTTACTTTATTTATTTATTTATTTATTTATTTATTCATCCTTTGTTGATCAGGTTAGTCCCACTAAGAATGTGGACTCTTTTCAGGGGAGACCCGAGGTGGGATTTATACTACTAGAGGAAATTTGACCAGGGAATTGGGACAATTCACAGAAAACACAAGTCCAAGCACTTTTACCAGTATTCCTTTTTTCCTTTTATTTGCACTAGATCTGGTACCAGATCTAGTGCAAATAAAAGCAAAAAAGGAATACTGGTAAAAGTGCTTGGACTTGTGTTTTCTGTGTTTTGTTTGTGGTTCAAGAAGGTGTTTGGAACTGAATTGGGACAATTCTCCTACTGTTTGGAGCTGCTAGATGGCCCTGGAGGGATCCTACAACAGCAAAGAGTAGGCCTAAGGGAGGCAACAGGAGGAGAAAATAGCCATGGAGAGTTTAAAGTTTTAAACTGAGAATATGGAGGAAAAAAATGTTTGATATGACTTCAGAATATAAACATAAATTCATGCGTGGTAGATGCTGCAAATGAGCAGCATTTTACTGTCCCCATGGAGAAAGAAGTAAGTGAGTATGTTGAAGTGGTGAAGATAACAGAACTAGCTTCAGGAGGACTTGCAGATAATGTTCTGTTAAAAATAATCTAGCAGGATAATTCATGTAATATTTATGCTGTTTCATGGAGTGAGATGTTAGAAGTACTAAGGTTAGCAATGTGGAAAAGGAACCACATCAGGTGACAGTAGAGAATACCACAATTAAAACTTATGCAACAGTGACAGAAAATAAATGAGGAAGGCAGCAACAAACTCAGAATGGGGCTGGTTTTGTGGGAGCAAATAATAAAATAACTAAAACATATATACAGCAGTGACAGCAGGCAAAAAAGAAGTGCAGCAACAAACTGTAAGTAAAACTGTTTTTAAAAAGAAAGCACCAACTACGAGAATAAGAACAAAAAAAAAGATACTGTAATATACATATATAATTTATAGGACAATTTAGTTACATTCCTGTGTTTTTTTAAGCTCAAGAAATTCATTTATTTACATATTGAGACATTTTGTGACTTAACATTTGAAACTGATGGAGTGATGATGAAATTTCTGGAACTGACTAACAGAAATGGCATTTATCCATGGAATAATTGTTTTCTTGTGGCAACTGAAATGTTAAAAAAAAAATTAGTTTGCAGTTTAGAACTGATGGATTGGAAGAAAATAATGTTGAAAAATGCATGCAGGGTCATGCATGCAGGGTCTGTGTGAAACTATGACAACATTATAAAAGTTAGAGATGAGAGAGCCTTATGGAATGGAGGGTTGAGATTGAAAGCTGTTTTAAAATGTAAAAAAAACAGATGGTGAAACACTTGCCAAGTGTTATTTTTGTGGCTGGTCATAGAGTGACATTAAGATTTGCTGACCAGCCTAAATCATTTTTATTTTGTGGGGGCTTTTCTCATTTAATTAATGATTGTGACATGGTACAAAGATGTAAAACTTATGGTAAGTGATATTAGCAAGGCATTTGATACAGTAGGACATGGTGCTTTGTGGGATGCTATGGAGAAGTATGAAACAGGTAATAGAATTAGGAGAGCATGTATGCATCAGCATATCAAAATAATAGAGTGAAAGTATTTATGAATGGGTGGCTGAGTAAAGAAATATGCATGAGCTGTAGTAAGATGTCCCATGAAAGGAATACAGTTTGCATTGGTACTGAATGTGATGTGACAGTGAGTGAAGTAGCTCATAAAATGAAAGATGTTAGATATGTGATGCAAAAGGAGATATTGATTTAAGTAGTTTTCACATATGCAGAAGATATAATTTCAGTTGCTAAAAACAAAATATGGAGGAGTGAGGTGTTGCTTTGACTGCATGGATGTGTAAAGGAAATGAGAATGACCTTTATTAAAGATAGAAGTTAGGGTTTGAGTGATGTGGTAAATACTAATGGCATGTATATTTTAACGAACGAAGTGTCTTTGGTCGGGATAAAATTTGGCATGAGTAATGTTCTTATGATTCAATCGGGGAGTATAATAAAAGAAATGAAAGAACTATGTCTTCTGTGAAGGACATATAGATTATCATTGAAGAAAAAGTTTTATATAATGAACTCTGTATTAATGGGAAAATAGTATATATGTCAAATGTTTAAAATATGTTTCCAGAAATATATGGAAAGGAAATTGTGCAATTGGTGTTTGCTTTCACACAGGGTTTAAGATAAAAGTCAGTGAAAAGAAGTGCATTGTATATGAGTGAAGACAAAGGGAGATTGGGGTTACTAAATCCAGTTGTTTATTCGACTTCTTCAAACTTGTATAGAGTATTAAAGTAGGTAAATGAAGACAATGAGAAATTAATAGAAAGTTTAAATAATAGAAAGTTTAAATAAAAGTACAAAAGGTTATGGGAGATGGCGAGAATACTAAAAATAAAAAAAGAATATGTAAATGAAGAAATTAAAGATTATCAAGAAAAAACACTAACTTGTAAAATAAAAATTGATTATAAAGAGAAAGATAGAAGGATGTGGTATAATAAAGTGATGAAACAATATGATTATGTAAATCCATGGGAAAATTTACCAGAAAAAAATAATTAAAACCATTAAAATAAGAAAAAATAGTGGTGTACCAAGACAGTGGAGTGGCAGGATTTCCTGTGGAGACTGGAAATAAATAAGATACCAGTAAAAAGGAATATGCTGTATAAAAAGAAAGTTAAAAGAGTGTGTTTATTTTTTGGGAAGAAAGAGACAACATAACGTCTTTTTTTTCTTTGAAATGTAAAAGAGAGATCCAACTCTGGAAAAAGTTGTGTGAAGAAATTTTTTTGAGAATAATAATGACATAAACAATGTAGATATGAAAATGAGTATGTATGAGTATTATAAAATGAAAAGAATATGTGGGTTTGCATCTACCTGAGCCACCATCAGCTGAAGCTGATGGGGCCTTGGTTTAACATCTCACCTGAAGGATGACACATTCAGTCCTGCAGAACCCATTTATGATGCACTGCAGTATCAGCTATTGTTCTACCTGCTGCAGAAATAAAGCCCATAGCTTTCCACACCAAAGTCAATTTGCTACCTGTTGTGACACTGACATTATGTTATTAAGAACAATGTGCTTCTATAATATCATATTATATGGTTACAAGTGGCATCAATAGTAAATAAAAAGTGGCCTTTCTGAACTGCATATGGGCAATGTTTTCAGAGTTAAGTGCATTTTTAAATGATAGATGTATGATATGCAAAACATGTTTTAATGACAAAATATGAATTTCTGCCTACACACCTGTAGAGCATCACCTACTGTAAACTTCTGTATGTTCCCTTCCTCAATAAATCTTCTAACATTAATGGGTGATGAGGTCTGTGAAAAAAATATTTTCATATTGCAAACATTGTTAAACATGCCAATGTTTCAGAGTAATACTATAAGTGTAGGTTCCACTTTTGATGTGTCTGCAAAAAAGGGAACATATCTCTCAGTATTTTAACTGTGTAAGACCACACATTTCAGAAATCAACACAATGATATATGATAAATAAATGTCTATTTATTTTTTTGGTTTCATACTTTATGCTATGCTTGGCTTTAAATGTTGATGACTGTCAGTGTTGACTGACTGTAATTCACAATCCACTTTCCAAGGCAAAACCTCAAACATTTCTCAAACACAAAGACTTATCCATCAGTAGTGCAAATGAAACTGTTACCAGGCTGCCTTAGCAAGCACTCTGGACAGTAATGAGGGCAGAACATACAGCTGTCATGTAACTTTCTCAGTGCCTCAATGTGTTAATGCAGAAAGTTCATAAGAACAGCAAAAACAGTATAGAGTTTGCCTCCACATTAAGGATTGTTTTAATGCAGGCCTCAGAAGAAAACATTATCAGTTATTTTTTTCTGTACCTGAACCTGAAGTACACTTGGCAAGTTAAAAGCTGAAAGGTGCAACACAATTGTGTCTAACCTATGCTAAATAAGTTAACTGCAATCTGTGTCAAGTGTGCTAATCATAGCACTGATCATAATAAAGTTAAAATATCCTTATATAAGTATGTCATTACCAGTAATTCTTGGGCAGAAGCATGAGCCATTACAATTAGCAGTATTAGGAGTTAGGAAAATATTAAGAGATCAGCAACGCAGATTTAAACATATGTCTGAACATGGCTTTAGTGGAATAAGATTTGTCATTACCAAAAGTATATATTGTACTGATGTATGTTGTATAGATCATCATGTACTGTAAAGTTTTATGGCCTCTTCCTCAATATGTGTAATAACATAAATGTATCAAGTGTTGAATGAATACAATATGCCATCACACAAAGTTACCATTGTAAAGGTTTATCTTTTCCTTATGTAAGAGTTGACGTGGAGAACTATCAGTATGCATGAATAACTACAAAGCAAGTCTGCATCAATTAGTCAGTTTGATGCACTACCCAGCCCTCTCTATGCTGTCTAGGCCAGGAGATAGTGATAAGAATTCAGAGGGTGAAGACTAGATTCTCACTGTACTTATGCTGCATGAGGAAGCACCATGGAAGCCCCTACCTATCCCCATTCATGGTATCCCCAACTTTTGTGTCCACCACCATTTCTGTCTGTTTTGTATGTCTTGTGTCTGTACTACTACCACAGATATCCTTTCCGCCTAACCCTCTTATTCCTAACTACTTTCCCTGGCATTCCTCTCACTCAAAAAAAAAAAAAAAAAAGAAAAAGAAAATGGCTTCCTGTCTCACAAAAAAGTACACCCCATGCTTAGCTCTCCACTTCTCCAATGAGTGCATATGACATACTTGAGTTGGTTCAATTGGCGACAAAACAATATTAACTCACTTACTTCTTTAGACTGAGTTGTATTACTTCTTGAACTATGCCTACAGTGCTACTGTTTGAAAATGAAGTTTCCCAAACATGCTTAAAGCTCCATGGGGCACTCTTGACATTTAAATACCTTTCTCTGTTGTTGAGAGATATATAGATAAACAAACCATGTCATTAGGTTCCATGGTTCTGCATCTGTTTATTATAATTAAAAAAATTAATTTCATATTTGAAAAAATGCAAAGAAAAAACTCCTTTTAGTACTTCCTCATTTGCAGTGAGAAGCCCACACACAGAGCAGATATGCTGAGCTCTCTTGTTCCCTCATATTTATCAGAACGTACAGTGTCATCCACATATGTAACCATAACTTTTAACCACTTAGTGAAATAAATCTGGACAAAGTCTAAAATAATGGGGGGGGGGCAAAGGACAGATTTTAAATATAAACTTAGAAAGTTGTTAGAATAACAGATTGTGTGGCAACATGCATGTTCTAAAGGATACAAAGCCTGAAACTTAAATGCCTGATTTTTTTTACTGACTTCAGTTCACATTAATTTTCTTGAAAACCACAAATGTTATGAGGAGCAAACCAAAATATGAGGCAAAAGTCTGGACATTCTGCAAAAACCTGGACAGATGATAGCTATGCATGTAATAGTCCACTGCATCTGCCTCTCAATACACAGAAAATGCAAAGAGAAGTTAGTTGTCTTGTACATGCAGTCACAGGTTGCCACTTCATTTCTTCATGTGAAGTACTAGTCTAATTGTTCTTGCGGGCATGATTAAGCCCAGCCAATTTCCCTTTGATATGAGAATCAAACCCTGTACCTTGTATCTGTGAGGTGAACAGCTTAATCATTATGCCAACCCAAAGATTAAATGGGTGAAAAGGGTTTGATAGAACAGTTGTGAAAATGAGGGAAGAGCAGATGGTTGGACATGGGGGAAGAATAAAGGAAGGGGCAGGATAGTGGTAGGAGACCACCACAGATAATGGAATATTTGCACTAATATCTGAATTAACACAGCAAATAATGCTGTACCATGTGCTCATATGTGTATTTCACAAATATCAATTGTTACTCTAGTGTATAGTACTCTGACTCATGTCTACGAATCATGATGCAGGTTGCTAATGTTTTAACTTCAGCATACAGAATGCTCATACACATTTCTGCAGTATATTTATGAATTACAGAGTCCCTTGGTATAGAAAACCCTTTCATAAGTCTTGCACATTAATTTGTTGTGACAAAGACTCCTACTGTGTTTGGAATCTTTAGGTGGTGGTGCATTCTTAATAACCAGGATCCTCCTTGAGTATAGTCAAATGCCTTTCCTGAGAAATAGACATAAAGAATTCTAGTTTGTGTCTGTTGAATTCACATTTCTTTCTGTTTATATTTAAACCACTTACTTTAGGATTAAACTAATGCAATACCTTAAAAATTATATATATCTGCACCTATTTTTAAATTGATGTCTTTGGATGTTTGATTTGTTTCAAAATACTGTTACATCACCAATAAAATGTCTTCTAATGCCTGTGTTGGCTGACATTTTAAATTGCATTTTGAGCCATTTCTGCATCATTTTTATGAGGTAAGACAGGAAGTAGCCAATGCATCAAAGGTACCATTTCTTCAAATTCCCTCCTTTTCCCAAAGTGGTCTGATTGAGGGGGGGGGGGTTTATTTTAGTAAGGTGAGTGGAGGGTTAGCCACTCTCACCAGCAAAACTCCAGAATCTAGCACTTTAAGAAGGGCAAACTTAGCAAAACTGTCCTCCAACAAGCATGCCCTTGAAAAGATTTCCATAAAGAAGTAGGAATGTGCTCATCTTTGTCTACTTATTAACTGCAGCATCACCTGTGACTGCTTCTAGAGTACCTACTACCACACAATGCTATTGAAAAGACTCACAGTGAATATCTCCTTTAGTTTAGAAGGTAACATCTGCTGAGAAAAGGACCAAAGTACTAATTATGACAACCTTCAGGTAAGCCTCCGTGCAGAGTATGATGCTTTCATTATAAGGTTCTAAGAAGTGATTACTGTTACCCACCTGTTTGATTCCTTACCCAAATATGAGATCAATGAAATTGCCATGCTCAGTGGTTCCTCACATATTGTTTGGCATTATGGATCATCATGAATTCTTGCTTTCTGAAATTGGTACGCCTTGTTTGCTGTAGCATAGATTAAATTCAGACCTGCTGAATCTAGCTTTGTTTGTATAACTTGAGCACTAATCCAGACCATCTTTTTTGGAGAAGGTTCCCCTCCAACCTAGTGGAAGGAGTGTGCAGTTAGAACTTGTCTGATTGAAGACTGCTGGAATGGGGCTCAGTTTTTAGCTTTTTATTGGTTAATTGGTTAATTTGTTTAAATCAGTCTGCTCATTTGCTACTGTTATTTAAAAAAAAAATGCACTTTATGCATCGCCGCTTAGCTAGGGTTAAACCATTCCCGGCGCCATAATGTCTGCTCTTCAAATGTTCCCTTAGAACTAGCCAGTTTTTTTTTTGTTTTTAGCACTGAAATCTGTCTCTTTGAGCTCAGCACTTGTTCAGAACTCATTGTAAGTACTAAATAAGCTACAAATTACTACAGCACTCAACTTTCCTCACTTGTCTAGAGGAAAACAGTTTTTAGTAAGAAATATGCACCTATCCAGGCATGTCTAAGGGTTGGCCCCCGTGTTTTCTCCTGTCTACCTGATGAATCTGAGCATCTTGGGCAATGCAGCAATTACCTCATGTACACAGATAACCCTCTCATCCTACCACCCAACACTACAACCTGTGAGAGATGCACTTATATAGACAAACTTGAAGCAAAGATCTCTTCACCCAAAACTAGACTAGACAGTTAAGAGGAGAAGATAAACATTTGCACCACACAACACTCATCACATAGTCTCTCAAAATCTACACCACCAAAACAGACACATAGTAACACAAAACACACACCTACATTTGCAGAGGCTCTCAATAAAAATATGCTCAAGCAACAGAGACCTCCAAAGCAAAAACACAAGCAACCTCCACTCTCAATACAACCCAAATGACACACAGCCCACAAACTCAGTGTGCCACTCAACCACAGCCCATAAGGCATAACAACGTACCCAACACACTAGTCGTAGGTGATGCTATAGTCAGGCACACTGATGTTCCAATCACCAGGCTAAACAAGGAGAAAGTTACTGTCAGCTGCCTGTCGGGTGCCAGGATCCACCACATAATGCATGCACTCAGGTCACTGCACAACAAGTACAAATATGACTCCATCATTGTCCATGTCAGTGTGAATGATCTGAGATGCACCTCCCTGGACTACATGAAAAGAGACATGCAGGAGCTCTCTGATCTTGTAGCCCAGGTAGATATGACCCTAACCCTGAGTAGTATCCTGCCATCGTCCAGAATTATACCATAATACAAGGACAAAATTATTGACTTCAACAATTGGCTAAGCTTCTGTGTCATTTTAAGGGGATCCAGTATCTGTCTGCCTGGGATGACATGATTGACAGACCACAATGCTTTGCCAGAGATGGCCTACATCTGTCATGCTTGGGATTCCAAATACTAGTTAAGGATCTTGCCACCCACATAGTGCCTTTTTTAGGCAAGGTTCAGATGTCAAATTCACCACTGTAACAGGTACAAGCAAGCAAAATCTGAGGGTAATGCTACTCAATGCTAGAAGTCTAAACCTTAAAAATGCATTCACTCGAGGCACTCCTTAAAATGGAGAACATCGACATCTATGCAGTGACAGAGACCTGGTTCAAGGCTCCAGAGAGCACCCCTGCATTACCAGGCTATAATTCATACCACACCTTTCGGCCACCTAACCTGGACCGAAACACTAAAGGTGGAAGTGTGTCCATATTCATTATGGATATCCACACCTCCAGGCTAGTTGCTCAGCATAATGCATCTGAGATTATCCAAGTGCAACTAACTCTGGGCAAGACTGCAATCCAAATTGTAACTTGCTACAGATCCCCCACCATGCCCCAGGATTCCCAATCCTCATTTCTTGATACACTGGAAAATATTAGGGTACAACCCAACATCGTAATAATGAGTGATTTCAACTACCTCACCATTAACTGGGAAAACTACTCATGTACCAACTCTTTTGCGCATCTTTTTCTGGAATTCATAAATTCCAATGCCTTAGATCAACTTATGCACACCCCCACCAGGGGCAGCAATATCCTAGACCTCATCATTACCAACATGGGTGATCGGTGTTCCACACCAGAGGTCAATTCCTCATTGGTCAGATCCGACCACAAGCTAATCACCCTAGACATCCACATCCCACCTTCAACCCCCCTAAGGGAAACCACCGTAAAAAAATTCTTCAAAGCCAACTTCACACTTCTTAAGACAGAAGTGGCAAACTTCACGACACCCATGCAGATGGACAATAGAGGTACAACTGCTGAATCTTACACAAATTCACTTTATAAGCACTTACACTAGTGCATGGATCATGCTATCCATAACAAAACCAAGATGCAATCCTCCAAAAAAAAGGAATCCAATCTGGTGGTCCCCTGCCATAAACAAACTCTACAACAGAAGAAAGAAACTGTTGCAAAAAAGAGTAAAATCCCATGATTGGAGGAACTCCCTGGTCAGATTCAGTAAGAAGCTGAGATTCCTCATGGAATCCTTCAAATCTAGTTATGAAAACAAAATCGCCACTAATTCTAAAGACATCCACAAAGCATTCTATAGCTATGTCAAGAATCTCAACGGCAACACTCAGATCTGCTCTGAGTTACAGCACAATGGCACTAAATATACAGAACCAACTGATATTGCCAACATCTTGTCAGTTAGGTTCAGTGCTAACTTAACCCCCCTCTCACCCACTAGAGGGCCCATCTCTATACCGGAACAATGCAAAGTTCCTGAATCAAATCTGCACAGGTAAAAACCACACTCTTCAAAGCCAAAAACACAGCATCCATGGGACCTGACTACACCCCAGGCTGCATTCTACATGGACTACTGAATGAACTGGCACCCCACCTAAGCACCATATTCAGTCATAGCCTCACATCAGGCTTTGTGCCCACTGAATGGCATACAGTAATAGTTATCCCACTCCACAAAGGGGGAGCCACCACAGACCATGGGAACTACCGCCCCATTAGCCTAATGAGTCTGGTCTGCAAGGCCATGGAACGTATCATCATGAAACTTATAAACAAAGATAGTGGTAATCTCCAAACTCTGGACCCCACCTAGTTCAGGTTTGTAAAGGCAGATTATGCCTCCTAAACCTGATAAACCTCTTTGAAGCAGTCACCAAAGCCATAGATGAGGGTAAGGTGGTTCACACAGCCTATCTAGATCTCACCAAGGCTTTTGACACCATCTCCCACTCTGGAATTATAGATAAACTCACTAAACTAAGTATAAATCCCTATGTCACAAGATGGGTTGCCAACTGGCTCACTGACAGAACCCAAACTGTGAAAATAGAAGACTCCAAATCCGACTTCAGGCCAGTGACATGTGGAGTACCACAGGGTTCAGTCCTGGGTCTTCCACTGTTTGGTATCTACTTTTCTGAAATACAGGCTAACACAGAAGGTATTTGGCTAATGAAGTTCACAGATAACTTCAAACTAGGAGCCATAATCAAAACCCCTAACGATGTGGACATCCTACAAAAGGGCCTCACTGGGACAGATGCCTGGAGTCAAAGCCATGGCCTCAAGCTCAATGCCAAAAAGTGTATTCTCATCCCCTTTCATAAAGCTACCACATAGGTGTTAGTCTACTTAACACCGAAAGTGTGATAAAAGACCTTGGGACACAGGTGAACAGTAGTCTCTCCTTTGATAATCACATCTCCACAGTAGTCAGAAAATCCTTCTATGTGGCACACCTCATCACAAAATGTTTCTAATCTTGAAAAAAAGAGGCCATTGTTCCCCTCGACCCATCACTCATTAGACCCATTACAGAGTCCCACACCCCTTTTGGTATTTACCTCACAAGACATCTACACCAACTGGAAAAGCCACAGAAATACCTCACAAAGAGGATTACTCATCTCAAACAGATGCCCCATGCAGATCGTCTCAAAAAACTCCAGCTTTACTCCGTCACATATCGCTTACTCAGAGGCGATCTCTGCCTAACATACAAAGCTATGTCAAACCCAGTGCTGTTGGATATGCTCCACTTAAAGAAATCCCAGTCCCTCTGAGCTACATGCTCTAGGGACCTAAAATCGGATCACCACAATAAACGGAACATGTTGGAGGAATAGATTCCTGTCCCACAGACTTCCCATACTCTGGAACAAACTACCTATCTATATCAAACAAAGCTCCTCAATAGCACTCTTCAAGAACAATCTTGATGATTGGATGGGAAATAGGAAATCCCCACCCCTGGGATCACCTCTGTGGCTCTGCTCGGCAGGGGCACAGGAAAATAATTTTCTTGGGTGGCGAAAGCCAGGGTACCTTTTTGGCTAGGCTTATATAGGCCCTAGGGCCAATAGCCTAGTACCTACCTATGAACTTGTGGATGAGTGATCCAAATTAGTAAAAAAGACTCTGGCATCTACCAAGACTGTAATACAGCTAACTGAAAAAGTAACAAGATTTCATGTTCTCTTGTGTATCATCTAAAATTTATTTATTTTATTTTATTTTATTTTACATTTGTTGACCGGGCTAGTCTAACTGGATACATGTCCATTTTCAGTAGGGGCCCGGGGAGAAAAGCTCCAGAAAAACATTAAAAACATAAAAAAAATTAATAGAGGATTTACAGAAACAAATATAAACAGTAGTAATTGTTACATAAAAACATTGAAACCAAAGAAAAATATTAAAAAAATTGATTAAATTTTTTTTTTTTTTTCCAACAGAAGAAGAACTACTCTTAGTAAATGTAGCATAATGAAAATCGTTTAAGGGTAGTCTACTAAAGAAGGTATAATATATTTGTAAACATTGAATTTATATGCAAACCTTAGTATATAGAAGCATTACAGGAAAGTTGTAGTAGAAGTAGGTTGAATGTTAGAGTCAAGAAAGAAAATGTTAGAAAGCAAAAATAGGAGAGCAGTTATGTACATAAGAGGGGTAAAAGGGTGAAAGTGGACCTAAGGAAGTAGGAAGATAGAAGTGGAAGAGGTAAGCAATTTAGTCAGGGTTTGTGCAGGGGCACAACCAGTGTGATTTTTGGTGAATTTTGAGTCTTAGTTTAAAGAGAGACAGAGATGGTAGTAGAGTTAGATCTGTAGGTAGAAGGTTCCAGTGTTTGCCAACAGTGTTTGAGAAAGATTAAAAGATTCCCCAACACTACCTTCCCCTGTAAAGTTATGAGATATGACTATTGACTCCTCATTTGTGAAAACTTATCCCACAGTGCAGCATACTAGCAAATATTAATTAAGGCCCCTTCCTAAGGTGTAGAACCTGATCAGAATAAATGTTATTATACCAGGATAGTGCTATTGTGGAAGAGACTCCCCATCCATATGAAACAAAGTTCATCCCTTTCCATTTTCAAGCAGAATTTAGATCTATGGATAGGAAACAGAAAATTTACCCCAGGACTTCCAACTGTATTACTAAAGGGCAGAAGCACTGCTAAATGCTATATCCCATGCATGGGTCCCCTCATATTATCTGTGGTATGATCCCAGTTATTTTCATTGGAGATAATATATAATTATTGACCATAAGATGGGTAAGGCCAATGTATAACCAAATGGGATAGTGTATTTCGAACACAAAAAGGGAAATTGGCTAGGCTTAAAATAGCCAGAAAAAGCAGTTAGCCAAGTACTGTCCTATGAACCTATGTGGAATCCAAAGAAAACCAGGACTCTGTAGAGAGTCAAATTAAAACCCATTGTAAGTAAGCAGTCAGATGACTTTATTAAACCACAAGCATAACATTTTACATCCTCAACGATAAAGCCTGCATAAGTATTAACCATTTAAAAATCAAATCTCTTATACTGCAGTCCATTATTGTTACTGGCTTAACAATTACCAGTTAACATTCTTAAAGGTACAGCTATTTTTTTTAAAGGAACTCTTCCAAACTGTTCTTGTCCTTACCTTGGTTGTTGCTTCTGTAATAAATTGTTCCCATCAATTAATTTGATAAAATCTGATAACGTGTGGTAAAAGTTGTGTTGTATTGTATAAGCCCTCAAATGTACATGTAATCTATATTATAATGATGAAACTAAGAGAAGATTTAAATATAGAAATGAAACATTTGAGGTAGATTACAAATGCTAGAAAGGAAAGCCCTGTTGTTAAACATTTTGCTTTATGGCACGATAGTCATAATGATTTCCTTTCTGGTGTAGTTTTATATCAGGTGTTTTATAAATATACTGGTGGTGTTTCAATTCAACAAATGCTATTATATAAAAATAGTATCTTATACTAAAATATAAACAGTTTAAACATACTGGATTAAACCATGAATTCAGTTAGAAATGTTTGGTGACTTGTCTTAATTTGTTTTACTTGGATATATGTCTAAGGATGGGCTACACTGACCTTCATTGAGCGCCAGAAAAAATGGAAATATAAACGTATCTTATAAGATGAGAAAACTTTTTCTATCACTTTAACATCTTCTTCAGAAAATGCTCTGCACTTCCAGAGGTGGACCTGGCCATTCACATAATTAGTTGTAAAGATTGTATTTTGTACCCTCTCTCAGAAGCACTCTTCAGTCATAAATACCTGGAAATGCTTTTCCATCTGTGCAAGAATGTTGTTCTCCATTCCCATAACATAGAGTTTTAAGATCAGATCTTCAATCATAATGTGTTTATTATGTGTTTGAGACATGGATGCCAAGAAATTCACCTTGATCATGAAGCTCAAGAGAGGAATCTTGGCATCCATGTTGAGAACTCATAATAATATGTTATAATCAGAGATCTGATTATAATTCTTTATAGTGCATGGTGATTTATCTGCTCCATATACTACTAATTACAGAAACAATTGTGTGATGTGGTGTGCCAGCTTTGAAAGCTGGTAGAGCAATGGGAAAGTAGTTTACAACCTTATTGTTCTGAAATGGTGGCTGAAATGTAGTAGGCAGCACCGCAGCATAAACACAGCTGAAATGAAACCATTTCATGTTCTGCTACTGTTATTAAATGTGTGACACTGTCAGCATTTAGTGCCAGATGTGATCTTAACAGCATATGGGGGGTACCAATTGTTAAGCAGCCATTTAAGCATTGTTAAGGTCATGTCTCCTCCTAGAGCAGTGCTGAACCAGGATATCATTTAACTGTTACTGGGGTTTAATCACTGCACTCTCTGCACTACATGGATGTTTTGCATGAGGAAAGAATCAGTTTGAAAGGAATAATTCAATCAAATATGGGATGGCAATGAATCATTTATTAACATTCTTTTTGTGTGATGCAGAGGATCCTGAATACTAAAATGTTTAAAGACCACCACTGGTATCTCACTTAAATGATAATCTCATTCATACAGTGTAGCTCTGAATGGATGACTTTCTTCGTAAGTCATCCAGTTATACGGCAGAGCACTGAATGGATGACTTTTGAAGAAAACGCTCTGGGAAAATACTTCCTGCTATAATAAAAAAAAATCTATACACCTGGTATTGGAGAAGAATGTTGACAGATGCAGTAAATTAGAGCTGTCTTTATTCATATATACATATATATGTGCTTTAAATTATGAATGGATTACTAGCTTCAAGTAAAAGGAGGACTGCAATAAGAAGGTTATTGATTTTTAGTAATTACATGGCCTGAGAAAGGCTGATCTTTGGAGAAAGTCTTCTCATCTCGTCATAGGATCAGTAACAGCAGACATGAAAGAATAATGAGTTTCATGATAGGTGTACTTAAGCAAATGTAGGGAGTGCTTAGAAGTCACCATCCACAGAAGAAACGTCATAAATAGTCACAGGTACACAGGTTGACATCAGAACAGCTGAATCTGTGCCAGTCCTATTAATGCAGTCACCCCCAAAAAAACATTATATCACCCCCCAAAAAAAATATAAATAAGTTATCCTCTTTACCCTGAAATGCAAAGTATATTCTCCTACTCTGTATGAATAACTGATTATTTTCATAAAGCTTGGGGTACCTGATGAATCTTCTAATTAGTGTTTTCAGGTTATATGATTTTGTTATACAAGACCTCTTTACTGGCCAGTTTTACATCTGCAAACCTTTGTTGACCTCTCTTTTGTACACTTTGTTAGCTCCTGTGTCTGGTATGTATTCTTAATAGTGCTGGCATAACAACACACTTCCTGTCACCGGAACTATTCATTTGTTTTATCACTTTCTCTTTTATATTCTGTCCGTGTGTGTGTGTATATATATATATATATATATATATATATATATATATAGATATTTATGTGTATATTTATATGTATAAATATATATATATATATACACATATAAATTTATATGTATATATTTATATATATATATATATATATATATATATATATATATATATATGTATATATATATTTTTTCTTTTTCTTCTTTAAAATGCTATATAAATATACTATTCAAATTCTGTTTCTATTTTGTATGTCCTTGGCTTGAGTAGTGGCAGACAAAGGGTCCTTTGACCAGCCCACTTATGCAATTAAACAAATAAATAAACAAATACATAAATAAAACAAGTATGCCAGAAACAGGTATATCCTAGAATTTTTAGTTGCAACCAAATCAGTCTTCTAGTAATTGATATACTGGATAAAGTATTCTATAATATTATAGGATGGTTCTAATTCAGTGAACTCCTAGGGGGCAATTTCATGTTCCATAAAATTGTTTTTCTTAAGCTTCCCATAGCTGCATCAGTGTGAAATACAGATGTAACTAACAGATAGAAAACTGGTCTGTTTCAATAACAAGTTTCTTTAGACAGAATCATAGAATTCCATCCAAAATGTGAAATCATTAGCTGAAATATTAAAATTTACCTCTGAAGGGACTCATCAGTCCTCTTTCTGGGTATGTCAGATCCATGCTGTATAAAGTTCATAGTCACTGCCTTCCATGTCAGCCATAACTGTACAGTGAGGGGACTTTGCTCTTAACAGAAGACTGCATATTCATAAAACTTCTGAACAGATACTAAGTAGCTTCATTTGTAATTGCAACTTATTAAATATTTTTGGGTTATTCAGGAACAATTAGTGCATGATATTATCTGAAGTAACATTGTAAGAAGTGGTGTGCAGGGAAAGAATGATTCACTGATTAAGTTAGTGAACTTACTCTGACGTAGAAAACAGAGTGGAATGCATCACACACAACTGAGCATCAACATGCCAATAAGAGCTACTGTTTATGCAAATGACAACAGATATGGTAGGACTATTCAAACACATATAAATCAGCATGATGAGTCACAATGATCAGTTCCTTGTACACTAACATTTCTCAGTGAACAGGATTAGCACTTGTGTAATGATACTAGGAACAGAACCTACTTTAGCCATTCAAAATGTGTTAGTAGCCATTTTGGGAGCCAATGTTCTTTATGTTGCATACTTCCAGACTCCATTACCATCTGACATACCATCAACTTCGTGATCTAGGCATAGTTAGCCACTACCATAAGGACAGAGATAAGCATATGGCAGTATGAGGATGGATAAAAGTGGCTGCATGGATTGCCTATCCCAGTGGACATGAAGGTTTGTGTAACATTAACCAATCATAATAGGGGGACATTCCAGCATCTGACTGAGGATAGGCTAGGAGTTTCATAGCCTCTGGCCTTGTGAATCCTATACCATCCCACCATTCCCGAAATGCGATGCTGATATATGTAGAGGAGCAGTTGTGGTTCTCATGGACAGTTGAGGTCTGGGTATAGCCCATTCTTCTGAGGTCCACTAACTGCATCCACATTGCTGTCAAGGTTCCACCTGGTCCATGTGACATGCTATATATGTACTGGAATGGTTTTCACTCCAACATCCATGTGGTGTACAGTACAAAGGGTATTATATGCAATAAGTCTTTGCATGAGCCCGGCAATTCCCATGATTGCCATATCTGGTATGCGTGCCTGTTTGCCTACTTTGTGTGTGCAACCTATACTAACTTTTCATGCATGGGGACATTCCACAGGGTGGCTAGTTGGCAGGTGTACAAATTTCCAACTACCGAGCCCATGATGGTCCCGTGACATGTTGATGCATAGCAGGCAGCTCATAATAGTACTTGCTGTTGTGTATTATAGCTGATGCCACATATGCATTGGAGCCATGGTGGATGACACCCATCCTCTATGACTAGTGGGCATATGCAACCACACTGGTGTAGACATGGAACAAGATAGAGCATGTGTTTAGAGTGCTGAGGTCATATTTACATCATTTGGATACCTCTGGCAGTGCACTGTAATGTAATACTGACATGTGCACTGCAACATTTCCCAATTTTTCCATGTGTCCTGATTACAGTTGCCATGCTCAACCTAGCATAGTCTGCCATATCTCTGCCAGAGTCATTGCAGTACTAGCACTCAGCAGTCAGTATGGTCTGAGAGCTATGTGCAGCAGTCATGTATCCTGGAGTTATCCCTGAAATATAGTGTACATTGCAACTACTGCAGTCTATGTTTATTCATGTTTAAAAATATAAGGGCTAAAAACTTCAACTTCATAGGAATGTAAGTCTTGTCTTATAAAGATCCCCATAGGTCAATAGTTTAGCAAGTATCTATGAACCTATGTAGATTTCCCTATAAACACCCATAGTACAATATTCTATAGTTTCAGCAATTTATGTTATTTAATTTTGCTTTTGTTTACCAGGATTGTCTGACTGGGTCTAGTGAAAAATCCCTTTCAGCAATGGCCTGGAGAGAAAATCTCCCAACATATTACAAACATTTTTAAACATGCATTTAGTAATATACATGAACAGACATTAAATAATATATATTAACAATTAGAAATACATTTGCCAATTAGATTACATTTGCATAAAAGCAGAAGCAGCTATTACAGTATAAAGATAGTTAGGCATTAGTAGTTGAACATTGAGCATTTGAAGAGAGACATTAGTGGATTTGTCATATAGATAATAAATCATGTGATTTATGCTTAGAAATTCAAAGAAAATGAGGTGAAGAAGAAAACTAGGTAAGGCAGAAAATGTTGATATTGTAGCTAAGAGATGGTATGTAAAGCAGTGTGATGCTCCTGCAAAGACCCAGTAATCAAGGAGCCTCAATCCTCACCACTAGCACAAGTGAGGGATGTGCACATTGGGAGAATGACAAGTACACACACAGTAAAGTACCATTTCCCTTAAGAACACACAGAGATCACCTTCTGTCTGCGGCTGGTTTCTGCCTCTTTTTCCAAATTCCCAATAACAGTCCCCACTGGCACAGCTATATGGGTAAGATCTCAGCCGAGTGGTCAAGCCAAAACCTCCAGCACCATCTCTGTCCAACCAGTGCTTCATGCCCCTGCCCAAGTAGCTGACACAAACACACACACACACACACACACACACACACACACGCACACACATGCACACACACACACACACACACACACACACACACACACACACACACACACACACACACACTTTGAGGTTTGATTTATATACAAACACACAGACACCGCTGGGGAAGGCTGGCACAGGTTTACTAGCTATGCCCCCTTCTGCTCAGACTATAAGGTAGTTATAACTGCCACCAACCATTACTTATCAGCTACTCTAAGGCCCTTACAAAGGGTGCCCAATCCTACTGTGTAATGTTACTATTATCCAAATGGTAACTGTGACCAAGAGTAACGCTACTGGAGCGGCCTATACAGTGCCACCAAGTACATATGCAAATACGCTAAGAGCATAAATATGTCTAAAGAAACCAGCAATAATTAAAAGGTTTAAATATATTTAATAATAAATAATAAAAGAACAGGACAATACTCAAACAACACAGTAACTACAGAGTTCAGAATCACAGGAAATATTTTAAAACAACATTGCAGGACAGTCTCAAATAAATACAGAAAACATCTAAACTAATCTTTACTGTATTCCTAACTGTATCTAAAAGAATTACTGTACCCTAGACTGACTTACAGAGCAAGGCAGATGAAGAAGTGCTGAATGGATGTTTCTAGGTCCAAGACAACATCAAAAATGCACACTCTTTCTCTCTCAGAGAGTTTTTAAATTAATAATCAACATTACTGCTGGGTTAGCTCGGATGACATCACTTTGTCACCTGACTTCAGTTCCCAGGCTAAACAGATACCTACGAATTTAACACCTCTGTGTCAAATATACATAGCTCTCAGAAGTGTGCAGCTGCTAGGAAGTCATAGAGCAATAAAAACACTTTATATTTTAAACACAGCAATTACTTTTCTCCAAGACAATAGAAAAAAACTATAGCTCTAGACATCCTGTCTCCTTGCTGCATTAACTAACTTTTATTGCACATAGTAAAACACTTTTAATTTCAACTTATTTTCTTAAAGTTTTGCAAGTTAACTCTATGTGTTTCAGCTTCTACTATTAAAACATACATTTGCACAGGTATATAGTTTATATACATTTCTATTTCGATTACATTTTAGCTCAGTACTTTACACACACTTCTGCACCAGTAGTTTAATTTATACATAACATATAGTTCTCTTACATTTGCAAGACAAGCATATGAATCCTATTAATATTTACAAATGACATATGATTATTTACAAAATTCTAGATAGCTGGACTGGCAGTATTTCCCTGGTATCACAAGCAGTTTCAAAGATCATTATATATATATATATATATATATATATATATATATATATATATATATAATTGTAATAAAGTTTATTTTAGAAAGTACAGAGGTTTGGGGGAGGAGTGATACAAAATAATGAATACTATCTTTCAATATTTGTACTGCAGAATTTTGCAATATGGCAGTCATGTTATTCACTGTTTGAGGCTCTGTAGACTGAGACTCCAGCTAGCATTTCCTCAGCCCTTCATTCATTATCATTTCTCCTATACCATCTCCCTTAATTCCCACCCACACGACCTTCTCATATGAAAAAAATCAAAAACATAGGTGGGGAGGTCTATCTCCCAACAAAAACATAGTGCCCATCCTCTCCCTTATCCTCCAGCACAAACCCTCTTGATGTCTCTCTTCTGTGTTCCCCTCTTTGTTTGTCTCCCTTTTTTCAATCTTTCCTATCTTCTCCTTTTTTCAATCTTTCCTATCTTCTCCTTTCTATTCTTTAACAAAACCATCAGGGTGTCCAAAAACGTATAGCCTAAGAATAAAATTTTATGAACACCTTTTTCTTTAAAAAAAAATCAATGTTAAGTGTTGCTCCATTTGCAGCTTTCCTTAAACATTTTAAGCGTGATTGTGTTTAGCTCTTTCACACACACTATATGAAATAAAAAGTTGATATGAACACTTACACTTTTGTGATGTAATTCAAAACATTTTAATGCTGAACATTATACAACTTATTCTTTTGTGAGAAATGGGCATGTTTTTAAAAAGTCTCCACTTTTCCATATTCATCGCAAATGACTTTTGCTGACCTTATTTGCATATCCATATAGCACACCTATTCACAGATACCCAAAACAACAAAACAGTACTCAGTCATTCGTAAGGCATGGTACAGTAAATAGAGTCAAAAAAGTAAAAACTGTATAATTTAAAGGCCAGATGTTCCAAATACAAAAACATATAAAACATACAGAAATGAGCAAATGTTTTTGTATTTGGAACAACTGCCTATCAAATTATACCGTTTTTATTTTTTTTTTTGGCTCAGTTTTTTACAGTTCCATGCCGTTTTGTTATTTTGGTTGCTAGTAGTTACAGCACCAATACCTTTTTTTCTTGGTTTAGTTGTGTTGAACTATTCACAGATAACCATAAGTCATTTGCAAAGCCCCAAACTATGAATACCAGCCAGAAGCAAACTCTAAGATGAATTCCAAAAGAATCTATGCTCAGAGTAAGTCATTATCCTGAAGTAAACATCATAGTTGTAATGACTGTGGTTCCAATAGAAGGCTTGCACACTTCATCAGGAAATGATGCAAATGACATCTGTAAGTCTTTAAGGGTAGAATCAGTCCCTACAATTAATTCCTAAAGAACTGTTGTAGGTACATTCTTCAGCACTGGGACAAGTATACATCATCGGGACAAACAGTTAAAATACAACACATTGCTTTGCAAGTCTCCTTGAAATCTATAATATTTGAAGACAAAACATGTCGTTTCAAGCTGAAAACATAAAAACCCAGTACACCGCTCAGGACACTGGAAAGGTGAGATCTTCAACAATGTCTGCAGCTCTGAGCCAAACACACAAAGGAAAAATATGTTGGAGAAAAATATGCTAAACAGAGCTACCAAAATGTTGAAAGGGTGGAATGATAGGAGAGGCAGCAGCAACTTATAGATATTAGCACGTGTAAGAAAGAGAGAAGATGAAGGAAGGACATGGCGCAGACACACATCAGTCCATGGAGAAACACTTAGCTAGAGATGCTGTGGCAGACAATGTGTCAAAGCTCTGTATGAGATTTTCCACAGAACAGGTTTTTTTTTTTTTTTTTCCAGCTCAAGTTCTATAAACAGACTGATTTCAGTATCTGCTGCTTTTAGCAAGGTTGGAGTGTGTAACATGATTAGTTCTGATGTCATTAGTACTTGCAGAGTCAAGGGAAAGTTTACCAATGTACTAAAATTTCATCATAACTACAGCAAAAATAATGTTAAATAGGTATATCTTTTGGTTTTGTGGAGTTACAATCAGACTTTAGTTATTAGTTTCTTCCCCTATAAAGCATACATCTGCTTACCGTAGCACCAGTGGTAGCTACAGATATTCCAATAACAGCGTAAAGAAACATTTCAGATGGTTACATTTTTAGAGCAGCAATGTAAATGACCTTCAACAATGTAATTCTAACGTCATTGTTCTGCCAACATCCAGCTTCATGATATAATGACAGTGAGAGGATCTTGGGACCATGATCAACGCATATGAATCAAGTCTATTTAGATGCTCTTTATGAAAGTGCTCAAGTCAAAACAATTAAATGGTACTTCTTATGAAATAGCCTTGATCTATTCTACTGAACACTTCAAGAATAAAATGAGTATTTAAAAGGTTTTGACCTTGTGCATGGAGTATTTCTACTAAATGCTACATATTTTTAGCGCCAGTATTAGTCATTGCATCCAAACCAGCCTATTGCCATGAAATTAATAAAACAGAACAGCATGTGAAATGTCATTCCTAGAATTAACTCAGAATAATAACTCCATTCCTAAAATGACCCGTAGAATTTTTAACTGTCACATTTTGTGAATGACTTTTTATGTGGATTCATTTTCTGTGTATCATGTACACAAGTGAACACTTTTGCATGAAGAGCAGAAAAGTAATTTCCAGTTTGCACAACTTGTTTAATTACATAGTAAATAAAAATAAAATACAGACTGCTGGAGCAAAAGAAAAAAGTAAAACTAAACACTTTGTGGAATTCGAAGCAGCTCCATTCTGCTATAATTTTTACATGTCAGATACAAAACATTTAATTCCAAGGAAATTTACTTAAACAAGGTTCCCTGAAAATACCACAACATAATTGTTCTATGAGTGTTGTGTTTTTCCTGTTTAATAAACAGATTCATAAGTATATATGTAGGCATGTGGAAAGATTTTCATCTATGACTCCCCACTCATTCGGATTACTAGGTAAATGCTATGCAGTTCAGCAGATGATACTTTAAGATAATTGGATTCATAAACTGCATCTTAGTAATTATGCTTCAGTGAAAGACTTCAGTCCAGACATACACTAATTCGGAAACTACCGTGTAATAAAATTACAAACAAAAATATGCACCAAGTTGATTTGCGAGAATATGAAATAATGTGTTAGGAGACAGCAGAGTATAGTGACTAATGTCCTGGACTATGTATCCAGTGATGTAGGGTTGAATCTCACCAGGTGCCACTGGGACGATTGTTGACCTTGAGCAAGTTAGTTAAATGTTTTGTTCTCCTAGCTCTCACTTGTAATGGGGGTATAAATGTCCGAACACAGAGTTGTTAAAATACAATCTATAACTAAATAAAAATATAAAACACTTTTTTACATTATAATGTAGGAATAAATAATTGCCAAAATAATAAAATAAAAATAAATAATAATTAAAGTGCTCACATCCTTTAGTCATGGTTTGAAATGTGTAATATTCTTCAGAAGCTGCAGTGCCCCAGCTTAGTAATGTCTTTATTTAACAGCAAAGCTGCACTGCATAAGTGAAATATCAGCTCCTAAATTAAATGTTGGCACTCAAAACGCAGAGTGTCATCAAGCAAAAAAAAGAATAGACTGAAAACCCAGGAAAAGAGCAAATGTTGAAGATTGTTCTTCTCCTTTAAAATACTTTTTTGCAGGGTTGCAAGCCTATGTGCACCCCCAGATGAGGGGGGCAAGCAACCCCATAGCTCTCAGCCTCTTTAGAGCAAGAAACCTGGACAAAGCCATAAATAATGGCAGTACAGAGACCCCAAAAATAGAGACAGTTTTTAAATATTGCTCTTATAAACTTAGAAAGTTGATAGAATAATGGGTTTTGCATTACAATCAATTTTCTGAAGGTTATGAAGTCTGAATCAGAAATATCCATCATTATTTTCTGACTTCAAGTCGTCAATGATTTGAAAATGATTTGCCAGAAAAACACAATTTTATGAGTAACAGGCCAAAAATGTGAGACAAAAATCTAGACATTCTGCGAAAATCTGTACAGATCAGAAGTATGAGCCACCCACACCCTCCAAACTTACATAAAGCAACTATAAGATCATCATATCTCAGAGAAATGGGAATATTCATAGAAATGGCCATCTTGAACGTAATATACAGGTCTTACTCTAGCGGGTCCTGAAATTTCATGTTGTTACTAAAATAACACATTTCAGGACAAAATCCTAAAGATGCACAGTACTGTGCTTCCTGAATGAGTGCTGAAGTTCTCAACTCTACATCTTCAGCAAAATACTCCTGGACTTCTGTTTTAACCATATAGCCTGTTGTGGGTATATTATTGTATCTTAAATGCCTGTATTGCCTATGGTGGACAACAAAGTTTTTTTTAGTTTAATGTTTGTGTTGCTAGCTCAATAAATAAAAGAAGTTAGTTTGCTTTCAACAGGCTGTTTCTCTGGTTTTCATTAGAAGCCAGAACTATTGTACATAAATTATTATGTGCACTTTTCTGATGATAAATGTAGCATACCTCCTTCTGGTTTCTGTCATCTCAGACACAGACATCGTGTACAGGGTCCCCTCATCTGAAATTTGATTCCAGTTACTAAAGACTTGCTGCTAAACAGTGAATTTATATTTTTGTTTAGCCTATTTTGCTTTTTGTTTTTGGCACAGATAAGGTAGAAATATTTCTTGATGATAATTATAATTTAACACAAAGCCTTTTAGCTGAATAGCAAGGCAATAACAAAGCAATAACAAGGCAAGTATGTTTCCTTAATAGGCTTAACTGCACTCTTCATGTAACATTGGTAATTGCAGTTCAAGCACAATTCATAATAGGAATTTAGTCTAAAACAACTTATTGTACAAGATAATTAAGCCAAATATATACATCTGGCTACAATCTTACCTCAGTTATTTATTTTTTCCAAATGGACACAGTCCCTGTCATCTAAAATGAAAAGACAACCAGTACAAAAAAATATATATATCTATCTAAAATCTATTTATGATGTTAAGCTAATCCAAATAAAATGGCTGGTTACATCAAATTTTACACTTAGCTACTTAATTTTTACAGAGAGTAGCATTACTCTTTTAGAACCAATACACATTTTTATGCAGTAAGCATGGCTTTATCGACAGAGATATGTTATAATTTCAGTGCGTCCAATATATCAGTAACTTTAAAAGTACCAGATCATATTGACTTTTGCTAGTGGACCTGATTGTCCAGAGGCACCTCGGCTGGTATGGGGGGAGAATAGAGACAGATGGAGTGGAGCTTCTTGTTGAGATTCCTAACATTCAGCAGTAACACCTTTAGTTTATTTTGCATAAAATTTACTATGTTGGAAGGTTTATCAGATTTGCATTGCCTAAAAAAGGCACTATAGGGATGGATAATGTTTTGGCTGATATCTGAATGCCTAATGGGGACAAGTGCAGACCATCCCTGGCAAAGCAGCATGGTCTGTCAATCATATCCTCCCAAGCTGACAAATATTGGACCCTCTTAGAATGACACCAGTAGCTAATCCAATTGTTGAAGTCAATTATCCTCTGGTTATATTATGGTATCATCCTTGGAGAAGGTAGAATGCTGCTCAATGCTAGGCACATACTCTTCATACAGTTTAGGGTCATTAACACCCACATCAATTATGACGGTCATACTTGTACTTATGGTCCAATGTCCTGAGTGAGTGTGTGATTTGGCGAATCCTTACCCTGATCGGTAACTGACCATGACTGTTTCCTTGTCTTGTGAGGGCAACATCAATGTGTCTCATAATAGAGTCTCCAATGACCAATATATTGGGTTGTGTGGCAGTT
>NC_056744.1:198511357-198713857 GCF_019279795.1 Protopterus annectens
GACTTGCTGTTGCTGGGGATGTTTCTGAATTGAAAATGTTATTTTGATATGGCCATGCCTTTAGGCTGTGACATTGCATGCTCAACATTTGAGAAGTTACATAGGATTTGACAGCAATAGGTAACCAAAGGGAAGTTCATTGTTTAGATGACTAATTCTTGGTAGTTGAGGGGTAGGATGGAACATTGGCAGGCTTCTTGGCTTTTACAATGATATGTACTGTATTTTGTTTTGCTGTTGGTACAAGACAAGCTAGAGAGGTTGTGTAAAGTATTGAATTTCTTAGGATTAATGATGGACACAGTTCAGGGTCTATTTTGTTTGCGTCAAGATAAGCTGACAAAGTTGAGGGGTAAGATTCAACTGTTTATGAAGAAAAAGGATTTGGGAGCTGATGTAATTCCTTGGTTTATCAATTTTGCTTGTAGGGCAATTGGCCCAGGTAGAACCTTTTGTAGGTCAATTGCTAAACTTTTGAAAAGGGGGAGAAGCAAACATCATTGGGTGATAGTTACCAAAGTGGTGAAGGAGGATCTGAACTTTTGGATAGTCTTTCTATCCAGCTTTAATGGGGTTTCTTTTTCATGGGAAGAGTAGTGATGCATGCTGAGCTATGTTTGTTTGTGGATGCTGCCAAGCCACACAGCATGAGGTCCTATTTTGATGGGGGATGGCTTGCAGCCAGATGGCCAGTAGCTCGGATGGATGAATGGAGGAAGGACATTGTGTTTTTTGAACTCATGCCCATTTGGGCAGCTTCAGTTGTTTGGAGAGAGACAGACTAAGAAATAGGAGGGTGATGTTTTTATCTGACAACAAGGTGGGGGTACAGGTTTGGGCCAGGAAGACAGCAAGGTCATCTTTAGTTTTGTTGGTTTTGAGGAAGTTAGTGTTGCAGAGACTGGGCCAGCTATGGTGGTGTAGCGCTTAGCATTGTCACCTCACAGCAAGAGTTACTCCGGTTCAATCCTCGGCTGGGGTGCCTTCTGTGCGGAGTCTGCATGCCCTCCCTGTGGTCGCGTGGATTTCCTCCGGGTGCTCCAGTTTCCTCCCACATCCCAAAGACATACTGTAGCCTGAGTTTGTGCCTTCTGTGGAAGGTTGGGCACTGGGCTGGCAACTCAACACCGTAAAACTCCACTGCCAGTCATGAGCGGACAGGTGATCTGCTGTAGCGACCCTTAACTGGGAAAAGCCAAAAGAAGTGTTGCAGAGTCTGCTAATTAATTTTACTTCTTCAGCTAGGCATGAGCCGGGTCAGCAAAATCACACAGCTGACAGCCTGTCCCAGTTTCAGTTTTGTGGCTTTCGGTCTTTGGCAGCAAAAGCAAAAATAAATCGGTACAGCAGACAGAGGAGGTGTGGAGAATTGGAAAGCCATAGCTGGTTGGATAATCCAGCAATCTTGAGCAGGCTTCAAATGGGAAGCCTAAAAGTCACACTTAGCTTCATTCTCTTAATTTGTTGGCCAGTTACCAGAAAGAGAGAGGAAGTTGTCATTGGTGTTAGTGATGTGATATATAGTACACAGATGCTGTCAGGGCAAAGTTGTCAGATCAATCAAGATTCACCTTTCTGTCCTTAGTGCAACAGCTTGATTGACAAGTTTGGAACATGTAACAAAGTTCTGGGTTGTGAGTAGGATGGTGAAAAGTTGGGAAAGGATCATTGTCCATAAGGAGGATGGTCATTTTCTGCTAAATAAGTGGGTCCTCAGAGTATTTTAGAGGTTTGTTTCTTGTGTCAGGAAGTTTGTTGGAATATACAGTTTGAGCAGCACTGGTAGTGTTCATGTACATGGGGGCTTTTCAAGTAGGTGAATTGCTAGGATCTTTGTCATGGAAAGATGTTTATGTTATGGATTTTGGTGTACTGATTTAGTTGCAGTGGTCAAAGCTAGATCAGGTAGGAAAAGGACATCAGCTAGTATTGAACAGAAACAAAGAAAAGCTGTTGTGTCCAATAGCATGGGGTAGACAGTTACAAAGTCTGTGCAGACGGTGAAGAATTTTGTTTTGTTATGTCAGTGGTAAGTTGGTTCATGCAGGGAAGTTTAAGACAGTGAGGAAGGCCATGGACAGTCAAGGTATTGCAGGGGGGCAGGTTTTCTGCACATTCATTTTGAATTGAGAGCTTCTGATTTAGCAGAGGAGGGTAAATCAGTTAAAGTAATCAAGAGAGCAGGGCATAGGTCATTTAGAGCCTTTTCAGATTATATAAGATAATGTTGTTAGGTAGAATGTTGTTTTGTTTCCACTGCAGGTGTAAATGTTGTCATTCTGGGCCATTCCAGGAAATGGCCAAAAAAAAAATTGCACTTTATTCATCTTCATTTACTGTAATTGTGTTTCTTCCCACTTTATTACCTTATTTTGCTTGTGCTTCTTCTTAAAAGTACTCAGTTGTTTTATTTTGCTGCAGTTATTACTGCTTGGTAGTAGCCTGATTAAATTGTAATGGTTATTCTAAGCCTTTTAGTTAGGGCAGCCACGGTGGTGCAGCAGTTACCATTGCTGCCTCACAGCAAGAGGTTCTCTGGTTCAATTCTCGGCTGGGGGTGCTGTTAGAGAAAAATACTTCAAAAGACCAAAAGCATAAGGTTCAGTTCAGGTAACTTTATTCTTGCGCAAGGAGACAAAAAATGCAGTTACAGAGTTTGTCTGACTAAATCAGGAAGTGTCACAGTTATTATACCTTTCTTTCAAGACATTGCCCACTACGACTGATGTAGCAGATCACCAGTTCACAATTCTGTTACTTTACAGATGTTTCTCACATTTCTAGCTGACTCTTTAAAGTTTAAAAAAGATTTTTTTAGTAAACAGGATGGCCTTGATGACCACCGGTCAATTATAACTTTCTTGCTATGTGATGTTACAAGTCTAGGTACTATGGCTAATTCAAGCACAATGCAAGTACAGATTTCTGAAGCAGTTCATTGTTTATAGTATCTAACTTTCTTGCAGCTTGTGCACTTTTTCATTAGCACGAACAGAGCTTATTGTCCATAATGAATGGATCTACAGAAATGATTATTATTCTTTGTTTAATTTCCTGACCTACCAGAAAATCACCTGCTTCCCAGTACATTTCCAAAGCATAAACATGTATATTTCTGTGCTAGCAAACTAGGTCAGAGTGCATCTTGCAGTGTCAGAAAGCACAATTTCAGAAAAGCATTTTCTCAGTTTAAAATGGAACTAATACTCCATATAGAATAAAAACTTGTTAATCTTCCCTTATTTAAAATAAGCATTGCACACATATGTTAATACATATTTTTCTAACATTTCCCCCCTATTAATACTTTTTATTCTATTTCAAAAGCTTAAACAGTTTGTTTCTTCTCCTAACCTCTTTCTTTGAGGATTTGCAGCTAAGAGAGTCATTCAGTTTAAACTTATGAAAGTGTTTCCTTTTTCAACAGTTCTTCAATTTCAGTACTTTGATACAAAGTCTCAGAAACTGACATGTCTATAAAATCTTTGATTAATTGTTTCATGCAGGGAATTCCATAGCAAATACATGCTCCTAACAAAAGTAATCCCACACAAATGGCAATCAGGATGTACATTAAGATGGAACCCCACCCCTCAAACAAATTCTGGAAAAAGTCCGTCAGTGGGTTCGGGCCTGGCCTGGTCATGTCTGACACTTGCTGAATCACTTCCAAATGATCGTTGATCTCGTGTTTATTATCGGGAATAAACGAACAACACTTGTCTTTGATTAAAGCGTACGTACCACCTCTCGCTGCTAGGGTGAAGTCAAGAGCCATGCTGTTTTGAAGCACCACAGTTCTCATCACATTCAGTTCATCAGTCATTAATTCAAGAGCGGAAAAAGTTGCATTGCTCATGACCTTGAGAAGTTTGTATAGCTTTCTCAGTTCCCAAACTGATTTAACTGCACCATATGCAGGGGCTATGCCAGCCCAGGATATGATAGTGTCACTCAAGTCCATACGTGCTAGTTTACTTTTGTCTTTCATGGAGTTATGGTTTCTCCAGCCTGCTATGATCTGTCCCACTGGATTCTCAGGTTTCTTGATTGGATTTGCAGTTTTCTTTGCGACATCTCTGATGTTTCGAATTTTCCCATGAGGCAAAGCTGTAGTGTATTGTATGGCCGGGACCAGGTAACCCAAAAAACTACTGCCGGACCAATTCTCAGGCAACCATTTGTATGCCTTTTTCCCTCATATGAAATAACAGTTTTCTACCTTAGTATTGATATATGCCTTCCCTGCATGAAACATTTTCTTATCTATAATAGACAGTTGCTTTAAAAGTAAAGGATTATGTTGTATATCACTGACAGTTTTATGTAAGGACTCAAAGTATGAGTCATAATCTGCATCACAAATTGTTTCTGTGTTTTTAGCATTTTTAGGTTTAATATAACATTTATAAGAAACCGTTACATTACATTTGCTCCAACCTACTTGAATCATGTCATTCTTAAAAAAGCATACAATTCCTGTTTGTGTAACAGGTAGAAATAATGCAATTTTGTCTCTAGATTTCACAGGTGTAGTCTCAAAAATCAAGTTTTCCCAGGTCTCATTGACCCCTAGGGGACAGCAGCCATCAATAATCCCCCGTATGCTGTTGGTATAGCTGTGCAAATCCAACAATTTGAAATATTAAAAGTTTCAGCATATACATATTTGATTGCTTGGTAAGTGTTAAAGTTCGGATGCCAGTCTATGAGTGTTGAATCATGTTTGTTTAGTCTAGCTGGTGTGGCTGAAGAAAAGAAAGGCCACAGCAAAAGCCACAGCAAAAAGAACATTGTCACTAATGCTGTTATTAAGATGATTATGCAACACTGCTGAATATACTGCTGAAATCGTTCAGTATTTCTATTGTCTCTGGGTCTTGTCATTTTACTGCTGCTGTGTGTTAGCAAGAGTTTTATCAAGTTCAAAGTTTTTGACTAGTTTACAGTGTGTCAAATGAATCCAAGATGAACATTCCACAATCTTGACTGCTGTGGGCATGCTCAGCAGTACTTGATACGGACCTTTCCACTTTGGTGTCGTCCAGTTCTTTTTTTTGATTGTCTTCACCCAGACCCAAGTGCCTGGGGCTACTGCTACTTCGGATGGTTCAGTTTGGATTTTATCTGAAACAGAATTAAACTGTAAAAGATGTTTGTTATTCAGAATATTCGTCATGTATTCTGCAAGTGTCCAATCTGCTTCCTGGTCTGCAGGTATGAGAGGTTTCCACTGAGGTATATAATAAGCTCTTCTGAAAATCTTTTCGAAAGGTGTCAATCCTTTTGCATTCGGAACGGTTCTCATGCTCAACAGTGCCAGGGGCAAACAGTACACCCAGTTCTTCTGTGTTTCTACTATAAGCTTTTTAAGCTTATTCTTTAAAACTCCATTGTGCCTTTCTACCAACCCTGCAGATTGAGGGTGATATGCACAGTGATGTTTTAAAGAAATCCCAAAATACTGACTTAGCTGTTGTATAGTTTGGTTAACGAAATGTGTACCATTGTCACTGTAGATCCTTTCCGGTATGCCAAATCTAGGAATAATTTCTTTAACTAGGGTCTTTGCAACAGTGGCTGCATCTGGTTTACTAGTCGGAAAGGCCTCCACCCATTTGGAGAACATATCCACAATGACAAGGCAGTACCTTTTGTTTTCACATTTGCTCAATTCTATGAAATCCGTACAGATAGTATGAAATGGATACGGTGATGTAGGGAAACTCCCTTGCTTGGGCTTTAATGCCCCTTGTGCATGATGTTTATTACAGGTGTGACATGACAGGCAACATTTTTTAGTGTAGTTTGAAAACCCATACGTAGCGAATACCGATTTACTAACTGTACCATCCCCCCTGTTGAGACATGGCTCTGCCCATGGCTCAACAAAGCTGCATATCTAAATAAATTAGATGGTAATATCAGTTTTCCCTCTTTGGAGATGTACAGCCCTTCCTTGAGAATTGCTCCTCATCTTTTCCATTTCTGTTTTTCAGCTTGTGTAGTAAGCATCTACATTGTTTTCAACATTTCTAAGTCTAAAATCTCAGAAGGTTGTAATTCCTCGTTCAAAAGAAATGCTTCTGAGGCTGCTTGCTTTGCAGCTGTGTCAGCTCTCACATTGCCTTTTGAAATTCTATCTTGCTGTTTTGTATGAGCTATGCATTTACAAATAGCTACTTTCTGAGGCAACTGAATAGAATATAACAAATCTAAAATAAACTGTGCATGATTAATCGGTTTGCCAGTAGATGTCACCATTCCTCGATTCTTCCACTGTTGTGCAAAAACATGTACAGTAGAAAAAGCATACTGGCTGTCTGTAAAAATGTTTATGCTTTAACTCTTTGCTAAGGTACATGCCCGTGTCAAGGCAATCAATTCTGCTGCTTGTGCAGATAAGTTATGTGGTAGAGGTTTCGCTTCTACAATCTCAGTATCAGAAACTACTGCATAACCTGTTAGGCTCTGTCCTGTAGGACTCCTTTTGCATGAGCCATCCACATAATATGTCACCTCAGCATCATCCAAGGGAACATCCTTGAGGTCTTTTCTAGGCAGTGTCTTTTGCTCAATTACCTGCAGGCAGTTATGGGGCGTGCCATCCACAGGAGTTGGGAGCAAGGTAGACGGAATCAAAGCAGTACATCGTTCAATTGTCATGTGAGGTTGGCTCAGCAATATAGTCATACAAGAAAGATGTTAATGCAGGGGAAAGATATGCTACTTTTTCTTACAGTAAAATGATTGCGACTGCATGAGGCACTCTCAATGTGAGAGGGTGGAATAACACTACAGAGGCTGAAGCTTGCACTGCCATTGCAGCTGCAACTACTGCTTGTACACAGTGGGGTAGAGACCGCGCCACTGATTCCAGTTGTGATGAATAATAAGCAATGGGGCATTGTTTGTCCCCATGCTGTTGAGTCAATACTGATGTCATATAACCTTGCTTGCAATCTACAGTTTGTAAAAAACGTTTCTGATAATTTCGTAATACTAAAACTAATGATGATGCTATCAATTGTTTCAGCTTGTAGAAAGTTAATTCTGCTTCTGGTGTCCACTGTATTAAATCTTGTGCTTCCATAGGTTTCTTAAAAATCAGGTCAGTTAAAGGTGCAGATTCCAAAGCATAGTTTGAGATCCAGCTTCAACAAAAATTAGTCATACCCAGGAAGGACATCATTTCCTTCTTGGTTGTGGGTTTTGGTGCTTGTAAGATTGCTACTTTTCTGTCCTCATCTAATCTTCTGCCATCTTTGGATATTACATATCCAAGGTATTTCACTTGTTTTCTCCAAAGCTGCAATTTATTTTTGCTTACTTTGTGTCCTTCAACTGCTAGGAATTTTAATAATGCTATAGTATCTTCCTTACAGTCTTGCTGGGTAGGGGCGGCCAGCAGGATGTCATCAACATAAAGTAAAATTTGACTACCTCTCGGTGGGATAAATCCCACTAAATTACTTGCCATCTCTTGTGAGACTATCATTGGGCTTTCACTATAGCCCTGTGGTAGTCGCGTATATGTATACTGCTTCCCCTGAAATGTAAATGCAAACCAATACTGGCTGTCACAGTGTATCGGTATCGAAAAGAACGCATTGCTGATATCTACCACAGAAAAATACTTCTGTTGAGGTTTTAAGTCATTCAACAAGGTATGTGGATCTGGCACTGTAGGTGCTCTTGGTATTACTGCATCATTTACAGCTTGTAAATCTTGGACCATATGCCATTCTCCGTTTGCTTTTCTAACTGGAAATAAGGGTGTGTTACATGGCGAATCGGGAGATTCCACCAGTATTCCCTTCTTAAGCAAGGCTGCTATGATTGCTTTAATACCTGCCTCTGCATCTTTTCTCAAGGGGTACTGTCTCTTCTGTGGTCTAAATTCTGACTTTGGCGTGATAGTAATTGATCCTGCTGTGCGAATAAGTCCTACGTCTGACTTTCCTGTTGACCAGAGAGTTTCTGTTATGTCTAACAAAGCTTTTTCTTCCTCTTCTAATAAGAGGGCTTCTCAGCTGTCTTTGCTGGACTGCAAGTGTACAGCTGGATGTGTTTGTGTTATCCAGTTCAGTTTCTGTCTTTGTATTCCCTGTTCTGACAGTTCTGATAATGTCTGTTTTTCCCATTTTGTAACTTTCTCTCCTAGGTCCATCCATTTCAAATCTTCTTCTTTAGTTAAACTAACATGCGGTATTAGATTTGATTTGTAAAGTGAAAAGAATTCCTGGGGTAATAAACAGCTAACTACACTGTTCCCTTTCATGTCCCAGTACAAATTATGCAGTACTAATCTGTTTGCATGATTTTTAAACAATTCTTGTTCATATTCTTTGTCAGGTCCTGGTGTATTACAATAATACAGAGTACAGTGCAACAGGTGTTGTATGTCAATGCAAAGGGAGGGGAACTTACTGATAGCTACATTCATTAACTCTTCAGTTACTGCTCCAGGGCCAGTTGTAACTAAGTCCTGGCTGTACCAGTAAAATGTCTCACCTTCCGTTTGCACTGCAAAAGTATTATTTTTTCGCTGAGCTTCCATACCTTGCATGGTTGGAACTACTGCTATGCCTAATAGTTGCATAAGTTCTCTGCCCAAAAGGTTCAGTTGGCATTTTGCAGAAACAACAATTTTGCTTTTCTGGGTTAATCCTGAAACAGGATCTGTTATTGTAATGTTATGGGAGAGAGGCTCCCGATACAGTTGTCCATTAGCTGCTTTTACTAGTATAAAGTCATGTGATTCTGAATTTTCTGGTAGTTTGGAGGGGTGTACCAGGGTTCGTGATGCCCCTGAATCGCACAAAAATTTGACTTCCCTCCCTTCTACCAGGAGTATCACTTCTGGTTTTGTGTCAGCTAGATAGAGCTCTAAGCTCAGTAAGGCTAGGTCTAATATTTCATTTTCTTCACTATCGGTAGCTTCCTGCACTTCCTCTATTATCACATTCTCTGTTCCTTCTATCACATTCTCTTTTGTCCTGTCTCTATTGTTCCTATCTAGGGATTCTTGACTGTCATATAGTCAGTCCTCACCCTCTTCGTTTTTGTCTTCCACTGCTGCCTTCTTATTTTTCCTGCAATCCCTTGCCAAGTGTCCTTTTTTCCCGCATTTGAAGCACTCACCTCTTTTCTTTCTCCCTTCAAAGTCCTCTGATCACTGATCAGACTGTTTGTTTCCCTGGGCATTCTTTTTGCCCTTTTGTTCGGACTGTACTAAATAAACTTCTCCATCTTCTACAGCAAATACTTGGGCTTTCTTTTTCATTTTGTTGTTAAAATGCCTTTTGGCATGTCTAGCATATTCAAGCAGTGATTGTAATCTGCTTGTATGATGGTCTACCATATGTTTAGTAATGAAACTACTTATGGGTGCAATACTGCCTTTCAAAAATGCATTCTTAACTGCTGCTGATATGGGGAATCGTGTCTGATCTTCAGGCACCTGCATTCCACAATGATTGTTAAAACATTCCAATAATCTGGAAAAATATCTATCAACAGTTTCACTTTCTTGTTGGATGCATTGATTAATGCAAGTCCAGTCTGCCCTAGGCTTCCATTTCTCAGAAATTCGGTCTGTCAGACCTTTCACTCTGTTGTCCAGTTCGGCGCTGCTATGTGGGAGGGGCCTAAGTGCAGTGTCACGGGGATTTCAGTTGCCACTGATCATGTGCCAATCTGGACCTACTATTTGTCTGACCACTTTTTCTACTTCCTCTCCGTTTAAGTGATAACTTAATCTCATGCCTTGTAAATCTTCTAAGCACTTTCTAAAATTAACTTTTGGATGGGGAATTCCCTCTGTGGCTTTCCGGATGTCTTCCGGTGTCCATGGTTTGTATACTAAGAGAGTTGGGTCCTGTCCTTCTTGTCCTGCCTGAGGATTTGGTACTTCTATGAGTGGGCATATCTCTTCTTCACTCATAGCCCATGAATTTCCATTTGTTTGATATAATTCAATATCCCCTTTTAAATTATGTGTTCGAGACCTAGTCTCGATAGGATCTCTAACAAACGGCAGTGGTTTTATCGTTAAAACTGGATATCGTGGAGGTGGGTCAGTTTGTTCTTTTGCTTCATATTCCGGTAAGGGAGCTGGTAAGGGAACCAGAACCGGAGGGGACGGAGGGGCTGATGCTATAACTAAGTTATTATCCTCTTTGTCTAGAAACATTGCTTTTGAATTTTTATTCTTTTGTTCTCTTCGGTTTGCTTCCTCAATCCACCTGTGTGCCTGAGGAACTCCTAATTTGCGTTGTTTTTAACCCAACCTTTAGAATCGGTTTTTAGCTGTCTAATAAGTTTGATAAGCGAGGATCTTTCTAGTTTCCCATCAAATTCATATTTATTAACCCATTTAGTATAATATCAAACGTTGTCAGCGCGCTGTGATTGCATATATTTTGCGTCTTCGGTTAACGGTGGGCTTTGGGATCTTTTCGTTTTTGTGCACGTATTACCCATTTTGTTCTAACCTTTTAAATGTTACGTAACCCTTTTGTTTTTTAATGTGGTACCACCAAGTGTTTGCAGTCCCTTCAGACTACCTGCCTACTCATTCTGTTTCCCTGACCTATGACAAGATAGCAATATTTATGTCCCTGAATTTTAAAAATTCTCACAGAACAAATACAATCAAGACCCTGATCTAAAACAGAAAAAAGTAGATTCACCTTACCTGAGCCTCAGCGATAGTTCACTCACTGTTCAAATGGAACCCGCCTTCAGTCGTAGATCAGAAAAGTGGCTGGCCTCTTTTGCATGACAACTCAGTCGGAGGTCTTTCAATGAAGAAGATCCGATGTGGTATCTTCCCTGCGCAGTTTCATGCCACCTGGCCCATCTGACCCCAGGCTAAACGCGGGTTTCCGGCTCCAAAGGATCAAAAAATGCTAGAGAAAAATACTTCAAAAGACCAAAAGCATAAGGTTCAGTTCAGGTAACTTTATTCTTGCGCAAGGAGACAAAAAATGCAGTTACAGAGTTTGTCTGACTAGTGTCACAGTTATTATACCTTTCTTTCAAGACATTGCCTACTACGACTGATGTAGCAGATCACCAGTTCACAATTCTGTTACTTTACAGATGTTTCCTACATTTCTAGCTGACTCTTCAAAGTTTAAAAAAGATTTTTTTAGTAAACAGGATGGCCTTAACGACCACCGGTCAATTATAACTTTCTTGCTATGTGATGTTACAAGTCTAGGTACTATGGCTAATTCAAGAACAATGCAAGTACAGATTTCTGAAGCAGTTTATTGTTCATTATATCTAACTTTCTTGCTGCTTGTGCACTTTTTCATTAGCACGAACAGAGCTTATTGTCCATAATGAATGGATCTACAGAAATTATTATTATTCTTTATTTAATTTCCTGACCTTGCAGAAAATCACCTGCTTCCCAGTACATTTCCAAAGCATAAACATGTATTTTGCTGTGCTAGCAAACTAGGTCAGAGTGCATCTTGCAGTGTCAGAAAGCACAATTTGAGAAAAGCATTTTCTCAGTTTAAAATGGAACTAATACTCCATATAGAATAAAAATGTGTTAATCTTCCCTTATTTAAAATAAGCATTGCACACATATGTTAATACATATTTTTCTAACAGGTGCCATCTGTGCGGAGTCTGCATGTCCTCCCTGTGGTCATGTGGGTTTGCTCCGGTTTCCTCCCACATCCCAAAGACATGCTGTAGGTGGATTGGACACTCTAAATTGGCCCTAGGCATGAATGTGTGCGTCTTCTTGGAAGGTTGGATGCCAGGCTGGCAACTTGACACCGTAAAACTCCACTGCCAATCTTGAGCAGACAGGTGATCCACTGTGGCGACCCCTGACCAGGAAAAGAAGAAGAAGAAGATTCTAAGCCTTTTAGTTCAAGCACTTGGGCTTCAAACCAGTTGTTTTACATTAAGAAGGTTTGTGGACTGCATTGTTGTGGCAGGACAGGTAGCTTACATCCTTCTAAGGTGGGAATTGCTGATTGAAGGCTCAGTGTCTTATTCTAAAAGTGCATTAGTTCTGGTTTAAGCACTTGGGCTTCAGGCCAGTTATTTTATATTAAGAAGGTTTGTAGTCTGCACTCTTGTGGAAGGAGAGGCTAGATTTTGCCCTTCTGAGCTGGGAATTTCTGGTTAAAGGCTTATTGTGCCTGCTTATTTGATCTGTTTCTTTCTGAAATTTGTGTGCCTTGTTTGCTGTAGCCCAGAAGTTAGTAGTTTATTGGCTATTTTGGGATAATTTCTCTCTCTTTCATTTCCCTGCGAGGCTTTGCGCTCCGGGCAGTGCCGGTTAGCTAGGGTTAAATTCTTTCCGGCTCCACAAAGACTGCTCTTCAATTTTTCCATTGGAACTAGACAAACCTTCAACTTAAGCACTCAAACCATTCATTTCACAGCCCAGCACTTGCTGAAAACTCATAGCAAGCACTAATTAACCCTAGCATTAGACCCCCTATACTGTCCATAAGGACAAGGCTCTCTATTCATTCCTACCCGCTAATCAGTAAAACAGCTCACTTTATCTATTCAGGCATGTCCAAATGGCAGTTTCAGGTGTACTCTCCAGTCCAACTGGTCAATCTGGGCATTTTGAGGCAATGTTACAACTGCCTCATGTACACAGACAACACTCTCCTCCTACCACCAAGCACTAATATATGCGAGAGATGCAGTTATACAGCCAAACTGGAGGCAAAGCTCTCACAACCCAAGACTGGAACTGACAGTCAAGAGGAGAAGGAAAATACTTGCAACACACCAGTCTCACATATACCTAATAAACCAACACCGGAAAATAACACACATAAATACATGAAAAGATACCTGGAGGCTCTAAATAAAAATCTGCAAAAGCAACAGAGACCTCCAAGAAACCTCCAAACCCCATCACAAACCATGAAACACATACTTCACATAATCAGTGTGCCATAGGTTCTTTCTAAGCTAACTGCACTTGTGAGCCATTTTAACCCTAGCCAATTATCCCTTGTGAGACACAAACCCTGCACCTTGTGTTTGTAAGGCAAACACCTTAACCATTAGGCCACCCTCCCAACTTCAATCACAGCCCTTAAGGCAAAATAACATATCCAACACACTTAATAGGCGACTCTATAGTCAGGTACATTGCTATTCCACTAACTAGGCTGGACAAGGAGAAGGTTACAGTTAGCTGCCTGTCAGGCACCAGGATCCACAACATAACACAAGCACTCAGGTCAGTCCAGAACAAGTACAAATATGACTCTGTCATTGTCCATGTTGGTGTGAATGACCTGAAAGTACCTCCCTGGACTACATGAAAAGAGATATGGAAGAGCTCTCTGATCACATAGCCCAGGCCGATATGACCCTGACCCTGAGTAGCATCCTGCCCTCACCAAGAATGATGCCACAGTATAAAGAAAAAATAATCAATTTCAACAATTGGCTAAGTTTCTGGTGTCATTCAAACGGGATCCAGTATCTGTCCACCTGGGATGACATGCTCGATAAGCCACGTTGCTTTGCAAGAGATGGCTTGCACCTGTTACCCTTAGGCCTTCGAATACTGGCCAAGGCTTTTGCCGCCCCCATAGTACCTTTTTTAGGCAAGGCTCAAAAGACAAACCCACCATGGTAAATAGCACAAATAACCAAAAACTGAGGGTAATGCTACTCAATGCCAGAAGTCTAAACCTCAAAATGTATGCACTCGCAGAGGCACTCCTCAGTATGGAGAACACTGATATCTGTGCAGTAACAGAAACATGGTTTAAGGCTCCAGAGAGTACCCCAGCACTACCAGGCTATAACTCATACCATACTTTTCGGCCACAGAACCCGGACCGAAACACAAAAGGTGGTGGTGTATCCATATTCATCAAGGATACCCACACCTCCAGGTTAGTGGCACAGCACAATACCTCAGAGATCATCCATGTGCAACTAACAATGGGCAAAACTGCAATTCAAATTGTAGCTTGCTACAGATCACCCACCATGACCCAGGACCCCCATTTCACGTTTCTGGAGACACTGGAAAATATGAAGGTCCTACCAAATGCCCTAATATTTGATGATTTCAATTACACAAACATTAACTGGGAGAAGTACTAACTCCCTTGCCCAACGCTTCCTAGAATTTATAAACTCGAACGCCTTGGATCAACTGGTAAACACCCCCACCAGAGGTGACAACATATTGGACCTGCTCATCACCAACAATGGGTGACTGATGATCTACACAGGAGGTCAAACCCTCGCTGGTTAAATCAGACCATAGACTTATCACTCTGGATATCCACATTCTGCCCCCACCCCCAATCAAGGAAACCACCGTGAAAAACTTTTCAAAATCAAACTTCACGTTGCTTAAGTCCAAGGTGGAAAGGTTCACAGCCCCCATGCTAAATGACAACGCTGTCCAAGCTGCTGAATCCCTTACAAAGGCACTCTATGAGCACCTGCAAGAATGCATGGATCGTGCTATTCCAAGCAAAACCAAGACTCACTCCTCCATGAATAGGAAACCAGTCTGGTGGACCCCTGCCATAAACAAGCTATACAACAGAAGGAGGAAACTAGTGCTGAAAAGAGTAAAATCCCAGGAAGGAAAGACATCCCTGATCAGTATCAGCAGAAAACTACGATCCCTCATAAAATCATCCAAGGCTAGCTTCGAAAGAAAAATTGCCAAGGACTCCAAAGATAACCACAAAGCATTCTTTAGCTATGTCAAGAACCTAAGGGGAAACTCTCAGATCTGCTCTGAGTTAGTGCAGAATGGCACAAAATACACTGAACCGACTGATATTGCCAACATTTTGGCAGACAGGTTTAGTGCAAACTTCACCCCCTCTCTCACCCCCTAAAGGGCCCATAACCATACCAGAAGAATGTAGTGCCCTGGCAATCACTGATACACAGGTTAAAACAGCCCTATCAAAAGCCAAAAATACAGCTTCAATGGGACCAGACGGTGTCCCAGGCTGTGTCTTACACAAGCTCCAAAATTAACTAACCCCTCACCTAAACACACTGTTCAAACTCATCCTCTCTACAAGCTACGTACCCATAGAGTGGCGCAAAGCAACAGTTATCCCGCTTCACAAAGATGGAGCCACAACGGACCCTGGGAACTATCACTCTATAAGCTTTACTAGCCTGGTCTGCAAGGCTATAGAGCGCATCATCATGGAATTCATTAACAGAGACATTGGGAACCTTCGAACATTGGACCCTACCCAGTTTGGCTTTTTTTAAGGGCAGATCATGCCTCCTAAACCTGGTGGACTTCTTTGACAAGGGTATCCACATTCTGTGGGGGTGTTTACCAGTTGATCCAAGGCGTTCGAGTTTATAAATTCTAGGAAGCGTTGGGCAAGGGAGTTGCTTTAGACAAGGGAAAGGAGGTCCACACGGCCTACCTAGACCTCGCAAAGGCTTTCAACACCATTCCCCATGCTGGTATTATAGACAAGCTCACCAGCCTGAACATAAATCCCTATGTCACGAGATAGGTTGCCAATTGGCTCATGGATAGAAACCACACAGTGAGATTTGCAGGCTCTAGGTCCGACTCTAAACCAGTTACAAGTGGCGTCCCCCAGGGCTCAGTCCTGGGACCCCTCCTGTTTGGTATATACTTCTCAGAGGTACAGACAAACACAGAAGGACTATGGCTGACCAAGTTCGCAGACGACTGCAAACTGGGGGCCATAACTGACTCTCCACCTGATACAGACATCCTCCAGAAGGGTCTCACTGAGATGGATACCTGGTGTCAAAATCATGGCCTCAAGCTAAATGTCAAAAAGTGCATAGTCATCCCCTTTGGAAAAAACAAAGTACCCATGAACTACCACATATGTGGTAGTCTCCTTAATACAGAAAATGTAATAAGGGATCTGGGGACCCAAGTAGATAGTAATCTCTCCTTTGATAATCATATTGCCAAGGTGGTTAGAAAATCCTTCTATGTGGCCCACCTAATCACAAAAGGGTTTGCATCTAGAACAATAGAGGTTATTGTGCCCCTCTACTCATCACTCATCAGACCCATCATAGAGTACAACGCCCCATTTTGGATGTACCTTACAAGACACTTGCAAGAGCTGGAAAGACCACAGAAGTACTTCACCAAGAGTATTACTGGCCTCAAACATATGCCCTATGCAGCCCGACTGAAGAAACTCCAGCTGTACTCAGTTGCATACCGCTTACTCAAAGGTGATCTCTGCCTGACATACAAGGCCATGTCCAACCCAGAATTGAAAGCGAAAGCCAACACATTCTGGCTAGGCTTAGAGATGCCCTCGGGCAGATAGCCTAGTACTTACCTATGAACCTATGAACCTATTCTTTAAAGTTTTGAGCAGCAAGGAGAGAGAAGTAATAAGACCTGGAGGAAGCAGGGTAGGTCTCCATGAAAGCAGGAAGAAAATTTTGTGGCATGGATTTAGAGGTCTCAGATGGTAGCAGTTGTCAGATAGGTTTGATCAGATACAGGCAGTGTTAAGGGTTCCTCTCATTTTAATAGTTCACTTAGGAGACAATGATCTAGGTTGGGACCCTAAAAGGGGGCTTTTAGCCTGGATTGCTGGTGGCATGGTGAGGCTTAAAAAGAAGTAGCCAGGGATGTTGGCGGTGTGCTTAGAGAAGGTCCCAATATTGCTTTAGAAGCAAGCAGATAAGTTTGTAGGCCTGGAAAGAGCTAGGCATGTTGCAATCACAGAGTGGCTAGGGCATTAGGAAAGTTAGGATTGTTTGTGATTGTTCATAGAAATTTTGATGACAGAGATCCAGTTGGTATTGGAAAGATGGGGTTCACTTGAATGAGGTAGGTTTGGATTTATTTAACACATTCCCTCCAGCTGAGCTCTAGAAGTTTGCACTGTAAATTCCAATGGGCGGAGCCTAAATGTTTATATCTCTGGAACCATAGGGGTTACTAAGCAAGTGTAAATGACAAACTCTTCAGCACAAACAATTTTTATAGTGGTAGTATTCTCTAGTTTCTAAAGGCTTAAAGTGGATTTTATAAGTCACCGAAAACACAGTAACTATTAAGTTTGTAATATTTTGTAATCAACTTACAATATCTCAGCAATCACTCAAGTTACACACATACTGTTATCAGCATTTTGTTCATCCACCTGAGAGCTTTCATGCTAGGTTAAGCAGTTCTGTCTGTACTTGGTTGTTGAGATATTTAGAAAAATCATGAATGGTATAAATAAATATTGCATGAACAACAATCAGTATCTCTTTCCATGCACTAGACAGAGGTCAAATATCAACACAGTTGTGATTGCAATTGTGTAAGCATTAAGATTAAATCTTTTAATACTTTATATGTAGCTTGGTTTTGGAATTATTAATACAAATATGAGCAAGCAATATTTGATGCCTAGAGGCATCAGGAGGATGTAACTGCAGAAACGCCTGGAGACGTCTCTCTGCTGTAATGAATTAACGTGCACATAATATTGCTTTTGCAGGGATTGATTAAGGATCTGTGACAGAAGGGGAGAACAGCCAGTCTTATCAGGTTGTTGGGCAGACTCAAACTGAGTCCCTCTTCTGACTCCCATTTTTACCTGCTATGGTGGATTTGGTCAGGTGGTACACTCCCTCATAAGTGGAGTGTGGTCATAGTGAGAAGAGAAACGTAATGCTGCTTGTATTTAAGGACAAGTAATAAATGGTGAGGGGGGTTGACACTCCATACAAATACAAATCCTTGATTTATGATTTATTGTTGTATTTCTTTTGAAACATTCACTGTTCCAGTATGTTATGTATACAGTGTTCATGTTAATAAACTGGTTGTCAAGGCATATTTTTTGTGCTTTATTATCTTGAGGTGGATATGAACAAAACATATTAGTTTAGAAATGACTGTCTTTCATGTAAATAAGAAAAAATCATTTGAAATATTTTCGAGTGAGATGCTACCTGGAGGGTACATTCAACTTTATGCTGTAATACTGGTCCATAGCTAGGCTATTGATAGTTTTTGTGGCATCAGCATTCTCAGATCAGGTCATCAGTGTGTCATTAATGCTATTAGTTTGATTAACTGTATTCCACCTAATGTTTGCATATGTAACAGTTGTTTTCTAGAACTTCTGACAATACTTTTGAACTTAATGACATTGTTTTGAGACCAAAATGCTGGGTGTTGCTTCCTGACAATAACACTGCAAATCAAGAATAGATTCAGTTAATTTAAAATTGGTTAATTATTTGCTATTTTTTTTCCTGACAGTACTTGTGAAAGCAATGCTTTTACTTTCTTTGATTTCAGTGGTGCAGCAGTTAGTGCTGATGCCTCACAGCAAGAGGTTCTCTGGTTTGATTCTTGGCTGAGGTGCCTTCTGTGTGGAGTCTGCAAGTCCTCCCTGCAGTCACGTGGGTTTTCTCTGGTGCTCTGGTTTCCTCCGATGTTCCAAAGACATGCAGTAGGTTGATTGTAAACTCTAAACTGGCCGTAGGTGAGGGTGTGTGTGTATGAGCAAGACTAGCCCCTCAGTAGTGTAAACCTTGGCTCGAGATGATTGTCACTACTGAAGTGACACCCTGACCCCATGTGCAAAATGGGAAAAGGGTTTGAGGATGGACTTGTGAAAGCAATGCATCTGACAAGACAGTCACAAAATATTGCAGGCTGTGTCCCCATTATCATTTTTGTCTTTATTTTTTCATTTTTTTTTTTTTGTCATGTAAAATCAGGTTTGTTTGCTTGCTAGCAGTTCTAATAAAGCTTCTGAATGCACTTCATTATTAAATCAAGAATGCACTGCTTAATCCTTTCCTGTGGAAGATGCTTATTAACTATTTTGACAGCACTTTTAACAGTATGACATTTTATGTATTTGTTGCTTTCCCACTATCATTTTAACTAGGCATCTTTGATTATCAATGTCCCAGTACAGTCCAGGTGTAAACCAAAATTTGACATTGGAAGATGAATGGTATTACTTTTCCTTTCTCTGTAAGACATTATGTAGCAAATGATATATGGTTCAGTTTTGTCTGCTATTAAGGATATTGTAACCCTGGATTTAATTAACATTAAAATCAATGAAATGACATAAAACATTAATATAATAATATGATAGCAATGTGTACTACTAACACCTTCAAAAAGTATATGGAATGAGCAAATGTATGATGATCCGAGATGAGAAAGAAAAACGGATATACAGAAACAATTTCATACTAGGAGAATTTTTTAACACATTTCAAAAGAATGACTGGAACGCCAAATGATTACAGCCAATGTGTGAGTGGGTGCAAGGTTTAATAGAGATCAGAACTGGGGCAGATAATAATGAGTAGGTTAGAACCAAGATGAGACATACTTTAGCAAAAAAAATGTACAACCACCACAATGACCAGTAGCCACCTGCAGAATTTCTGTTTTCTATTTATTTATCTAGGCTCTCTTTCCCCTTGAACTATGCTACACATGAAAGTGCTTCTCCAATAAAGTATCAGACCCTGAACGAGTTTCTTCAAAAAATGAACGCAGTATAAATAGAGAGAGTTGTACAGTATTGTGCAGTCTGCAAACATTACACATTCATTCTTTGTATTCCACACCACAGCAGATTAATTAGCTTTATAATCTTATCAAATCAGGTCCTTAGCCATGGAAGAATCAGAGATACCCAAGGTGAAACGTAAAACAGAGCATACATTTCATAGTTATTTTACCTTTTATGTACAGGAATTGTATGCTGCAACATATAAAACATTCTTATATGCCAAGTTTTATGGAACTATCTCACTCCATCCAGCCCACGCTGTTTGTTGTCCAGATGACCACAGAGCAGTATGTCCTCAGACATGGATTCTTTGCTGAGATGTCTTCAAGCTTTGTGTTCCTCTACACTGTATTTGTTTGTTTGTCTTTTGACCTGGTAAGTAATCTAGAACTCTTTCATCCATCAAGACCTAGTCAAGAAAGGAGACTAACACAGGTATAAAAGTAAATATAAAATGGTTAAACAATAAATGTAGATGAAATAAACGACAATTATGTTTTCATATATAGGGTCAATAGGAGTTTCAAGGCTATTTCATTATAATGACTCTTACCAATACCCACTCTCAGGCTTTGCCTCTTTTTTCAAAGGAGGGAAAACAATTATCCTTGGAGTAAATTTGAGAGTAGCCATCCAGTTGTCTAGATTTAGTCTGAAGGAAGGTATGAAATCATATTGCTTAACCTGGAGAGAAAGTTTATTGGAGAGAATTGGGAGGTACTGGATGATGAATCTGTCTCCATCACATTCTGTCTATCTGCTAATGAAGGTTCAGGTCTCTTGTTCTGGTGTTACCTACGCTGTTTAACTTACTGAGCTATAAGAGGTCAAGGGTCACTGGTTCTCTATTGAAGAAGTAAGCAAGGCAGAGATCACCCCTCAGGAGTCTATAAGACACATAGTATAAGGACTGCACTTTTCATCCCCCTCCTATTCTGGTAACTAAGATTCTTGAGAATGTAGATTTTTTTTTGTTAGAAACCTCTGGGGCTTTTTTAGTTTATTAATATGTTGAGTGAGGTTCATCCCAAAAGGACCATTGTATTCTGTAATGGCATTGTTCAGTGATGAGTATACTGAAATGATGGTAACATCATTGGATCCAGTAAGACTACTCTGGTTATTAACTGTGTTAATTAGAAGGATTGCCTCACTACATTTTCCATGTGCTGAACAAAGGAGAGGGGGATCTAGCAATCCAAATGTTCGGGTCATTGACTGTCTTTTCATTCAGTAAGGGAAAAATACTTTTAAAAAGCGTAAGGAAAACAAATGTAAATATTTTAAAGTAAAAGCTATTAAAACTGTACAAATATCAATGTTATCAGTAAGAAGTGTTATTTCTAGTGATAATAGTTAGTGCATTCTTAGTATTTTCCCTAAATACTGTAATGCATTATAATACACACATACTGAGACAGATGCCTGGTGTCAGACACATGGCCTCAAGCTCAATGCCAAAAAGTGCATTGTCATCTCCTTTAGTAAAAACTCTGTACCCATGAACTACCACATAGGCAGTAGTCTACTTAACACCGAATGTGTGATAAGAGACCTTGGGACCCAGGTGGACAGTAGTCTCTCCTTTGATAATCACATTGCCACAGTAGTCAGGAAGTCCTTCTACGTGGCACACCTCATCACAAAAGGGTTCTCATCCAGGAAAAAAGAGGTCATTGCTCCCCTCTACTCTGTACCTCACAAGACATCTGCAGCAGCTGGAAAGGCCACAGTAGTACCTCACAAAGAGAATTACTGGCCTCAAACAGATGCCCTACACTGATCGTCTCAAAAACCTCCAGCTTTACTCTGTAGCATATCGTCTACTCCGAGGTGATCTCTGCCTAACATAGCAATGTCAAACTCAGAGCTGCTGGACATGCTACACCTAAAGAAATCCCAATCCCTTGGGTGGTGTAAGCCAAGGAACCTTGTTGGCTAGGCTTACTTAGGCCTTTGGGCCGATAGCCTAGTACCTACTCATGAACTTATGAACCCCAAATTATACTTTTTCTAAACTTTCACAAACAAATTTTCATCTCCTGAAAACTGTACAACCAAGGCATATATTGTTAGCGCATTTGTGGTAACCAAACATACGCTTTCGCATGACAACAAAAACTTTCCCTATAAGCGAATATTTATTGGGATATTTACAGAAATATGAAAACATATATAAGGTATATTTAACAACACAAGTAATACTGAATATCTTTCATGATGTGCATCTTGCATTTCAAATATCAATGACCGTTCTCTTCAACAACATGTTAATGTCATACAACAGTTTGTAAGTCACTTGGTTTTTGAAGTATTAAGTACATATGGAAATATTTCTTGTCTTCATAAGTATCAACAAAGAATTAGCAATATTTCCAGTATAGGTGGATATAAGCCAACATTTCTATTGAATGGTCCTGTCTCCAACATTGGTGCTTCACACCATATACCTTAATAAAATGTACAGTGGATATAAAAAGTTTACACACCCCTGTTAAAATGCCAGGTTTTTGTGATATAAAAAAATGAGACCACGATAAATCATTTCAAAACTTTTCCCACCTTTAATGTGACCTATAATCTGTACAACTCAATTGAAACACAAATAAATCTGTTATGGAAAAAAATATAAAAAAATAAAAAACATACAATACACCGGTTGCATAAGTGTGCAAACCCTTAAATTAATACTTAATTGTGTGTGCACACCCTTAAACTAATACTTTGTTGAAGCACCTTTTGATTTAATTACAGCATTCAGTCTTCTTGGGTACACACCTGCCACCAATTAAAGAGACTCTGATTAACCCCACATAAAGTTCAGCTGTCCTAGTAGGATTTTCCCAACATTTATTCAGTTGCCTGCTACAGCAAAAGCCATGGTTCGCAGAGAGCTTACAAAGCATCAAAGGGATCTCATTGTTGAAAGGTATCAATCAGGAGAAGGGTACAAAAAAATTTCCACAGCATTGGATATACCATGGAAAACAGTGAGGACAGTCATCAAAAAGTGGAGAAAATATGGGACAACAGTGGCGTTGCAAAGAACTGGACATCCCTTCCAAACTGATAAAAAGACAAGATGGAAACTGGTCAGGGAGGCTGCCAAGAGACCTACAGCAACACTGAAGGAGCTGCAGAAATTTCTGGGAAGTTCTGATTGTGTACTACATGTGACAACAATCTCCCATATTTTCCATATGCCTGGACTATGGGGTAAGGTTGCAAGACGGAAGCCTTTTCTTGCACAGAGAAACATCCAGGTCCTGCTAAAATTTGCAAAACAATACATCATATTTTCCAAAAGCATGTGGGAAAATGTGTTATGGTCTGATGAGACCAAGCTTAAACTTTTTGGCCACAATTCCAAAAGGTATATTTTGGCACAAAAGCAACACTTCACATCACAAAAAAAGCACCATGGTTGTGGCAGTATCATGATTTGGGGTTGCTTTTCTTCAGCTGGAACCGGGGCTTAAGTCAAGGTGGAGGGAATTATGAACAGTTCCAAATACCAGTCACTTTTGACCCAAAACCTTCAGGCATTTGCTAGAAAGATGAAGATGAAGAGGAATTTTACCTTTCAGTATGACAATAACCACAAGCATACATCCAAATAAACAAAATAATGACTTCACCAGAAGAAAATTAAAGTTTTGGAATGTCCCAGCCAGAGCCCAGACCTAAATCCAATAGAAAATATGTGTGATCTGAAGAGGGCTGCGCACAATAGATGTCCTCACAATCTGACAGATTTGGAGCGCTTTTGCAAGGAAAAGTGGGCAAATATTGTCAAGTCAAGATGTGCCATGCTGATAGATCCCTATTCAAGAAGACTGAATGCTGTAATTAAATCACAAGGTGCTTCAACAAAGTATTAGTTTAAAGGTGTGCACACACAACAAAGTATTAGTTTAAGGGTGTGCACACTTAATATGCATTCAGTGTATTGTACTTTTTTATTTTTTATATTTTTTCCCCTAACAGATTTGTTTGTTTTTCAATTGAATTGTACAGGTTATATGTCACATTAAAGGTGGGAAAAGTTTTGAAATGATTTATTGTGGTCTTATTTTTTATATCACAAAAAATGGCATTTTAACAGCAGTGTGTAAACTTTTTATATCCACTGTAGGTCTTTCAGTTTTGACAATATGAACATAAATATGAACATTAAGTGGTAAATGATCATTAATTTTTGTACTGTAGGACATCAAAGATTAACAATCTTGGTGTCATTTTGTTAATAACAGCTTGCCCTTTCTAATAGTGCTTATTATTAGATTTTAAGTCACTTAGTTAAAGAAGACAGATCAAAAAAAGTTCTGGATGTTGTAAGAAAGTATAGGAGTGAACTGGAAGTATATAAAGAAAGATGTTATAAGCTTGAGTGAGTTAAGATTAGGTTTAGCACTAATCAATAAAATCTGCCTGAACTGACCAGCAAATGACAGAAGCAGAACAAAATATTTTTTTCTGACTACTGTCTGTATGAATGAGGTGTCCCTAACTTCTAATAAATTTAAGAAAGTACCTGGAGTAACAGGTTTTCTGTTTGTATGCATTTTCCGAAGGATACAAACTCTGAAACTCAAGTATATGTCATTATTTAGTGACTTTATTCTACAGTAGTTTCTCCAAACAACACAGATTTTTATGAGGAACAGACCAAAAATATGAAGCAATAATCTGGATATTCTGCAAAAAACTAGACTATTGAGAGACATGAAAGATGAGTGTAAAGATAATGAACTGTGTTACACAAAGTGTTTTATGGCTTTGAAACCTGGCAAAACACTTGGCATTTTTTTTCAGTTGCTAGTAGTACATGCAGCACATAAAGCTCCATGCACTGCAAGAATTCTGACTGTGTCACCGATCAGAACCTTGAATTATGTGTTCTCAACATGGATGCCAAGATTTACCTCCTGAGCTTCGCTCTTCATATGATTGTCGTGGTATCCATATTGAGAACATATAATAAGCAGATGGTGGTCATTGATCCAATCAAAATCCTCTATATTAAAGATTTGAATTATATAAATTTGTAACTTGAATAATATGTATTTTATATTTGAAGACAGATTGAATTTTGTAATATTTCTAAGAGTTTTATATATATATATATATATATATATATATATATATATATATATATTTCTAAGAGTTATATATATATATATATATATATATATATATATATGGTTCTACCTGACATAATCGAAACCACACAACACCGACAACCACATCACCGACACCACATATTAAACACATCCCCATTCCACAAACCACACACACAACACAAGCACACCAAAATCCGGTCTTCTGCATTGTCGATGTTCTGCAACCCGCGATTCGCGTCGGTCTTCTTTTCTTCGATCTTCTTCTGGGAGATCTGTCGATCGGTCTTCTTCTCAGCTGTCAGTGTCAGGTAGAGAACATATATATATATATATATATATATATATATATCATATACCAAGTAAAACTCATATAAGAATTAAATAAAATGTTCATAAATTTTCTCTTATTTTCAAATAAGCCCTGAATTGTTTTTCAGTGCTATAATAGGCAAGGAAAAAACATGTGAGTTGGTAGGGTGTATAATCATGCTATGGCAATTATATACAAAGGGATTGTACATTGTTTAGCTACAACTTTTATTGTGAAGTGCAAAACATTGCATAAAGCATTATGCAACAATAAAATACTTAGAATATTGAATTGAGATATTAATAATACATATAATAATGTGTTGTCATTAAATAATGACAGAGTTATGTACATTCCTGTTCCAACAAATTCAAAATATATGTGTGCTGCTTTAGCTAATTTTGAAATGCTATATATAAAAACAAAACAACATTGGAGAAATGGAGTTATTGCACTTCTCCGATTTCATTTACATTGAGGTTTGTTGAAAGCACTAATATAAAACTAAGAAATGACACATAATGGTCTCTGTTGTTGTTTTAGTTATCTAAGAGGAACCATAATATTACCAGCTGATTTTATTATTCATAGATATACATTAGATCCTGAAAACTAAAGTAGTAAAGGGTATTAAGCAGTTTATATAATCAAAGATGCATAATATGAATGAAACAGGAATAAAGGCCTACCCAAAATTATTGAAATGTATACAATGAGTATTACAAAAGAAATAAGACAGACTTCACTTTTATTCCAAATGCACATAATATATTATCACAGAATGTACTTACTCCAAATTCATATTTGGATTATTTATTTCAGTCTAATTACAAACACTTTTCAAATCTAGATAAATCCAGAATATTAAATTAAGTTAGAAGTACAATGTCATCATTATTTGTAAATTCATACACAAAGATTTATTTACTCCAAATAGTACTGGGAGAAATATAAAAATTAATATCCACTGATATTTATGCAAGTTAGATGACAAAAGCTGATTTGTAACACATTTCCTATGAGTCCAAGATTTAAAATATTTTTGGACAAATGTTTAGTCACTTGCTGAAGCATAGCAGTCAGTGAAATTCCAATTAACTAAAAAATTAGTTTTATTTACCACTCCTATTTCTAAGTGTGTTGGTAAAGGTAAGTTGCATCTTCTTTAAAGTCTTTTAGAAATTATTTAAAAAAAATACCAAAGAATTAGAAAAAGAGCTATTATATCTCCCTAGTCTGAATTTTTAAATATCACCACTACTGTTTATGAAAATAAAATTAGAATTAGAAAAATGAGAAATAATACAGCATCTAATAGCTGTAAACGTTGGCCTAATGTATCCATACTACTGGAGAGTATAAATATAATACTCTATGTTTGAAACATTAAGGGCCACATCAACAACAAAGCCCACAATTTTATGAACAGATTAAATATATTTTCATTGCTGAACCATATGAAATGTATGACAGACCATGTGATTATTAAAGTAAGTTTAGTTTTAGACAGGATTTAAGACTTCACCTGTTTGCTTATAATTAAGATATTAGTATTTAGTCAAGTTATTTTTTGCTTACAGTTTAAATGTTTGTATGTTTATATGACTCATATGCTTAAATATTATATATTTACTTGTTAATTTTTTTCACTGAAAATTTTAAAAACACCCCCAAAAATGAAACATGCTTATAATGTCCTCTGAAAGAAGGCATTGCAGAAGGAATTGCGCTATGTCTACTAATAGGTTACATAGGTACATAGGTAGGTACTAGGCTATTGGCCCTAGGGCCTATATAAGCATAGCCAAATGGTACCCTGGTTTTTGCCACCCAAGAAAATTATTTTCCTGTGCCCCTGACAAGCAGAGCCACAGAAGTGATCCCCAGGGTGAATTTCCTATCTCCCATCCAATCATCAAGATTTTTCTTGAAGAGTGCTAATGAGGAGCTTTGTTTGATAGAGATAGGTAGTTTGTTCCAAAGTTTGGGAAGTCTCAGGGACAGGAATCTATCCCTCCAGCATGTTCTGTTTATTGTGGTGACAAGGTTTAGGTCCCTAGAGAGTGTAGCTCAGAGGGATTGGGATTTCTTTAAGTGGAGCATGTCCGATAGCTCTGGGTTTGATATAGCTTTGTATGTTAGACAGAGATCGCCTCTGAGTAGGTGATATGCGACAGAGTAAAGCTGGAGTTTATTGAGACAGTCTGTGTAGGGCATCTGTTTGAGGCCGGTAATCCTCTTTCTGAGGTATTTCTATGGCCTTTCCAGTTGCTGTAGAGGCCTTGTGAGGTACATACCAAAAGGGGCATTTTACTCTATAATGGGTCTAATGAGTGATGAGTAGAGGGGAACAATGACCTCTTTTTTCTGAAACCTTTTGTGATGAGGTATGCCACGTAGAAGGATTTCCTGACTACTGTGGTGATGTGATTATCAAAAGAGAGACTACTGTCCGCCTGCGTCCCAAGGTCTTTTATCACACATTCGGTGTTAAGTAGACTACCGCCTATGTGGTAGTTCATGGGTGCAGAGTTTTTACCAAAAGGGATGACAATGCACTTTTTGGCATTGTGCTTGAGGCCATGGCTTTGACACCAGGCATCTATCTCAGTGATGTCCTTTTGTAGGATGTCCACATCATTAGGAGTTTTGATTATGCCTCCTAGTTTGCAGTCATCTGCAAACTTTGTTAGCCAAAGACCTTTTGTGTTAACCTGTACTTCAGAGAAGTAAATACCAAACAGGAGAGGACCTAGGACTGAACCCTGTGGTACTCCATTTGTCACTGCTCTGAAGTTGGATTTAGAGCCTGCTACTTTCACAGTGTGGGTTCTGTCAGTGAGCCAGTTGGCAACCCATCTCGTGACATAGGGATTTATACATAGTTTAGTGAGTTTATCTATAATTGCAGAGTGGGGGATGCTGTTGAATGCCTTGGCGAGATCTAGATAGGCTGTGTGAACCACCTTACCCTCATCTACGGCTTTGGTGACCACTTCAAAGAAGTCTATCAGGTTTAGGAGACATGATCTGCCTTTTACAAACCTGAACTGGGTAGGGTCCAGAGTTTGGAGATTAACAATGTCATTGTTTATTAAGTTCCATGATGATACGTTCCATAGCCTTGCAGACCAGACTCGTCAGGCTAATGGGGCAGTAGTTCCCGGTGTCTGTGGTGGCTCCCCCTTTGTGGAGTGGGATAACCATTGCTATGCTCCATTCAGTGGGCACAAAGCCTGAGGTGAGGCTATGATTGCACATGGTACTTAGGTGGGGTGCCAGTTCATTCTGTAGTTCATGTAGAATGCAGCCTGGGATGTTGTCATGTCCCATGGATGCTGTGTTCTTGGCTTTGGAGAGAGTGTTTTTTATCTGTGCAGCCATGATTACAGGAACTTTGCATTTTTCCGGTATAGAGATGGGCCCTATAGGGGATGAGAGAGGGATAAAGTAAGCACTGAACCTATCTGCCAGGATGTTGGCAATATCAGTTGGTTCTGTATATTTAGTGCCATTGTGCTGTAACTCAGAGCAGATCTGAGTGTTGCCATTGAGATTCTTGACATAGCTATAGAATGCTTTGTGGTTGTCTTTAGAATCAGTGGCAATTTTGTCTTTGTAACTAGCTTTGGAGGATTTTATGAGGGATCTCAGCTTTTTACTGAGGCTGACCAGGGAGTTCCACCAATCATGGAATTTTACTCTTTTTTACAACAGTCTCTTTCTTCTGATGTAGAGTTTGTTTATGGCAGGGAACCACTGGATTGGCTTCCTTTTTTTGGATGATAGCATCTTGGTTCTGTTAGGGATTGCATGATCCATGCACTCATGTAAGTGCTTATAAAGTGCAATTGCACAGGATTCTGCAGTCATACCTCTATTTGTCCGTCAGCATGGGTGTCGTGAAGTTTGCCACTTCTGTCTTAAGAAGCGTGAAATTGGCTTTGAAGAAGTTTTTTATGATGGTTTCCCTAATGGGCGGGTGGGGGTGGGATGTGAATGTCTAGGGTGATTTGCTTGTGGTCAGATCTGAAAAATGAGGAATTAACCTCTGGTGTGGAACACCGGTTGCCTATGTTGGTAATGACCAGGTCTAGGATATTGCTGCCCCTTGTGTGGGTGTGGATAAGTTGATCCAAGGCGTTGGAATTTATGAATTCCAGAAAACGTTGAGCACAAGAGTTGGTACATGAGTAGTTTTCCCAGTTAATCGTGGGGTAGTTGAACTCGCCCATTATTAGGGTGTTAGGTTGTACCCTAATATTTTCCAGTGTGTCAAGAAATGAGGAGTGGGAATCCTGGGGCATGGTGGAGGATCTGTAGCATGCTACAATTTGGATTGCGGTCTTGCCCAGAGTTAGTTGCACTTGGATAATCTTGGATGCATTATGCTGAGCAACTAGCCTGGAGGTGTGGATATCCTTAATGAATATGGACACTCTTCCACCTTTAGTGCTTCGGTCCAGGTTAGGTGGCCGAAAGCTGTGGTATGAATTATAGCCTGGTAATGCAGGGGTGCTCTCTGGAGCCTTGAACCAGCTTTCTGTGACTGCACAGATGTTGATGTTCTCCATTTTAAGGAGTGCCTCGAGTGAGTGCATTTTGAAGTTTAGACTTCTAGCATTAAGTAGCATTACCCTCAGATTTTGCTTACCTGTACCTGTTACAGTGGTGAATTTGTTATTCGAATCTTGCCTAAAAAAGAAACTTATAGGGGTGGCAAGAGCCTTAGCCACTATCCGGACTCCCAAGGGTGACAGTTGCAGGCCATCTCTGGTAAAGCATCGTGGTCTGTCGATCATGTCATCCCAGGCAGACATATACTGGATCCCCTTAGAATGACACCAGAAGCTTAGCCAATTGTTTAAGTGAATCATTTTGTCCTTGTACTGTGGTATCATTCTGGGTGATGGCAGGATGCTTCTCAGGGCTAGGTTCATACCTGCCTGGGCTACAAGATCAGACAGCTCCTCCATGTCTCTTTTCATGTAGTCCAGGGAGATACATCTCAGATTATTCACACCAATATGGACAATGACAAAGTCATATTTGTACTTGTTGTGGAGTGACCTGAGTGCATGCATTATGTGGCAGATCCTGGCACCTGACAGGCAGCTGACAGTAACTTTCTCCTTGTTTAGCCTGGTGAGTGGAACATCAGTGTGCCTGACTATAGAGTCACCTATGACTAGAGTGTTGAGTACATTGTTATGCCTTATGGGTTAAAGGATGGTTAAAAGGATCATAGGCATTTACAAAGCTATTGATCCATGAGGATCATTAAACATTGAGCAGTGCATTTCTGTGAAGATTTTAGCCCTTGTATTTTAAGTACAAATAACTCAGAGACCAGCAGAATACTTTCATATTGACTCTATTCATTAGGGTCAAGATTGCTAAACCAGGCCTGAATTTATGGTTACCCATGCATTCATCCACATTACATTTCAGTAGTGTAAGAGAAGTAATTTGATTTATGTAGAAAGGAGGATGATTCCAAAGAAGTGTTATTCTCTGTGATGCATATCTACCCCCTCCAACATGTTCTATGTTACAAAAGATAATGAGATCTCTTGAAAAGATATTTATGCCCCCACTGAACTTGCTAAAGTATGGTAGGTCTAAAAAATAGGCACTGCTGAGGCTCTGTACCTGAGGCATAGTTTGTCACATTGTAGCCTGTATGACACACAGAAGAGGGACACAGCTTTGAGATGATCTGTATTATTTTTACGCCCTTAATATTCTTAATAAGAAAGCATTGTGAGCAATTATGTTGTGTCAGGTGATTGGACAATTGCATATCAAAGGGGACATTATACTCAGTGATCAGCTTGATAAATTTGAAATACAGTGGAATGATCACAAAGCTGGATGTGAATACCATACCCTTAGTAATAAGTTGTGCAGTGGAAGAATACTTTCTTACAGTAGTGGATACATAGTGATCAAAGAACAGTTTATTGTCTACATAAGTTCCTAGATCCCTAACTACTGCATCTATTTTCAGGGGGATACTGCCAATGTATTTGTTACAAAGGATGTTTTGCTGCTAAAGGATACTTTTCTTGGACTTCAGTTTGATTCCATGCTTTTGACAGCTATTGATTTAAAAAAGGACCTCTCAGACTATCTTAGTGTCTTCTGGGGAGTTTATGATGGCATTAAGTTTAGAGTCATCAGTAAAGTTGGTCAGTGTCAAAGGAAAAAACAACTTCAAAAAGATCAATACACAGCAGGTTCAGGTTAAGGCACTTTAATCTTGCAGCAAGGAGACAAAAACATGCTAATACAGAGTTTGTCTAACTAAAATCAGGAAGTCAAGCCATTCTTATACATTATTTGCAAGACATTGCCTACTAAGCTGACGTAACAAATCACAAGTTCTAACATCATTACTTCATAGCAGCTGTTTGTCCATGATTTTCTGCTTGCACTATCAATTTTATGAAAAACTTCCTAAGAAAAACAACATGGCCTTGATGACCACCGGTTAGATACAACTTCTCACTTTGCAATGTTACCATTCAAGGTACTATGGCTAATTTGAGCACAAAGCAAGTACAGATTATAATCCATTACTTTAAGCAGTCTTTTGTCTAACTTTATCTTTTCCCTCTGCAGCTGTGCATGTTCTCATAACACAAACAGAGCTGATTGTTTAGGTTTAACAACATTATAGAAAACAGTATTGTTCTATTCAATTTCCTGACCTAGCAGATAATCACCTGCTTCTCAGTACATTTCCAAAAGGCATAAACATGGATTTTACTGTGCTAGCAAATACTAGGTCAGAGAGCATCTTGCAAGTTTTCAGAAAGCATACTGCAGTTTGAAAAGCATCTTGTAGTTTCATACAAAACTAAGCTGTACATAAAATAGAATGAAATGTGTTAACTCTTTTGGCTTCTAATTAGTACTAAACACATACATTAATACATATTTTTCTGACATTTCCCCCCTGTTAATACTTTTTATTCTATTTTCAAAAGCATAAACAGTTTGCTTCTTCTCCTAACCTCTTCCATTCAGGATTTGCAGTTAAGAGAGTCATTCAGTTTAAACTTATGAAAGCGTTTCACTTTTCAACAACTCTTCAATTTCAGTACTTTGATACAAAGTCTCAGAAACTGACATGTCTATAAAATCTTTGATCAATCTTTTCATGCAGGGAATACCACAACAAATACATGCTCTTAATAGGAGCAATCCCACACAAATGGCAATTAGGATGTTCATTAGGATGGAACCCCACCCGCCAAACAAATTCTGGAAAAGGTCCATCAGAGGGTTTGGGCCTGGTTTGGTCATGGCCGACACTTGCTGAATCACTTCAAGATGGTCGTTTATCTCGTGCTGTTTGTCAGGAATATACGAACAGCACTCCTCTTTTATTAAAGCGCACGTACCACCTTTCACACTAGGGTGAATTCGAGAGCCATGCGGTTTTGAAGCACCACAGTTCTCATAGCCTTCAGTTCATCAGTTACTAATTCGAGAGCAGAAAAAGTTGCATTGCTCATAACTTCGAGAAGTTTGGACAGTTTTCTCAGCTCCCAAATCGATTTTACTGTGCCATATGCAGGGGCTATGCCTGCCCATGATATAATAGTGTCACTCAAGTCCATGTGTGTCAGTTTATCTTTGTCCTTCACGGAATTATGGTTTCTCCAGCCTGCTTTGATTCGTCCCACTGGATTCTCAGGTCTCTTGATTGGATTTCCAGGTTTCTTGGTGACCTCTCTCACATTTCAAATTCTTCCTCAAGGCAAAACTGCAGTGTGTTGTATGGCCAGAACCAGGTAACCTAAAAAACAACTGCCGGATCAATTCTCAGGTAACCATTTGTATGCCTTTTTCCCCACAAACAAAATAACAATTCTCTACTTTAGTATTGATATATGCTTGCCCTGCATGAAACATTTTCTTATCAATGATAGAAAGTTGCTTCAAAAGAACAGGATTATGCTGTATTTCACTAACAGTTTTCTTGCATTTTCTCAAGATATGAGTCACAGTTTGCATCACAAATAGTTTCTGCCTTATTAGCTTTAATATAACATTTATAAGAAACAGTCACATTGCAATTGCTCCAACCCACCTGAATAGTATCATTTTTGTAAAAACACACAATTCCCTTTTGTGTAACAGGTAGGTACAATGCTATTTTGCCTTGTGATTTTACAGGTGTAGTATCAAAATTAAATTTTCCCAGGTCTCATTGGCCACTAGGGGGACAGCAGTCATTAATAATCCCCCGTATGCTGTTGGTATAGCTGTGCAAATCCAGCAGTTCGAAACATTAAAAGTTTCAGCATACACATATTTAATTGCTTGGTAAGTGTTAAAGTTTGGATGCCAGTCTATGAGTAACACATCACGTTTATTCAATTCAACTTGTGTGGCTGAAAAAAGGAAAGGCCACAACAAAAAGATCATTGTTACCAGTATAGTTAACAGGATGATCCTGCAATACTTCTAAGGTTGTTCTGCATTCCTGTTTACTCTATATCTGGTCATTTTGTTCTTGTTGTGTAACAGTAACAAGGTTTTTGTCTAGCTCAAAGTTCTTGACCAGTTTGCAGTGTGTCAAATGGATCCAGGATGCACGTTCAGCTATCTTGACTGCAGTGGGTGTTGCCAGCAAAACTTGAAATGGCCCTTCCCACTTCAGAGAACTCCAGTTCTTTCTCTTCACGATCTTCACCCAGACCAACGAGCCTGGTTGTACGCCTGGTTGTACTGCTGCTTCCGATGGTCTGGTCTGTTCTTTATCTGAAACAAAATTTAACTGCAAAAGTTGTTTATTATTTAAAAGCCATCTCATATACTCTGCAAGTGAACTGTCGGCCTCCTGATCTGCAGGCATGAGAGGTTTCCACTGAGGTACATAATATGCCCTCCCAAATAATATTTCAAAAGGAGTTAACCCCTTTGCATTTGGAACAGTTCTCATACTCAACAGTGCCAGAGGCAGGCAGTGCACTCAATTTTTTTGAGTCTCTGTTATTATCTTCCTAAGCTTACCCTTTAGAATCCCATTGTGCCTCTCTACTAGTCCTGCAGATTGTGGATGATATGCGCAATGTTTTTTTAAAAAATTCTGAAAAATCAGCTCAACTGTTGTATAGTTTAATTTACAAAGTGTGTGCCATTGTCACTGTAGATCTTTTCCAGTATGCCAAATCTAGGAATAATTTCTTTAACAAGTATTATCTCAACAGTAGCTACATCTGGATTTTTGGTCGGAAAAGCTTCCACCCATTTGGAAAACATATCTATAATGACAAGACAGTACTTCTTATTTTCGCATTTGTTTAGTTCTATGAAATCCATACAAATAATATGGAACGGGTACGGTGGTGCAGGGAAACTTCCTTGCTTAGGCTTCAACGCCCCTTGTGCATGATATTTATTACAAACATGACATGCCGCACAAAACTTTTTAGTGTAATTTGTAAATCCATATGTTGTAAACACTCAATTCACTAACTGTACAATCCCCCCTGTTGAGACATGGCACTGCCCATGGCTCAACAAAGCTGCATATCTAAACAAATTAGATGGCAAAATCGGTTTTCCTTCCTTGGAGATGTACAGTCCATTCTCAAGAATTGATCCTCGTTTTGCCCATTTCTGTTTTTCTACTTTCATAGTAAGTGTCTGCATTGTTTTCAACATTTCTAAATCTAAAATCTCAGAAGGTTATAATTCCTCACTCAAAAGAAATACTTCTGAAGCTGAAGCTGCCTGCTTTGCAGCTGTATCAGCTCTCACATTACCTTTTGAAATCCAATCCTGTTGCTTGGTATGAGCTACGCATTTGCAAATAGCTACTTTTTGAGGTAACTGAATTGATTCTAACAAATCTAAAATAAACTGTGCATGATTAATCGGTTTGCCAGTAGATGTGATCATTCCTCTATTCTTCCACTGTTGCGCAAAAACATGTACAGTAGAAAAAGCGTACTGGCTATAAGTAAAAATGTTTACACATTTACCCTTTGCTAAGGTACATGCCTGTGTCAAGGCAATCAATTCTGCTGCTTGTGCAGATAAGTTGTGTAGTAAAGATTTTGCTTCTTAAATCTCAGTATCAGAAACTACTGAATACCCTACTAGGTTCTGCCCTGTAGGATCCTTTCTACATGAGCCATCCACGTAATATGTCACCTCGGCATCATCCAAGGGAACATCCATAAGATCTTTTCTAGGTAGTGTCTTTTGCTCAATTTCCTGCAGGCAGCTGTGTGGTGTGCCATCCGCAGGGGTTGGGAGCAAGGTTGACGGATTCAAAGTTTTGCATCGCTCAATTGTCATATGAGGTTGGCTCAACAGTATAGTCATACAGGAAGGATGTCTAGCAGGAGAAAGATATGCTACTTTTTCTTGCAGTAAAATAATCTCTACTGCATGAGGCACTCTCAATGTGAGAGGGTGGAACAACACTACTGAGGCCGAAGCCTGTACTGCCATTGCAGCTGTGACTACTGCTTGTACACAGTGGGGCAGGGATCGCACCACTGGGTCTAGCTGTGATGAATAGTAAGCTATGGGGCATTGCTTGTCCCCATGTTGTTGTGTTAACACTGATGTCATATAGCCTTGCTTACAATCTACAGTTTGGAAAAAACGTTTATGATAGTTCAGTAATCCTAAAACTAATGAAGATGCTATCAATTGCTTCAGTTTGCAGAAAGCTGATTCTGCTTCTGGTGTCCAATGTAATAAATCTTGTGCTGCCATAGGTTTCTTGTATATTAAGTTGGTCAGTGGAGCAGACTCCAAGGCATAGTTTGGAATCCAACTCCGACAAAAGTTAGTCGTACCTAGGAAGGACATAATTTTCTTCTTGGTAGTCAGTTTGGGTGCTTGTAAGATTGCTATTTTTCTATCTTCATCTTATATTCTGCCTTCTTTGGATATTACATAACCCAGGTATTTAACCTGCTTTTTCCAAAGCTGCAGCTTGTTTTTCTTTACTTTATGTCCTTGAGTGGCTAAGAATTGTAATAATGCTATGGTATCTTCTCTGCATTATTGCTGGGTGGGGGCTGCCAGCAGAATGTCGTCTACATAAAGTAAAATCTGACTGCCTTTCGGTGGGACAAATCCCGCCAAGTTACTTGCCATTTCCTGTGCGAATATTGTTGGGGTTTCACAATATCCCTGTGGTAGTCGCGTATATGTGTACCTTTTCCCCTGAAATGTAAATGCAAACCAATGTTGGCTGTCAGGGTGTATTGGTATTGAAAAGAACGCATTGCTAATATCTACCACAGAAAAGTATTTCTGTTGCGGCTTTAAATCATTCAATAAGGTGTGTGGGTCTGGCACCGTAGGTGCTCTGGGTATTACTGCGTCATTTACAGCTTGTAATTCTTGGACCATACGCCATTCTCCATTTGCTTTTCTAACAGGAAATAAGGGTGTGTTACATGGTGAATCGGGAGATTCTACCAGTACTGCTTCCTTAAGTAAAGCTGCTAGTATAGGTTTGATTCCTACCTCTGCATCTTTTCTTAAGGGATACTGTCTCTTTTGTGTTCTAAATGCTGACTTTGGTGTGATTGTAACTGGTCCTGCTGTATGGATAAGTCCTACATCTGATTTTCCTGTTGACCAGAGAGTTTCTGGTATGTTTCATAAGGCATTTTCTTCCTCTTCTAGTAAGAGTGCTAATTAGCTGTCCTCGCTCGATTGCAAGTGCACAGCTAGGTGTGTCTGTGTTATCCAATTTAACTTCTGCTTTTGTACTCCCTGTTCTGATGGTTCTAATTCTGTCTGTTTTTCCCACCTTGTGACTTTTTCTCCTAGGTCTGCCCACTTCACATTCTTGTCCTTAGTTAAACTGACATGTGGTAGTCAATTAGATTTATAAAGTGCAAAGAATTCCTGGGGCAATGAGCAGCTAACTACACTGTTACCTTCTGTGTCCCAGTACAGATTACACAATACTAATCTGTTTGCACGGTTTTTAAACAGTTCTTGCTCATATTCTTTATCAGGTCCTGGTGTGTTACAATAATACAGAGTACAGTGCAACAAATGCTGTTTATCAGTGTCAAGGGAGGGGGATTTTACAGATGGCTACGTTCATCAGTTTTTCGGTTGCTGCCCCTGGACCAGTCGTAACCAAGTCCTGGCTGTACCAGTAAAATGTTTCACCCTCCGATTGCACCATAAAAGTATCCATTTGTCGCTGTGCTTCCATACCCTGCATAGTTGGAACTACTGCTATGCCAAATATCTGCATAAGGTCTCTGCCCAAAAGGTTTACCAGGCATTTTGCAGAAACAACAATTTTGCTTTTCTGGGTCATCCCTGAAACAGGGTCAGTTATTGCTATGTTATTGGAGAGCAGCTCCCGATACAGCTGTCCATTAGCTGCTTTCACTAATATGTAATCAAGTGATTCTGAATTTTCTGGTAGATTGGAAGGATGTATCAGGGTTCGCGATGCCCCTGAGTCACACAGAAATTTAACTTCCCTCCCCTTGACCAAAAGTGTAACTTCCGGTTTCATGTCTGCTAAGTAGAGCTCCAGGCTCAATAATGCTAAGTCTAAAATTTCACTTTCTTCACTGTCTGTGATTTCTTGCACATCCTCTGTTCCCTCTATCACATTCACATTTGTCTTTCCTTGGTTATTTCTTTCTAGTGATTCTTGACTATCATATAGTCAGTCCTCACCCTCCTTATCTTCCATGGCTACCAACTTGTTTTGCTAGCAATCCCTTGCCAAATGTTCCTTTTTCCCGCATTTAAAACATTCACCCCTTCTCTTTCTCTCTTCAAACTCCTCTGATCGCTTATCAGATTGTTTGTTTCCCTGGGTATTTTTCTTGCCCTTCTTCCCGGACTGTACTACAAAGACTTCTGCTCCAACTTCTACTGCAAATACTTGGGTTTTCTTTTCCTTTTTGCTATTAAAATGCCTTTCGGCATGTCTTGCATTTTCAAGTAATGACTGTAATCTACTTGTACGGTGATCTACCATGTGCTTTGTAATAAAACTACTGATGGGTGCAATACTACCTTTCAAAAATGCATTCTTTAGCTGCTGCTCATATGGAGAATCATGTGTTTGGTCTTCAGGTACCTGCCTTCCACAATGGTTATTAAAACATTCTAATAATCTAGCATAATATCTATCAACAGTTTCACCTTCTTGTTGGATGCATTGATTAATGCAAGTCCAGTCTGCCCTAGGCTTCCATTTCTCAGAGATTCGGTCTGTCAGACCTTTCACTCTGTTATCCAGCTCTGTGTTACTATGTGGGAGTGGCTTATGTTCTGCGTCACGGGGATTCCAGTTGCCACTGATCATGTGTCAATCGGGACCTACGATTTGTCTGGCTACATTCTCTACTTCTTCCTCATTTAAATGATAACTTAACCTCATGCCCTGTAAATCTTCTAAGAATGTTCTAAAATTAACTTTTGGATGGGGAATTCCCTCTGTGGCTTTCCGGATGTCTTCCGGTGTCCACGGCCTGTATACCAGGATAGTTGGGTCCTGCCCTGCCTGTCCTGCCTGAGGATTTGGTACTTCTATGAGCTTGTGAATAGCTTGTGAATTTCCATTCATTTGATATAACTCCATATCCCCTCTTGTTTTATGTGTTCGAGACCTAGTCTCGACGGGATCTCTGACAAACGGTTTTGGCTTCGCAGGGACAGTTGGGTATAGAGGAGTTGGATCAGTTTGTCCACTCGCTTCATATTCTGGTAAGGGAAGTGAAGGGGGTGGAGGGGCCAATGCTTTTACCAAGTTATTGTCCTCTTTATCTAGAAACATTGCTTTTGAATTATTACTCTTTTGTTCCCTGCGGTTTGCTTCCTCAATCCACCTGTGTGCCTGAGGAATACCTAATTGACGTTGCTTTTTTACCTGACCTTTTGCATCAGTTTTAAGCAAGTTTGACAAGTTTAATAAGCGAGGATTTTTCTAATTTGCTATAAAATTCATATTTGTTAACTCATTTTGTATAGTACCTAATATTATCGGCACGCTGTGATTGCATATATTTCGCGTCTTTGGTTAATGGCGGATCTCGAGATCTTTTTGTGCACTTATTTCCCATATTGTCCTAACTAGTTAAAAAATGTTATGTAACCCTTCTTATCACGTGGTACCACGATTTCTCTTTTTCACAGTTTATCTAGAATAGCTGCCAATCTGTTCTGTTTCCCTGATCTATGACAAGACAGCAATCTTTTTTGTCCCTGATCTGTACAATACAAATCTCCCTGACAAAAACAAATACTGTAACAAGTCCCTGATCTAAAACAGAAAAAAAGGTAAATTCCTCCTTACCTGAGCCTCCGTGATTGATTAACTGATTCACGGTTGGACCCGTTAACTCGTCCTCCAGTCGCAGATCAGAAACAGTGGCTGGCCTCTTTTGAATGACAATTCAGTCGGAGGTCTTTCAAAGCAGAAGAACCGATGTGGTCTCTTCCCCGTACAGTTTCATGCCACCGGGCCCATCTGACCTGAGTCAGAGTGAGAGTTTCCGGTCCGAAGGACCAAAATCTGTCAAAGGAAAAAACAACTTCAAAAAGATCAATACATGGCAGGTTCAGGTTAAGGCACTTTAATCTTGCAGCAAGGAGACAAAAACTTGATAATACAGAGTTTGTCTAACTAAAATCAGGAAGTGAAGCCATTCTTATACATTTCTTACAAGACATTGCCTACTAAGCTGACGTAACAAATCACAAGTTCTAACATCATTACTTCATAGCAGCTGTTTGTCCTTGATTTTCTGCTTGCACTATCAATTTTATGAAAAACTTCCTAAGAAAAATAACGTGGCCTTGATGACCACCGGTTAGATACAACTTCTCACTATGCAATGTTACCATTCAAGGTACTATGGCTAATTTGAGCACAAAGCAAGTACAGATTATAGTCCATTTCTTTAAGCAGTCTTTTGTCTAACTTTATCTTTTCCCTCTGCAGCTGTGCATGTTCTCATAACACGAACAGAGCTGATTGTTCAGGTTTAACAACATTATAGAAAACAGTATTGTTCTATTAAATTTCCTGACCTAGCAGATAATCACCTGCTTCTCAGTACATTTCCAAAAGGCATAAACATGGATTTTGCAGTGCTAGCAAATACTAGGTCAGAGATCATTTTGCAAGTTTTCAGAAAGCATACTGCAGTTTGAAAAGCATCTTGTAGTTTCATACAAAACTAAGCTGTACATAAAATAGAATGAAATGTGTTAACTCTTTTGTCTTCTAATTAGCACTAAACACATACATTAATACATATTTTTCTGACAGTCAGTCATCAGCCTTTAACAGTAGCTTTGATCTATGAGAAGTAAATGTGGAAGAGGGTGGGCCAAGTGCTGTGCCTTGGAGTGTACCACTAGTGACAGGTCTTTTTTGATGAGGTTGAGCAGTCCGCTCTCATTTCCTGGGTTCTGTTCGTAAGCCAGTTTGCTATCCAATGAGTTACATATTAAATGGTGGCTGGATATAAGTAAAGATACTCATAATACTGCCTGCTACTGAACTAGGAACAAGAATGCTAGATAGTGTGTTAACTGTGGTAAAAGAATTTTTCTACTGCCAGTGGTAAGGTGCCCAAAGTATTTCTGAAAGACTATTCCAACCTCTTTGGACAATTAAATGAACTAGGATGAATAGAGGAAAGAGATCATGACGTATTAAGAGATGCTTAAATTCATATAGCATCTTTCCACTGGAAAAGAAAAATATATGGATATGGACATAAAAGACACTAAGGAAAGAACATAAGAAAATCATACAGAAAAGGAAGGACAGCATGAGAAAAAAAGTAACTGGAAGAGCAGATCAAAGAGAAACAGTTGTTTCTAGATATGACAAAATAATTGTTTACTGAAGTGTAGAGAACAGGTGGAATCCATTGCAAGAATGAGGGTAGATCCCAAGAAAGGACAGGCCTTTAAGAGTACAAAGCAGGGACTGTTGCAGCACTTGCTCAGAATAGGTAGATTTAGCCTCTTTATGCAGGCCTTGTTTATACTAAAGTATGTGCATATTTCGCATATTGATTATTTCAAAATAATGATGGAATTATTACTTCATAAATAACCAATGTTTGACAGTAAAGAAGAGCATGCCCATGTGCAAAACTCCATTTAAGTTTGGTGTACAAAACTAAATAATGTATCTGTCTACTAGCCACTCCTTCTTCTATCAGAATCTAGTGTTTCCCTCTCATCTACTTGTTTCCATGGTTATAATACATACCTTTATTCTCTTAGTAGACCTATAATGTCATTTCCTAAGCTTTCCCTAAAACAGACATCTGTAGTGCTCCTCTAAGTACAACCTCATCTAAGTTTCAAAAAACCTAGTCACCCTAACCTCCTCCTTGATAAACAGCTCACTTTTGGATATATATCTCACAAACATTCCCAATCACTGAAGCTCTCTGAAAATTCTCCTTAATTCCGTTAGTGACCACTCAAATAACTTCTATATCCTCAGTCACCCTACTACCACTCCCCTTGCCATCTCTTAACGTATCCCTCTCCCCCAATGGCTATTCCTGCTATCTTCTTACCCTATTCAAAAAGCCTTTCTTCTATCATACTTGTTATCTTAAACCTGCCGCCTTTATTTCTGTGTACAAACTCCTCCCTTCTAACCTAAGGAACATTCAAACTCCAAATATCTGCAGCCAAGTGCCATTCAAAGGCCTTTGCAAACATTTCACATCCACTGATCTTTATATTTAGTCCCACCCTGTAAACCAGAATCATCCCTACTAACTTAAAAACAGCAACAACCTTTCCCATTCCCAAAGCCCTGAAACTTAAAATACCTAAACTGAAGCTGTTTTTCTCCCTATCTTAAATGTATTTTAGATACATTAATATGAAAAACAGATTCTTGACTATATCCTTCTTTTCTATATAATTAGTAATGTCTATCCTGGATTCAGACTACATTCAGCATTAACACTACTGTCTGTCACCACTGACTTAATTTTCAAAAATATGCACACAAAACAATTAACTACTTAAGTAGTTGTAGACTTAAACCATGCTTTTGATAAGGTCAACCACACACTCCTTCTCCCTCATCTTGTTCATCTTATCTTCTCTCATCTATTGCATAACTAATTTTAAAACTAATTAACCGACCATCCTGTGTCAGTTTAGCATAGATCCTGAGGCTCTAATGCTACCATACTAAATATCAGCATACCACAAGGCTCCATGTTCATTCCATTTCTCTTGTCCTTCTGTACTGATTGCCTCCACTCGGTGGTGGTGCTGCGGTAGCGTTGTCGCCTCACAGTAAGACATTGTCCTGTTCGATTCTCAGCTAGAGCGTCTTCTGTGTGAAGACATGCATGAATGGGCGTACCTTCGTTGAAGGTTGTGCGTCAGGGCCGGCAACTCGGCATGTAAAAATCTACTGCCAGTCATTAGCAGACCTGTAGCGACCCCTAACTGGGAAAAGCCGAAAGACACAACAACAACAACTGATTGCCTCCACTTAGGCCTAATGAAACTTAAATCCATTTTGTATGCTAATTGTCTGGTTTTCTCATAGAAGGCAGAGCACTAAATGTATGAAAAACACAAAACATGAATTTCTAAACCTTACAAAGGCAGTCCAGTCCCCCCCCCACCTCCAATTCATCTGCCAGTGTTTGGGAGAATACTACCTCCTGTTATCATAAGTAACTTGGTTTACTTCTAGACTCAGTTTTAACTTTCCATTAATACATAGACATCACCATGGCAAATGCATCCGCATGATTTAAACACTGCTGTAACTATGCTGACCACCTCACCCTTGTTTCTGAGTCATTTATAGCCTAATCCTTATTGCCTTTCCTTGAATATTTTATTCTCTACACTACCTTCTGTGACATATATCATAGCTGCAGATCACAAAAGATAAAACCTGCAAGCGTATCAACCTTTCAAAACAAATTCCTATCATTATCTGCTTCTCTATTTAACCTATAATGGAAATAGCCAACTTTCTCTTTTGTACTACCCTTATAAACTGCTGAATTTTGATTTGTGTCCCCTTCCTGCCATGAACTTACTGTTAATAGTACTCAGTATCTTCTTAGATACCATGTCTCCTGCTCTTCAGCTTTACAAAGGTAACACCTCTCTCTCTGGCTATTGCTAGTCAGTTCTGTAAACTTGCTCCTGCAGTTTGTAAGTCTGGTCCCTTGAGATCCATCACCTGCTAAAACCTCAGATTTAAGCACCACTTTCAACTGAAACTGTTACCCTACAGATTGTTATCTATATTTCAATTTTTTATTATTATATGGTCATTGGAAAGATTAATACCGAATTCCCTTTTTTATATCTGAATGTATATATATTTGCATTTGTGTATCTGGCATTTAACTGCCTGTTGTCTTGGGTTTTTGCTAAACATTTATCTGACCAGCTCAATAGGCCAGTAACCAAAGCAAAATAAAAAGAAATATAATCAATAAATAAATAAATACTCTCAAAGTCTAGTGCCTTCAACTTTTATCAATACACTGTTTGACTTACACATATGCATTCAGAACAAAGCTCCTTATCATACTTTAATGTAGGAAGTTGTAAGCAGCCTGTCTCATCCAGTTAAAAAGATGTTTAAACATGTGTGAGATTGTTGCATTTTGATAGCAGGGAGGGTGCAACACACTGTACTATCTTGTATATCATGCAAATCAGACAGATTACCTGAACACTGTCTGCCAAATTGTCTGATTTATGTCTGAGGTTACTAGGATAGTATGCCACATTGGAGACATTGGTGATAAGCCCTTTATATAAGTGCCATTCCTAATTTTAAGCTCATTTATGGACAAGCAGATCACGTCAAAACTATACATTCACAAATTTGTTTAGAAGCAGCTCATAGCTATGAAAGTGCATGCATATTGATTTAGATTGTTTCTGGTTCTGTGTACCATTCACTTTCTGATTTTCACTCTTGTATCTTAATAGGATAACTTGGCTAAGTAAAAGGTGGGACCCACACAGGCAACAAGTTATTAAAAATCTGCTTAAAGAAGAGCTAGGAACTGTAAAGACCAATATAAGTGTTGATGCAACATATATTCCTTATATTTGGGGTGATGTACTCTAAATATGGGTTGATGAATATATTTCTTATTTATATGTGTTTAGCAAGCAGACCATGGGTGTATTCCAGCTCTGCACAACATATATGCTGTTTTACAGCATATAAATTCTTGTAATATTCAAAGCAGCTAAAAACATTAACACCAACAGATCACAACAACAAACCCATATACTGTAAGGTATTAAATAAATCCCTACAAAAGCCTCCTGGGCACTACTCTAATACACCTAAACCTCAGCAACGCACACATTCCTCACTTGTTTCCTATAAAACTTCTCTTCTACTATCACAGCAGTCACATATTACCCATGTGGCAATGCCATGCTCTTATCATAAGCAAGCACTGCTACTGCACACAAACATTCTTACTCATATCTGACACTGCAGGGGAAAATACTCACACACTAGTCACATGGATAAGCAAATATATGGTGAAAGTTAGCTGTCAGGACCTGTAATGTTTAAACACATAAAACCACTACTGCTGTGTCAAGGAAACTGGTGATAAGAGTCCAAAAAGCTTTAATCCAAAAGAAAAAGTAAACAAGATAAGCACTTTCATCCACGCTTATATGTGAACTTCTTCAGAGAAAACACCACAATTTTGACTTGTTTAATATACAAACATTCCCTCCCCAGTTCAAAAATTGATGTTACTTCCTCTATCTAAAACCCAGAAATACATATTTAATTAAAAAGTCTCCAAACATAAAAAAAATCTTATAACTAAAATAACTACTTGGAAAATACCAATATGTATGTATATATATATATATATATATATATATATATATATATATATATATATATATATATATATATATATATATATATATATATATATATATATATATATATATATAGGATCATAGGAAGTTACTAGGCTATTAGCCCTGAGGCCCTTATAAGCCTAGCCAAGAGTTTAGCCCATGTTTAGAAAAGTCAGCACCCAAAGCCTCTGTCCAGCAGGGACACAGGTGGAATCCCAGGGGTGTATTTTTCTGTTTCCCATCCAGTTATCCAGGTTGCACTTAAAAAGGGACATTGAGATACCCTGTTTGACGTAGACAGGGAATCTATTCCACAGATGGGGGAGTCTCTAGGACACAAATCTGTCCCGCCAACAAGTCCTATTGATGTCCCAGACCAGGTTGAGGTCGTGGGTGCAGGTTAATTGAGTGGTGCTTGACTTGTGGATATGCAGCAGTCTCATCAAGGCAGAGTCTGAGATTGCTTTGTATGCCAGACAGAGGTCACCTCTGAGAAGTCTGTATGAAACTGAGTAGAGGGACAGGGCTTTTAACCTATCTGTGTAGAGTAGGTGTTTAAAGCCCTAGATTCTCTTGGTGAGGAACCTCTGTGTATGCTGAAGGGAGGGTTATACTCAAAACTTGGCCTTATGAGTAAAGAATACGGGGATGTTATGACCTCCTTGTGTCTGGATGAGATACTCTTACTTATGAGGTGGGCCATGTAGAAAGCTCTCCATACAATGGAAGCAGCATGGGGGTCAAAATTCAGGTTGCTATCAACCTGGGTGCCCAAATTCCTCATGACTGATTGCATGCTTAGGCATTGTTATTAATGTGATAATATGTGGGGATGTCACTCTCCCCAAAGGGGATGATGATGCATTTTTTGGCATTCAGCTTGAGGCCATGTTTCTGGCACCAGTCACTTGTTTGGGTGAGACCCTCTTGGAGGACGTCCACATCACTTGGGGAATTGATGACCATGCTCAGCTTGCAGTCATCTGCAAACTTGTTCAGCCATATCCCACTAGTTTTGGCTTGCACCTCACAGAAGTATATCCCAAATAACAGAGGCCCCAGGACCGATCCCTGGGCTACGCCACTCATTTTTGGTCTACTGCTTGAGGTGGCTTCCTCTGTTTTGATTAGCTGGGTTCTATCAGTGAGCCAATTTGCTACCCATCTGGTAACATATGGATTGATCCCTAGTTGAGACAGTTTATTCATTATGCCCAAGTGAGGAATAGTGCTAAAGGCTTTGGCCAGGTCAAGATAGGTGGTGTGCACCGTTGTCCCCTCATTCATGGCTTTGGTGCCTATCTCAAAGAAGTCAACCAGATTTAACATATATGACCTCCCATTTACAAAGCCAAGCTGTGTGGGTTGAGTGGTTGGAGGTTGTCAATGTCCCTGTAAATGAGGTCCATGATAATCCATTCCATAGCCTTGCACATCAGGCTAGTTAGGATGATGGGTCTGTAATTTCCTGGATAAGTGGATGCTCCACCTTTGTGTAATAGCATGACAGTGGCTGACTTCCACTAGGCTGGGACAAAGCTGGAACTCAAGCTTTAGTTGAATAGGGTGCCTAATGGCACTCCAAGTTCATGCCTGAGTTCATGTAGCATGCAGACCTGGATGTTATCAGGTCCCATGGAGGCTGCATTTTTGCCTTTGAGAGGGCAGTGATGACTTGTTCCCTAGAGATAAGGGGTGGGGGGGGCAGGTACTGGGCATTTCCTGATTTACTGATTGGGGGGGATGGAAGGGTGAAGTTTTCACTGAATCTGTAAGCCAGTAGGTTTTCTATATCTACAGAATTTGTGTATGTGGTGTCATTGACCACCATTTCTGAACATATCTAGGTGCTTACTTTGAGACTGCAGGCATATGTGAAGAAGGCCTTATGACTTTCTCTAGTAGATGTGGCCAATTTGGACTTGAAGTTGGCTTTAGAGAATTTCACTAGTGCTCTTATTTGCTTGTTCAGGCTAAGGAGAGATTGCTAAAACATAGGACACAAAACCAGACCAGTCAACCGTTGAATGAATGTAAAACAATTGTAATGAGCCACAGTGCAAAAACAGGTTTAGAGCTTTTATTCCACATAATTGGAACTTCATCAGAACAATTTCAAACAGTCCAGTAACCAAATTTATACCCAAGTTAACCACTAAAATATCACATAAAATTCACAAAAAAATACATATGTATGATATAATATTGAATAATAAAAACATCAATGTTTAATAACATAATTTTTCATTTTCAAAATAGAAGCTATAGAACATCTTTCATTTAAACCTGGTAGAACCATAACATCTAGTCTGATTTGCCATCTTAATTCATCTGTATTAAGATGTTCATCCACCACCCTCCCTTGTATATCCTTCTTTAACTGAACAATGACCTGAAACTTGAAATAATGAGCTGGAGTCACTAAAATGTGTTTGTATAATGCACTGGTGACTTTTTTATTTATTATGTCATTCTTATGTTCATAAATGCAGTCCTTCGGCCACCTTGAAGTCTTGCCCACATAAAAAGCCAGACATTGGGAACATTGAGCTAAATAAACCACGTTGGTTGAAGTGCAATAATAATGACCTGTTATGTTCTTTACCCCAAATGTTAAAGCCTTTACCTACAAATATGTCATTACACTGTGCACAATGCCTACATTTATACGTGCCTGGTTTAATGGATAAAATCCTATTATGTTTCTTACTAACATCTGCTTGAAAGATCTGTCACTTCTATAAACTATTTTAGGACCACAACCTAATCTTTCCAAATTGGTTGAATCCACTCTGAACAATCTCCAATATTGTATTACATCCACTACAGCAGTGCTATCCAGTGTGTAGGTAGTAATGAATAATGGTGTCATAAGGTCTTCACAAATGTTCCTTCTTGTATGATTGTTATATGAATAAGATGAATTATTCAGAATGGGTGATATTATACCCAAATTTCTTTTGGTTATAACCTCACTTTTTATATCATGAAAATAAACAACAGGATACCCTCTCCTTTTGAAGATCTACCTCAACTGTTCAGACTCCCTATAAAAGGTATTATCATCAGAAATCATTCTCACTAGTCTAACTAGCTGGCCTTTTATGACTGATTTTTTTCTGATAGTGACGGTGCCAACTGGAATAATGTAAATAGTTGGTGGAGAAGGTTGGTTTACGGTATATTGTGGACACATACTGCCCTTTCACTATGTCCTTACTTAACAATATATCCAGGAAGGCTATACTGTTTAAATCATAACTATAAGAAAAGGATAAAAAAACTGTGTTATTTATGTAGTTTAAAAATTCAATGAATTTTTCCTCTGTATCTGTCCATAGAATAAAAGTATCATACAGAAAAACGGGTGTATAAAGACCAAGTATGTATATATACACTCTTAAATATGTGTTGGTCTTCCCATTCAGCCATAACCAAATTTTCAAATCTGGGAGCACAAGCAGTGCCAATTGCCACCCCTGCAACCTGCCTAAAGAACTGTTGTTCAAAAAACAGAAAATGGTGCTTTAGAACAATTTCCATCAATGTGACCAAGGTACACACCCTGTTGGGACTAAACTCTCCTCCCTTCAACAACTGCTGCTCAAACCATTGTAAATCCACTTCATTTGGGATAACTGAAAACAAATTTTTAACATCAATGGTTACCAGAAATGCATTAAAAGGTAAGCCATTCATTAGTTCCAAAAAGTGCTAAGAATCCCTACAAATCTGCTTAACCGGTGACACTGTATTTTATATGCTATATCCAGAAATATGGCAATAAAACATGTTTTTGAGCTTTTTGTGCCAACTATTGGTCTAAAGGGGGGTTGGGTGATGCTTATATGAAGTTTGCGAATAGCAAAAATGTTCGCAACCATCGGTTTGTCATTTACCATGTATTCATATTCATCTTTTGCCAAAGAACATTCCAACGATAGGCCAAATAACAAACCATCTATTTTGGAATAAGCAAAGTATCATCCATAGGCAAACCATTCATGATATTTACATAATCAACCTGATTCACCACTGCTAACCCCCCACCCTCATCAGATTTCATCATCAACAATGTCTTTCAGTAAACCAGATTTGGTTTTAGATATATTGTATGAAGGCACTGTAGATTTTGCTTTTAAAACATCTCTAATTTGCATTTCACACACCTTTTCAAAAGTTTGTAACATTTGTTGAATGAAAGGGTTAAAAACACTTGGGCGATACAATCCTTATGTTCTCATTCTAACTTCATTGTTAAACCACAACCTTAAGTTTAATTTACGAATATACATCTTTAAATCTATAATAGTGTTAGTGATATCTGCCCTCCTAGATGGCACAAAAGTAAGGCCTTTAGACAACAAGTTGGCATGAGCCATAGTCAATTGTTTATTAGAATAATTATAAATTTGAAAGTCTTGAACTGTGTTATATATAATACTTAACTCCATTTGTTCAGTACCTGGCCACCAGTCCATTTCATTCAATTGTGACACTGATTCCTCCTGTAGGGCTGCTTGGGCCTCGCCCCTTATTTCAAATATGCCTTGTTCACTTTCCTGGTGGCTGCAGATCTGTTCTGTGACTGCTGTGAGTAAATACGTACCGATCTCCTCACAGTTTGCTGTCCTAAAGGGGCAGAACCATTGTTGATTGACATATTTATCAATTCTCAGCTAACAGCTTCATTAGCATTATCTTGACTGATGGAATCTCGTTGGTTACCATGGTAACCTGGTGGTTTTTGGATATGCCCTAGCTTGTTGAAATTCTTTTACATCTCTCTAACTTTTCAGTTTTGCGTGAAAGCAAATTGTTACACCAAGTATCTAGTGCCAAATATATTTATATAATTAGTTTCATAGTTACTGAACAACAAATCCCTCCTATTAGAAGCATTCAGTTGGTCCAAATCATGAGAAAGTTTGTCAATTTCCTGATTGTTATACTTAACTAGTAGCCGCATTATATCCAGGCCTGTAGCACTGAATAAATTATACAATTCAGTCAATAATTCAGTGTTTGTAGCTGCCTGGTTGGGATAATGTCAAACTCTTCAACTCCTGGGTACACGTTCTCTAGCTGCAGTGTTTTAAAATGTTGTAGCTGATGTTTAAAGCATTTTAACTGCTCAGATAATTTCTGGGGATTTGTAGCAGCTAGGTTAACTGTTTCACCTACCATAGCAATGTGGAATTTGGACACAAAACCAGATGTGCATTTCAAGTTTCAGGTCATTGCTCAGTTAAAGAAGGATATACAAGGGAGGGTGGTGGATGAACATCTTAATAAAGGACAATTAAGATGGCAAATCAGGCTATATGCTGTGATTCCACCAGGTTTAAATGCAGGATATTCCATAGCTTCTATTTCATAAATGAAAAATTATGTTATTAAATAGTGATGTTTTTATTATTCAATATTATATCATACATATGTATTTTTTAATGTTGTGATTTTTATGTGATATTTTATTGGTTAATTTGAGTATAAATTTGGTTACTGGACTGTTTGAAATTGTTCTGATGAAGTTCCTATTCTGTGAAATGAAAGCACTAAACCTGTTTTTGCACTGTGGCTCATCACAATTGTTTTACATTAATTCAATGCTTGACTGGTCTGGTTTTGTGTCCTACATTTTACCCGTTTGTTCATTTTTGGTCATGGCTAAGGAGAGATTGCTTCCAATTGGGCACCTCCTCCTTCTTGTCCTGGACAGCAATTTTTTCCTTTTGTTATATAGTTTATTTATTGCAGATGTCCACCAAGCAGGTATACTCTTCCTTGCGGCGGGTGTTTTTGTCCTGTCAAGTATTCCTGATTTCATGCATCTATATAAATGCTCGTATAGTACTTTGCTGTAGATTTGAATGTTGGTGTCAGTTCCTACAGAGGGGGAGAGGGCTGTGAAGCTGTTTATTCCATCCCTCAGGAGGTTGTAATCAGCTTTGGAGAAGTATTTTTGTTTGACCCTAGTTGGCGGGGGGGGGGGGGGTTCAGGGGAGATGCTGACTTTGAAAGTGATCACTGGAGCACACATTTCTCTTTACCAGGAAGGATGATACTGTAGGGGTGCTGCAGTAATTACTTCTGTTGCTTAATACTAAGGCCAAGATATTATCACCTCTTGTGGGGATATCAACTAGCTGTTCCAAGGCATTTGCAGTGATAAACTCGAGGAATCTCTGGACATTTGTGTTCTGGCATGAGTAGTTTTCCCACTCTATGGTTGGGTAGTTAAAGTCGCCCAGGATCAGGGTAAAGGGTTGAATCTTGATAGATTTGAAGAAGTCCAGATAGGTGAAGGGGTTTTGTCAACCATTAACTGCACCTGGAGTTTCTCCTGTGCTTCATACTGTTTGACTAGCCTGGAGGTGTGTTTGACTAGCCTGGAGGTGTGTGTGTCTTTAATATATATTGAAACTCCACCTCCTTTCGATTTTCTGCCCACAGTTTGTGGTCTGAATGTATGATAGGATGAGTAACCAGGTAACACTGGGATGCTTTCCGCAGCTCTGAACCAGGTTTCTGTGCCTTCACAAATGTCAGCATCTTCCAGGGTTAAGAATGCTTGCAATGAGTGGAGTTTCATGTTTAAACTCCTAACGTTTAGCAGCATGACCTTTAATTCGCATTTTGTTGAAATTATTGTGTTGGTAGTATCACCCTCATGATTTTTCCTAACAAAGGCACTATGGGGGAGGCAAGGGCCTTTGCCAGAAGCCTGAAGCCCAAGTGAGACAGATGGAGGCCATCTCTAGTAAAGCATCGTGGTCTGTTGATCATATCTTCCCAGGCTCTCAGATACTGCATCCCCCTGGAATGAAACCAGAAACTAAGACAGTTGTTAAAGTCAATAATTTTCTGTTTGTATTGATGCATCATTCTGTGTGATGGTAGAATGCTGCATACAGCTAGGGACATACCTGCCTGGGACACATATTCAGCGAGCTCAATCACGTGTCTCTTCATATAGTCCAGGGAGGTATGTCTCAAGTCGTTCACACCAACATGGACAATGACAGAGTTATAACAGTACCTGTTGTTGAGAGACTTGAGTGCGTGTGTGATATGGCGGATTCTGGCACACCTGACAAACAACTAACCATGACTTTCTCCTTATCCAGCCTGGTGAGAGGCACATCTGTGTGTCTCACAATGGAGTCTCCTATGACTAATATGTTGGGTTTATGGTTAAGCCTTTATGCAGATAAATAAAATTAGGAAACAGCTTTAAAATGATTCATACTTAAAACATCCCTCATTAATAAGCAGACAAACCTAATGGGAGTTGTGGTTCTGAAATAGTTACTATGTATTTGCAAATGGTTACCTTGTAATTATATTAAAAACATTTTTAAAAGAGTTTTTTGAATACAGAAAATAATGCCATCAGCAGTGTCATTTCACAAACCATGATTTCAACAAAATCAATCAAGTTTGAAACATCTTGCCCCTCTCTGGCCAAAGCCTTCAGTTTCAACAGACGGCTGGTAGCAAATAGTCATTAATTCCTGGCTAGCTACTGGCGTCCAATAAAATTAGCCCATATCAATTCCTTTTTCTCCAGATGTAACATCCAATGCCTACCTCTATCATTCATTTCAATACGATCAATGGTCATCAATTTGAAAGTGTGACTACCAAATTGTTGTACTTGTCTCACTAAGACATTGTTTGGGTTCTTCTTCCTGATACAATAAACATGCTCATATATTCTTTCCCGTAGCTTATGCTGGGTTTTGCCCATGTAAAAGCATGAACATCATTCACACAATGCAATGTATACTAAAGGTTTAGACTCACAATTATATTTCCCATGTATCCTGTAAACTTTATCACAAATAGTGAAGGAGTCCTCTACCTCTATAAATTTACAGTAGGGCCAGGCACCACATTTTCTCATACCAAAAGCATTTTTTGTGGTTGTTGATGGTATAGGAAGCTTATTATTCCTCAGGTAGTTTTTAAAATTGACACCTTCTACAAAAGATCAGTGGCTTGTCCCCTACCTTACACCTAACTGAGATGTCCTACTGAAAAAAAATCACCCAATTCTTATACAGAATTTCTTTAATTTCTTTATAATTTATTCCAAAATGGCTTACAAATGCTGCCCCTCCCATTCTAATTGAGGCAATGCCATTAGTCACTTTACCATTATCAATTGTCACTACAGCTGGACCTCTGGGAATATCCAAGGTGTTTTCTTGTTCCCCAGACTCTTTATTTAATATGGGTTGAAAAATACCATCAGGTCTCTTATAGATTCTAGATGTATAAGCTCTATGTATAAAAACCTTGTCCAAAAGCACAACTAAATAAGAAATTCTTTCAAAATTAACCTCATGCATGAAGGTCAGAAAGTGAGTAGTATTATTACTGTATTCAACAAATTTAGTTATGCCAGCCTCCTGCCCATTCCAGACGATAAAATGTTATCCAGATAGTGTACATAAAGATTGAACCACTGATTAAATTCACTATTAAAGAGAAATGTGTGCTCCCAGTGGGTCATGACTATGTTAGCAAATGCAGCCTCACATGGTGAGCCCACATGTGGGGTCCAGGGTCACACCACTTTTCTGCAGGTAGAAGTTACCTTCAAATGTAATAAAGTTATTACTCAGAACTAGATCCAAAAGTTCTTATATTAAATTTATATCATCCTGGGTGGCTCCTCTACTCACCAAGAAATCAGTGACCCATTACATACCAATATCCTGCAGAATGATCCATAGTTGTTGGGCGTAATAGCATCACCTCTGCTTGTGGAAAATTTTTGAACATCAAGTTAGAGGTCTTTCTGGAAAATGAGAAGCAAATTTGTAAAGATTCCTGGAGTTTTCTAGAGAAAATCAATGAGCTCAAATTTGACCAAAATGATGTGTGAATTACAACTGACATCAAAGGTTTATATGCTGTCATTCTGCAGGCTATTGGCGTTCTGTTTGAAGATAAATTTCGACATGCAGAACAGTGGAGTGGTCATGGGCTCACCATGTGGGAGTGTGTATGCTAACATAGTCATGGCTCACTAGAGCACACATTTCTCTTTAACAGTGAATTTAATCAATGGTTCAAACTTTATGTGCACTATCTGGATGACAGTTTTATCATGTGGAAGTAGCAGGAGGCTGACATAACTAAATATGTTGAACACATTAATAATACTACACATATTCTGGCCTTCATGCATGTGATTAATTTTGAAAGAATTTCTTATTTCATGGGATCATAGGAGGTTACTAGGCTAATGGCCCTGGGGCCCTTACGAGCCTAGCCAAGAGCTTATCCCCAAAAAATAAACCTCAATCAGCACCTGTCACCCCTGTCAGTGAGGGACACAGGTGGAACCCCTAGGATAAATATGTGGTTTCCCATCCACTCATCAAGGTTGCACTTAAAGAGGGTCAGTGAAGTTCTCTGTTTGACATGTATGGGAAGTCTATTCCAGAGATGGAGCAGCCTCTGGGAAACAAACCTGTCTATCCAGCAGGTTTTGTTAATGTTGCATATTAGATTTAGGCCTTTTGAGCAGGTAATGTATGAAGAGTTAGACTTTCAGATATGGAGCATCTCTAGTAGGGCAGGGTGTGAGATTGCCTTGTAAGTGAGACACAGATCACCTCTAAGCAATCTGTACAATACCGAGTAGAGTGATAGTGATTTGTGCCAGTCCACATAGGACAGGTGTTGGAGGCCATGGATTCTCTTTGTGAGGTATTTCCATGGCCTTTCCAGTTGGGCAGGTATTTTGAGAGGTACATACCAAACGGGGTGTTGTACTCAATTATTGGCCTAATGATGGAGTAGTACAGAGAGGTAATAACATCCTTTTTTCTGGATAGAATCCCTTTGCTTAGGAGATGAACAAAGTAGAAGGCTTTTCTGGCCACTGCTGCTACATGATGGTTGATTGTGAGATTGTTATCAACCTGTGTACCCAGTTATCTCACCACAGGCTGTGTGCTTAAGGGGTTGCCAGTGATGTGTAAGGGTTGGGAGGGTGGCCTAATCGTTCAGGTGTTTGCCTTACAAGCACATGGTGCAGGGTTCGAGTCTCACAAGGGATAATTGGTTAGGCTTAAAATGGCTCGCAAGGGCAATTAGCCTAGTACTAACCTATGAACTAACCTATGTCATAATCAGTAGGGGCCTGCTTTTGCCAAATGGTATGATAATACATTTTTTTGCATTTAACTTAAGGCCATGAATTTGGCAGCAGTCATTTGTTGCTGTGAGACCCTCATGTTAACATCATGTGGAGAGTCAGTGACAGCATCCAACTTACAGTTGTCCACAAACCTGGTCAGCCACAGGCTTTTTGTCTTTGCCTGCACCTCTGAGAAGTAGATGACAAACAGTAGGGATCCCAGAACAGATACCTGGAGAACACCACTAGTGACAGGTCTGCTGTCAGAGATGTAGCCATCTATTTTGACCTTGTGGGTCCTATTGGTGAGCCAATTGTCCACCCACCTGATGAGATAGGGATTTATGCCAAGTTGTGTTAGATTTTCAGTGATGTGAGAGTGGGGGATTGTCAAAGGCTTTGGCCATGTCAAGGTAAGCTGTATGTACTTACTTTTCCTCATCCAGGGGCTTGGGGATAGTCTCAGAAAAGTTAACCAGGTTCAACAGGAAAGATCTGCCCTTGAAGAATCTGAACTGGGTGGGGTCAAGTGCTTGGAGATTGTCTATGTCCTTGTTTAAGAGGTCCATAATAATATGCACCATGGCTTTACAGATCAGACTTGTCAAGCTAATAGGGTGATAGTATCCAGGGTCAGTAGTGGCACCACCTTTGTGCAAGGGGATGACAATGGCAGTTCTCCACTCTACTGGATGAAGCCTGTACTTAGGCGGTGGTTGAATAGGGTGCTCAATGGCGTAGCTAGTTCTTCCTGGAGATGGTGCAGAATGCAGCCTGAGATACTATCAGGTCCCATGAAATCTGTGTTCTTTGCCTTGGATAGGCTCTTTAACACTTGATCGCCAAAACACACACATAGAAACACAAAACACACACCTACATTCGTGGAGGCTCTCAATAAAAATCTGCTCAAGCAACAGAGACCTCCAAAGCAGAAATGCAAGCAACCTCCACCCCCCCCAACACAACCCAAATGACACTTAGCCCACAAACTCAGTGTGCTACTCAACCACACCCCATAAGGCATAACAATGTACCCAACAATCTAGTCATAGGTGACTCTATAGTCAGGCACACTGATGTTCCACTCACCAGGCTAAACAAGGAGAAAGTTACTGTCAGCTGCTTGTCAGGTGCCAGGGTCTGCCACATAACGCATGCAGTCAGATCACTCCACAACAAGTACAAATATGACTCTGTCATTGTCCATGTTGGTGTAAATGACCTGAGACATACCTCCATGGACTACATGAAAAGAGATATGGAGGAGCTCTCTGATCTTGTAGCCCAGGCAGGTATGACCCTAGCCGTGAGTAGCATCCTGCCATCACCCAATGATACCACAGTACAAGGACAAACTGATTGACTTCAACATTTGGCTAAGCTTCTGATGTCATTCTAAGGGGATCCAGTATCTGTCTGCCTGGAATGACATGATCGACAGACCACGATGCTTTGCCAGAGAAGGCCTGTACCTGTCACCCTTGGGATTCTGGATACTGGCTAAGGCTCTTGCCACCCCTGTAGTGCCTTTTTAGGCAAGGTTCAAATGACAAATTCATCACTGTAACAGGTACAAGCAAGCAAAATCTGAGGGTAATGCTACTCAATGCTAGAAGATTAAACCTCAAAATGCATTAATTTGAAGCAATCCTTATAATGAAGAACATCGACATCTGTGCAGTGACAGAGACCTGGTTCAAGGCTTCAGAGAGCACCCCTGCATTACCAGGCTATAATTCTTACCACACCTTTCGGCCACCTAACCTGGACCGAAACACTAAAGGTGGAGGCAAGTCCATATTCATTAAAGTTATCCAAACCTCCAGGCTAGTTGCTCAGCATAATGCATCCAAGATTATCCAAGTGCAACTAACTCTGGGCAAGACCACAATCCAAATTGTAACTTGATACAAATCCCCCACCATTCCCCAGGATTCCCACTCCTCATTTCTTGATACACTGGAAAATGTTACGGTACAACCCGACACCCTAATGGCAATTTCAACTACCCCAACATTAACTGGGAAAAATACTCATGTACCAACTCTTTTGCTCAATGTTTTCTCGAATTCATAAATTCTAACACCTTGGATCAACTTATCCACACCCCCACCAGGGTCAGCAATATCCTAGACCTGGTCATTACCAACATGGGTGACTGGTGTTCCACACCAGAGATCAGTTCCTTGTTGGTCAGATCCGACAACAAGCTAATCACCCTAGACATCCACATCCCACCCCCACCCCCATTAAGGAAACCACCATAAACATTTCTCCAAAGCCAACTTCACACTTCTTAAGACAGAAGTGGCAAACCTCACAACACCCATGCAGACAGACAATAGAGGTATGACTGCTGAATCCTACACAAATACACTTTATAAGCACTTACATGAGTGCATGGATTGTGCAATCCCTAACAGAACCACAATGCTATCCTCCAAAAAAAGGAAGTCAATCTGGTCATCCCTTGCCATAAACAAAATCCACAACAGAAGAAAGAAACTGCTGGAAAAAAAGAATAAAATCCCATGATTAGAGGAACTCCCTGGTCAGCATCAGTAAGAAGCTGAGATCCCTCATAAAATCCTCCAATGCTAGTTACGAAAACAAAATTGTCACTGATTCTAAAGACAACCACAAAGCATTCTATACCTATGTCAAGAATCTCAATGGCAACACTCAGATCTGCTCTGAGTTACAGCACAATGGCACTAAATATACAGAACCAACTGATATTGCCAACATCCTGGCAGATAGGTTCAGTGCTAACTTTATCCCCCTCTCACCGCCTAAAGGGCCCATCTCTATACCGGAAGAATGCAAAGTTCCTGTAATCACAGCTGCACAGGTAAAAAGCACACTCTCCAAAGCCAAGAACACAGCATCCATGGGACCTGACAACATCCCAGGCTGTGTTCTACATGAACTACAGAATGAACTGGCACCCCACCTAAGCAGCATGTTCAATCATAACCTCACCTCAGGCTTTGTGCCCACTGAATGGAGCACAATGACAGTTATCCCACTCCACAAAGGGGGAGCCACCATGGACCCCGGGAACTACTGCCCCATTAGCCTAATGAGCCTGGTCTGCAAGGCCATGGAACATATCATCATGGAACTTATAAACAAAGACATTGGTAATCTCCAAACTCTGGACCCCACCCAGTTCGGGTTTGTAAAAGGAAGATCATGTCTCCTAAACCTGATAGACTTCTATGAAGCAGTCATCAAAGCCATAGACAAGGGTAAGGTGGCTCACACAGCCTATCTAGATCTCACCAAGGCTCTTGACAACATCCCCCACTCTGGAAATATAGATAAACTCATTAAACTAGGTATACATCCCTATGTCACAAGATGGGCTGACAACTGGCTCACTGACGGAACCCACACTGTGAAAGTAGCAGACTCCAAATCCAATTTCATACCAGTGACAAGTGGAATACCACAGGGTTCAGTCATGGGTCCTCTCCTGTTTGATATCTACTTTTCTGAAGTACAGGCTAACACAGAAGGTCTTTAGCTAATGAAGTTCATAGACGACTGCAAGCTAGGAGCCATAATTGAAATTCCTAAGGATGTGGACATCCTACAAAAGGGCCTCACTGAGACAGATGCCTGTTGTCAAAGCCATGGCCTCAAGCTCAATGCCAAAAAGTGTATTGTCATCCCCTTTGGCAAAAACTCTGTACCCATGAGCAACCACATAGGTGGTAGTCTATTTAACACCAAACGTATGATAAGAGACCTTGGGACCCAGGTGGACAGTAGTCTCTCTTTTGATATTCACATTGTCACAGTACTCAGGAAATCCATCTACGTGGCACACCTCAACACAAAAGGTTTTTCATCCAGGAAAAAAAGAGGTCATTATTCCCCTCTACTCGTCACTCATTAGACCCATTATAGAGTACAACATCCCTTTTGGTATGTACCTCAAAAGACATCTACAACAACTGGGAAGCCTGCATAAATACCTCACAAAGAGGATTACTAGCCTCAAACAGATGCCCTATGCAAACCGTCTCAAAAAAACTCCAGCTTTACTCTGTCGCATATCGTCTACTCAGAGGCGATCTCTGCCTAACATACAAAGCTATGTCAAACCCAGAGCTGTTTGACACGCTCCACTTAAAAAAATCCCAATCCCTCTGAGCTACATGCTCTAGGGACCTAAACCTTGTCACCACAATAAATCAAACATGCTGGAGGGATAGATTCCTGTCCCAGAGACTTCCCATACTCTGGAACAAACTATCTAGCTATATCAAACAAAGCTCCTCGTTAGCACTCTTCAAGATAAATCTTGATGATTGGATGGGAAATATGAAATTCACCCCAGGGTTCACCTCTGTGGCTCTGCTCAACAGGGGCACAGGAAAATAATTTTCTTGGGTGACAAAAGCCAGGGTACCTTTTTGGCTAGGCTTATATAAGCACTAGGGACAATAGCCTAGTACCTACCTATGAACCTATGAAGCTATGATCTATGGAGATGTGAGGTGCGGGACAAGTATCAGGGATGCAACAAAAATAATTCACGAGACAAACTGAGTAAACAAAACAAAAACAGACGGAAAGGACCCGCAGTAAAATCAACACAGTTTTATGAACTTTGTCAGGGTCTGAAGAAGTTCATGAAACTTGTCTGAATGAAAGCACTAACTGTGTTGTTATTATATTAAACTTCATGTTGGTTTTACTGCAGGTCTTTTCCGTCTGTTTTTGTTTTGTTTGCAAGTATCAGGGAGAAACAGCGGGGTGACGTTTGCACTGAACCTATCTGCTAGCAGGTTGGATAAGTCAGCAGGATCAGTGTAAGTGGTACCATTAAGTACAAATTTTGAACAAACCTGGGCTTTGCCATGGAGGTTCCTAATGTAACTGAAGAAGGCTTCGTGGTATCCCTTTTTCTCAGAGGCTAGTTTCAAAACTGGCATTGGATGTTTTTACTAGTGATCTAATTTGCTTCTTGAGGCTAAGGAGGGATTTTTTCCAGTTAGGAATTTGTGCCTTTTTACCTTGGAGAACAGTTTCTTCCTTTTGTTTTAAAGCCTGTTGATAGAAGATGTCCACCAGATAGGTCTGTGTTTCCTTGAGGAGCAGGTTTTAGTTCTATTGGGTATGACTGAGTCCATGCAGTTGTACAGGTGCTTCTATACTGCATTGGCATACTGTTCAGCATAGTTGTTTGCATCCTCTGAGGGGGGTGGGGGTAGGTTATAGTCAGCTTTTGAGAAGTTTTTAGCCTGGTTATGGCTCTGGTGGTAGGGGGATTTGTCCGGATAAAAACCTTGAATGATACAGACAGATGGTCTGATCTCACCAGGGAAGACCTTACTGTGGGAGTGGTGCAGTAGTTGCCCATATTGGTGAGAACTAAGTCCAGAATGTTATCTTTCCTTGTGGGGGATGAGACAAGCTGGTCTAGTGCATTAGAACTGATAAAGTCAAGGAGTAGTTCACTCAGTCTATGATGGAGTAGTTGAAGCCATCAAGGATCAGGGTGTTAGGGGTATCTTGATGGAGTCAAGTAGGTCCAGTTAGGAGGTGTCCTGAGTCATGGAGGGGGGTAAATAACTAGCTATAGTTTGGTTGGGTGTCTTGCCAACTGTCAGTTGCACCTGGAGTAGTTCTAGTGTATCATGCTGGTGAACCAGTCTGGAAATGTGCTTGCCTTTAATGGAGATAGAAACTCCACCACTCTTAGTCTTCTTGACCTCATTTTGGGGTTGCAATGTGTGGAATGAGGTATAGCCTGGTAAGGCAGGGGTGCCCTCCACAGCCTTGAACCAAGCTTCCATAACAGCACAGATATCAGCATCTTCCAGTGAGTGGAGAGCCTCCACTGAGTGCATTTTCAGGTTAAGGGTCCTAGTGTTAAGCAGCATGACCTTCAGTTTGCTTTTTGACAGATCTTTTATGTTGGAAGATTTGTCTTTGGGAGATTGCCTAAAAAAGGCACAATGAGGGATGCAAGACCCTTGGCCAGACTCCAGAATCCCAGGGGTAACAGGTGGAGGTCATCTCTGCCAAAGCATTGAGGGTTGTCAACCATGTCTTCCCAGGCAGACAGATACTGGATCCTCTTGGAATGACACCATAAACTAAGCCAATTGTTGAAGTCAATTACTTTTTGTTGGTATTGTGGTATCATTCTTGGTGAAGGTAGGCTGCTACTTAGGGCAAGGGTCATACCTGCCTGGGACACATACTCTGAGAGCTTAAACATGTCACTCTTCATATAGTCCAGAGAGGTACATCTCAAGTCATTCACACCAACATAGACAATAACAGAGTCATACTTGTACCTGTTGTGGACAGACTAAAGTGCATGCGTGATGGTGCAGATTCTGGCACCTGACAGACAACTGACTGTGACCTTCTCCTTGTCAAGCCTGGTGAGGAGGGCATCAGTGTGTCTCACAAATGAGTCACCAATCACTAGTATGTTTGGTTTATTGTTATGCCTTATGCACTATGTTGGTTTATTGTTATGCCTTATGGGGTGTGTTTGTGAGACACTGGTGTGTTGTCTGCTGTCTGTGATGTGTTTGATGCTATGTGTTGAATGTTTGTGAGTGTAATTTGGAGGTTTCTTCTTTTTAATTATGTTTTTGTTGAGGACCTCTGCATAGGTGTGTGTGTGTGTGTGTGTGTGTGTGTGTGTGTGTGTGTGTGTGTGTGTGTGTGTGTGTGTGTGTGTGTGTGTGTGTGTGTGTGTGTGTGTGTGTGTGTGTGCGTGTGTGTGTGTGTGTGTGTGTGTGTGTGTGTGTGTGTGTGTGTGTGTTGTGCTTGGCTCTGTGATGTGGGTGGTGTGGTGTTTGTGCTGAAAATCTCCTCTTTGTCAGGAGTACTAACTGTGGCATGAGAGAGCATGGATTCTATGTTACTTATATAGATGCATTTCTCGCAAGTAAAATAATTATGTACTAGGAGAAGAGGGCTGTCAGTGAACATTAGGCAGTTGCTACACTGTCTCAGTATCCCCATGTCTACCAGACTGGCAGGAGAAACTAATGAGAATTGTCCAGACATAGTGATCTGAAAACTTGGATGGACATATGGAGAGAGGGTTTTTGGAAGGGTTTGTCCACAAGAGTATAGACCACAAAAACCTTCTTAAATGTAAAATAACAGCCTGAAGCCCAACTGCTAAAACCAAAACTAAGAGGCTTAAAATAACAGACAAATTTAATCAGGCTATTAACAAGCAGTAACAAATGCAGCAGAATAAAAGCACTTGAACACTTAAGAACGAGCAGCAAAGCAAAATAAGGTAATGAAGTAGGAGGAACACAATTACAGTAAAAGCAGCTGAAAAGTGTACGTTTTTATTTAATGGAGAGGGAGGAAGCAGAAGATAATTCAAGATCAAGAAACTAAGGGGGTTGGCCTTCCCAAATCGTCTATCTATACACAGTAGAATGAGCTGATGAGATGGGACTGGGAGGAGTATCCAAAATCAAAGAAGAAAGCAAGTAGTCCTTCCCAAATGATTTCACTGTACTCTACTAGTAGAGTGAGTCAAAGAGATGGGAGTAGGAGGGTTGTCCAAAATCAAACTTACAGCAGGGGCAGGCAATTCCAAAGCCACCAAGTTTAAGAATACAACACTTGGGCGGTAGGGTGGGGAAACCAATATCCAGACAGAGACCAGCAATATACAATCAAGCAAATAAATAAATGCAGTACAGTTTTGTTAACTATCACTGAAACAGATCACGTGTAGAAAAGTATACTTATATCAGCTTTGTATATCCAGATGGCTATAGAATCAATCACAGCCAGGCTACATAAGTAGTTCTGATAATGAACACAGTCTCACAGAACTGCAACTCTTTATACCCGCAGTATAAAAGAAAATCTAGACCTTCAAGCAATCAGATAAACACAAAAAGTTGTTAGACCAGTAGCTCACCCTTGGATGGGGTGGAATCACAGAATGTAAAGCAATTCCCTCTGTGAAACCAGCTGAACAAAATGCAGAGACCACCAATATAAAATCAAACAAATAAATAAATGCAGTACACTTTTGTTAACTATCACTTAAACAGATCAAGTGATCAACTAATTTAGACATGCTTTGGAAAAGGATTTTATGCATAGAGCTTATACATCTAGAATTTATTAGAAAAGCACATATTCAAACTCTTTTCTCCATTATAATAGTTCTCACCTCCAACACTGAAAAAGATCGAAGGTAAAAGGCCAACTAGTGAGAGCAGTGTGAATTGTAACACTAGAAGCGGTTTTTTTTTATGAGACTAACAAACTTGTTAACATGTTTCTTAAAATAGGGTATTCCCTATAATTACTGAACAAACTGGTTGAGGAAGTATGTTCCAAGAGAGCTGATGATACTTTTTGACCCATATTGAATAAAGCATCTGGGGAACAAGAGAACACCTTGGATATTCCCAGAGGCCCAGTTGTAATGAAATTTGGTAATAGTAAAGTTGCTAATGGCATTGCCTCAACTAGAATGGGAGGGGCAGCATTTGTAACCACTTTTGGAGTGAATTATAAAGAAATTATAGAAACTCTTTATAAGAATTGGGTGATTTTTTAAGTAGGGCATCTCAGTTAGGGGTAAGGCGGGGGTCAAACCACTGATCGTTTATAGAAAAGGCATCAATTTTTAAAACTACCTGGAGAATAATACATCTCTTCTAAGTATCAACAACCACAAAAAATGCTTTTGGTGTGAGGAAATGTGCTGCCTGACCCTACTGTTAATTTATAGAAGTAGTCGACTCTTTCACTATTTATGATAAGATGTACAGGATACATGAGAAATATAATTGTGAGACTAAATCTTTAGTATACATTGCATTGTGTGAATGATGTCCATGCTTCTACATGGGCAAAACCCAGTGTAAGCTACGGGAAAGAATCTATGAGCATGTTTATTTTAATGGAAGAAGAACCCAAACAATGCCTTAGCAAAACATGTACAACAATTTGATAGTCACACTCAAATTTACGGCCATTGATAGTATTGAAATGAATGATAGAGATGGGCCTTGAATGTTACATCTGGAGAAAAAGTAGTAGATGTGGCAAATTTTATTGGACGCCAATAGCTGGCCAGGAATTAATGACTATTTGTCTATCAGTAGCCAGTTGAAACTGAAGGCTTTGGTCAGATAGGAGCTAGGTGTTTCAAACTTAATTGATTTTTTTTTAAAATCATGGTTTGGGAAACAGCACTTGCTAGTGGCACTGTATTTTGTATTAAAAAAAACTCTTTTAAAAGAATTTTTACAATAATTACAAGGTAACCATTTGTGAATACATAGTAACTATTTCTGATAATGGAACCACAGCTCCCATTAGGTATATCTTGTTATTAATGAGGGATGTTTTAACTATGAAGCATTTTGAAGCTGTTTCCTAATTGTCTTTATATATATTTTCATATTTTCAAAGTAGTTACATTAATTATTAGATTTTTTTTTACATTTGCAGTCTTTTTAATTTAATGTGGATTTCTGTGTTTTAGATAGAGGAAGTGACATCAACAATTTTTGAACTGGGGAGGGAATGTTTGGATATATAAACGAGTCAACATTGTAGTGTTTTATAGGAAAAAGTTCACGTATAAGCATTCACAAAAGGTCTTATCTTGTTTACTTTTTCTTTTGGATTAAAGCTTTTTGGAATTTTATCACCGGTTTCCTTGCTGCAGCAGTCATGTTTTATGTGTTTAAACAGTTGGAGGTTTGGCTTGTTTCTCTAAGGATCTGTAATGTCACTAGAGTCTACAATTTCTTCCACCAGAATGTGCATATGACATGGTCATGGCTTATGTGGGTGAGAATCACCTACATTGTACCTCCTTGGAATACAGGAAGAGGACTACAGTCTGTCTCTATCAGTATGTCCCTGAAGATGGTATGCAACTAGTCTTGAGCAATATCTTGTCATCACCATGAATGATGCCACAATACAAATAGAAGATAATTGATTTCAATACTTGTACTAATTACAGGTATCATTCTGGGAGTTGAATGTGTATTAGGCTAGAAATTGAGATAGTAGACAGTCCAACCTTCCTTGCTAGTGCTGATCTGGATCTGCCTTCTGTAGACTTCTGCATTCTGACAAAGCTACTTTATGCCCCATACTGCCATTTTAGGCAAGGTTAGTCTTCTGCTGCTGCCAATCTAATAAATTCCAATCAGGCTTATGATAAAGAGGCACTGGCCAATGCCAAAAGCCTAAACAAAATATACCACCCCTTAAAGCCTTCCCCGCCTTCAAAAACAGAGATGTCTGAGGGGCGGAGCCTAGATGGCTAACTGAGAGCAGTGAATTTTGATAGCTCCATAAATTAGTATAATAATATAGGGAATTTATTATTTTCAAGTTTAAAATATCAGAAATTTATAGATAAACTACTAAAATACATAAATATCAATTTTGGTGGAAATATACAAAAATGTTCCTGTCAAGTAACTTGGAGATATATTGAGTCACTGAATATAAAAAAACTCAAAGAATTCTCATCCAGATGCTGCTTTAAAAAAAAGAACTGCAATTGATGACATCTACCTTACAGGAACTATTTTTGAAGATGGATGGCTTTAAAAATGACTTGGAAAACCTCAAATAAAATTCTCACAGACTGATACTCTTAAGGAACTATTACAGCAACACCATACAAAATAAAAAATATAGAGACTTCTCTAAATGATACTGAAAGGAGACTCAAAGAGGAAGAATTTCAAAAAGAATTTCTGCTTAAACAGAATACATGGCTGCTTAACAAAATAGATGACTTAGAAAACAGGGAAAGGAGAAACAACATAAGGATCTTTGGTCAAAAAATGGGAAAGGAGAAACAACATAAGGATCTTTGGTCTGGCTAAAAAGACTGAAGGAGAAGACATTATTTCATTATTAACCTGGATTCCTGAATTTTTAGACTTGAAAGAGGGACTTTCATTTGGGATTGAAAGGAAGCATAGAGCACTGAGGAAACCTGATTCTAACTCAACAAATACTCCACCCAGATCCATAGTTATAAAATTTCTTTCATTTCTGGACAAGGAGCTAATATTAAAATCTTCTTGGAGAAAATCACCCTTAAAATACTATCAAAGCCTGATAAGGTTTGACAATGATTATTCTTCAAGAATACTAGAACAAAAGAAAAATGTCTGGCCAATAATAAAACTGTTGAAACAAAACAACATTAAAGCATAGCTGGCCTTTCCAGCCAAGATAAAAATACTTTTTGCCAATAAGATGAAAACCTTTAATGGCTTATAAGAATCTACTGTATTCATCAAAAATAACAACATAGTGTATATCCCAAAAGAAATGGAATGGATGTCTCCTACTCTTAAAAGAATAAAATAAATAAATCATTGGACTGATGCTAGAAAGAAGAAACAAAAAACTGATTCCAAGATAGTTGTCCCCAAAAAAATAGCTCTTACAACTACATCTCTCAAAGTAGCAACTGATATGGTACATCATTTGTCATCTGTTTTTATTTAAAAAAATAGGGATTCTTAAACAACTGAGAAACAGTAATGATTTATTCAGAATGTTCAAAGAGTCCAATAATTCTTCACAAAGGTAGGTCAAGATGGGTTACTATTTACATTATATATAAGCCAAACAAAGCAACAAATAATACAAACATAGAAGTTTCTATTCCCCTACTTGAACTCAATGAATACTTATTTTGTTCATTTTTCATTGATTTTACTTATAATAATTTAAGTAATTAATTACATAATGCAACAAGGTACCATTCATCAGAGTTCAGACTCAAATGTAACAAATTAACATCATATATAATAGCAGTAACAATAGAGTGTCTTGAAAAAAAATGCTGTCATGGAGACTAATGCCTTCTTCAGTTAAAGTATGATTTTAGAAATGTCATGTGTATCCTGGTTAAATAATAGTAGCAAGCTCTTAGTACAAATGTCATCATTATTCTGTCTAAATATAGTTAATATCAATTATGGCAGGTATCACAGCTACGAGTGCTGTTTGATCAATCCTGCTATGGTGTGCGTGGATGCAGCTGTGTCTGGCAGCTAGTGCAAATGTCATTATTATTCTGTCTAAACATAGTTAATATCAATTATGGCAGGTATCATAGCTTCGAGTGCTGTTTGTTCAATTCTGATATGGTGTGCGTGGATCCAGCTGTGTCTAGCAGCTAGTACAAATGTCATTATTATTCTTTCTAAACATAATTAATATCAATTATGGCAAGTATCATAACTTTGAGTGCTGTTTGATTAAGCCTGACATGGTGTTTGTGGATGCAGCTGTCTGGCCGCTGTTATATGTTGCCGTTTTCATCTCTGGGAAGCTGTGGGTTGCTGCTTGTGATCAAGGTTTACTGATGCCTGTGTATTGGAAGGAGACATTTGGTATTTTGCCCTGGATCCACGGGAAGGGGGTGGCTAGAACTTGATTTGGGATATTTTGGCAGAGAATGGTTTGTGTGTCTGTTGAGTGAGAGGTGGGAGGGATTTAGGAGTGCGTTGTCTCTTGTTGTGGCAGCTTGTTGGGAGGATTTTTTGTTTTTGTTTTTTCAGTCTGTTTGCTCTCTGTTCTTTTCCTGGCTGCTGCTTCACTGAAAGTGAGGGCATTTAGGCTTGAAGTTGCAATTTATTTTTTTAATATTTATTTTTATTTTATTTTTATTTTACATTTGTTGACTGGGCTAGTCCAACTGGATATATGTCCATTTTCAGTAGAGGCCCGGCGTGAAAAGCTCCAAGACAGATCCATTATACCAATAAGTATATGGTTACAAATTTAAAACAGTGTTTGTAAGGTTACAATCAAGTTAACATAGCAGAAGATACAAAACATTTTACAGTATGTTGCAAAGCAATATTTACAATAATATAGAACAAAATACTCACATGAGGTAGATTTAATTTTTTAGGTTTACAATTCCTGAGAATGGTTGCATAAGAGTATTTACAACATATTGAACAAGATATCCATGTGAGGTAGATCATAACTGTATGCGGGTTTGCTATTCTTGTAAAGTTTATAGTAAAGAGCATTACATTAATAGTTAGAGTGGAGTTAGGAGAAATTTAGTCACAGAGGTAGTGGGTTAGTCAGGGTTAGTGCAAGGGCATAGCCAGTGTGTTCTAAGGTATATTTTGAGTTTTTGTTTGAAGTGGGGTAGGGAAGGAAGTGAAGTAAGATCACTAGGTAGAAGATTCCAGTATTTCCCAGTTGTGTTTGAGAAAAGAGAGTTACCTGCCATGTTGTTAGACTTAATAATACTAAGTAAAAGTTTGTTAGCAGAGCGTAAGGTATTGAGATTTTTATACAGAGTAATGAGGTTTGAGAGTATAGGAGTGCTGTTAGGCTGGTTGAGGATCTTATGAGCAATGGTAAGTTGGTTAAAATAAAGCTGATTTTGCAGTTCAAGCCATCCTAGTTGTTTTAGATTCTGACAGTGATGAGTTCTAAAGTGATAACTAGTAGCAAATCTGGCAGTATTATTGTAAGATGTAGTTAGTTTAAGAAGATTCTTCTTGGATAGTTTGGTGTAAATTGGTGAGGCATAGAGAAGTGTTGAGATTAGATTAGAGTGGGCAATAGTAGTTCTGGCTGTTGGAGTGAGAAAATATTTGATCCTGTATAGGGAGCCCATTTTTCTGTTGACTGTTTTTATAGTGTTATTAATATGGTTATCGAACTGAGGTAATTATCTATAGTAATTCCTAGGAGTTTGGTGGTAGAATCAGGGGATATGAGGGTGCCATTGTTAGAAATAACAGAGAAATCTAAAGTCATGGATTTATGTGTAGGAGTAAAGAGAAGGAGCTTTATTTTTTTTTTGGGATTCAAGAGGAGGCAATGTTTTAAGAACCAAGTCTCTACTACATTAAATATTTTCTGAGTTAGGGATTGTAGTTCAGATGAAGATTCATCTGCACAGATTAAAGTTGAATCATCTGCATACTGTATACAGGTTGCCTGAGGAACAGCTAGGTAGAGATCATTGATAAATATTGAGAATAAGAGAGGGCCTAGAATGGAGCCCTGAGGGACACCAAGTGAGACTGGAAGGTGGGATGCTAATTTATTCTCCCAGAGCACAGCCTGTTGCCTATTGCTGAGGTAAGAAGTAAACCATTGTATAGCCATAGTATCAAGAGAGAGTGATTTCAGAATATTTATAAGTAGAGAGTGGTTTATCATATCAAATGCTTTTAAGAGATCAATAAATAGAGAGTAAGAGAGAACATTGTTATTGCGGTTTTTGTTTATGGTATCAGTAAAAGATAAGAGGGAGTAGTAGTACTGTGGAATGGCCTAAAGCCATGTTGGCTTGCAGCTAGTATGTTATGTTGAATTAAATTGTTTAGAAGCTGATGGTGAATACATTTTTCCATTATTTTTGCTAAGGGAGATAGTAGGGCTATAGGTCGATAGTTGAGTATTCATTTGAGTTGCCACCTTTGTGTAGGGGGATAATATGTGAGATTTCCCAAATGTCAGGGACGCTTCCCTCATTAGTAGTTCAATTAATCAGGATGGATATCGGGTAAGCTACTTCTTTAGCTGCTTTTTGCAGGTATTCGGCTGGGATCTGGTCAGCAGAAGGAGTACAAGGCTTAAGTTTTAGAATGAGTTTATAGATGAAATTTGTTGAGGTGGGTAGAAATCAGAAGGTAGGAGGAGAACTGGGAGAAGAGTTAAGAAGACTGGATCTATCAGGAGCTAGTTGACTGGCTAGAGATTGGATCGCCTCTGTGAAGAAGGAATTGAAAGCATTGGCAGTTTGGATAGGAGTCTCATGTGTTGCACCTGTTGGGGTTGGTGTTCTGGAGTGACCTGGATAAAGGAGTCTATTGATACTTGCCCAGAATCTTTGAGGATTGTTTTGGTTTGTTTGCTGCATTTTACAGTAAAAGTTTTTTTTGTCTGAGAGAATTTCTTTTTTTGTCATGTTTCTCATATGTCTAAAGATTTGTTAATCTGATATATTTTTAGTAGTTTGCCACCTAGACCAGACTTTATTTCTGACGAGGATTTTTTTCTTGGTTTCATTTGTAAGCCAGGGGGCAGGTTTGGACCTAGTTTGGATAGTACGTTTAGGTGCATGCTGGTCTAGGATTTCTAAGAACTTAGAGTTCAAGTATTTGACAGCCTGTTCAAGTGGGAGGGTTTTTAATTGAGACCAATCAAAGGCATTGAGTTCACTCTGGAAAAGGTGTTGGTTAAATTGCTTGTTGGTCCGTATAGTCCTATATGAAGTTAAGTGAGAGGTATTAAACTTTTGCCTGATTATATAAGTCAAGGAATGGTCACTTACATCATCAGGGAGGATACCAACTGTGTAATTTTGGTGGTAGTTATTAATGCTCTCTTTTTTGTTTGGTTTGTTTATTCTTGTTGGGGAGGTAATGGTCTGAGAGAAGCCTTGAAGATTAATATGAGAGGTAGGATGATCAGTATTGATGTTCTTCCAATCTATATTAACGTCTCCTAGGATTATAGTTTCTTGTGGGAATGATGTTGAGACCCAGCTAAGAATATCCTCTAGTGTACTGATGTTGTTTCCAGGAGGTAGATAGATACAGAAGATATATAAGGATTTATTAGAGTTAAGCTGTAGTTTGGAAATAAGGACTTCGGCATGGTTGTCTTTTGGTGGGTTATAGGGTATAGAGGTGACTTGTAGCCCATCTTTAAAAAGAAGTGCTACTCCCCCTCCCTTTCTTTTTATACGGTCAAGTCTCAACATGTTATAACCTAATGAAGTCTCAATATGTTATAACCTAATGAAGTGAAGCTTTGCATCAGATGCATCGTGATCCTGTGGTATGCAGTACACAGACACATTAACAAAAACAGAGGCTGCCAGGTTCATGTGGTAGTGGAGACAGAATGATGATAATGCTTAATGGCTCTGAGGAATCTCCAAGATGATTTTTGGAAATGACATTTTTGGTTTAAAAATATATATATATATATAAAACAAAAGGGGTTTTAAACCACATGTACAAATACTGATGGTCTTCCAACACTACATTTAGTTCATTTAGTTGATTCTTGATAAAAAAAGCACACACAGAATAGTTATGTAATGTATGATTTTAGTAAATCTAGCCATAAAATATATAATCGTCATATAAAATGAGGCAGTCTGCTGAATTTAGATATTAAAGACAGGATTTAATAACACGGGCTTGTGTATAATAACACTGCTGTCTTAACATGCCATAAATGACATACACTATATTGAACATCAAGGGGAAGCATGATGATTTTCTCATATAAGTAAATGTGCATAACAAGTCATATAATTGCTTTAACTTGAATTGTGGTTTTGTAACCCATCTTGACCATACATAATACTTAAGCTGTTACCAAGGTAACTAATGTGTTATACATGACATCAAACTGACAAAGTTATTCAAGGGAAACAATAGAAGCATGAACTAGGAATGTCACTGAATGTAACAATCACATTCTAAACAAATAGTATTAAATTGACAATAATCACTCAGTTTAACCTTTGCTGATTATACATAATAGAATGTTGCTATTTAAATCTAAAAACTTTCAGTATATGCCATAAAATGGCAATTTATGAATATGGAAAGGGAACCTGTAATCATTAATCACAATAAGTGAATTTGTTGTTTTTAACCTATAATTTCACGCATTTTATAGTAAGAAATGACAAAGATGAAAATCCTTATGTGTAAGAACTGGGGAGAAGAGGGAAACACTGATAATTAAAATGCACTAACTTTCATCGATGTTCACATAAAACAAACTTGATGCTTTAAGTAAGTTATCAACAAACAAAGTGATTACTTAAATGCTGGCAAACAACAAAATATAACTTCTGATATATCCAGTAAAATACATTGTATTATAAACATTAGTTATAAATATTATCACCATCTATTTATATTAAGTAATAAGTTTTGAGATACTTCATCAATAAGGTTGAATATGTTAAATAACTGTGTGCTATAACCTTTTACTGAGGTTTTATATATGATACTTCCTACTTTCCTATGATTGAATTGCTTGTCCTCTATCTTTCATGTAAATACTAATTGCTTATACAATAAGTAGACATTTATATTGTATTAGAATTCTGTCTAATCTACAATAATAGTACTATATATGCTCAAAATATTGTTAATATTGCTTATTCCTATTACAAATATTCTCCATACGATAATTCAATTTATGGAGCTCAGATGTTCTGGATTGTCAAGGTATGAGTGATAATCTTATGGACTTAGGTTTATCCATCAGATTAGGAATGATTTTCATGACTAGTGCGGATCTTAGTTTTGTTAACATTTATTAATTTAAATTTATTATTTCACAAAAACATTCTTAGTATGCCTGACCAAAACATTACTTTATTGGTAAACACTCAAAGTATAAAACTGATAATTTCCTTTAAAAGCTCAAACATATACTTTATAGTTATCAGAGGAAAATGTTTAATAGTCACAATAAAGCAAAAAATACATAGTCTAAATAACCTAAGATGGATTTAACTTTATTATCTTTAAATACCAATGGCTTAAACAATCCTAGCAAGAGATCAAATCTACTGAAATATTTAAAACTGAACAAAGCACAAATTGTCTTCCTTCAAGAAACTAATTTCAAAGCAAATGGCAATTACAAATGGAATCCTAAGGAATATGTGATATTGGGATTCACTTCAGAAGCTCCAAATACTGAAATCTCAAATTTCAGTATCTCGAGCCCAAGAGGTGGAATCCACAAAACAACGAAAACTAAAAACCGCGAAATTCAAAACCTTGAATACTAAAAGTTTTGAATTTTGTGGTTTTACTACATACATACAAACACACGCACACACACACCATCCACCACACAAACACACACAATCACTCTACTACATGAAAGCAGGGGGCAAGCCTCCCACACCCCCCTACTGAAATATTCTCACTCCAAGGTTGCACTACATACACACATAAAACACCACCACACAAGCTACTTTCTCTTCACACACACTCACATACACACACACACACACACATCACAGCAACAAAACACACTGACACACACCACAGCCCCTACCCAAACCCCTTAACACACACACGCACTTACCTGAATACATAACCATAGTGGAACTTTTGAAGTGCAAAATTCAAAACCTCCGGTATTCGAGGTTTTGAATTTCGCTCTTCTAAACTTTCGCTATTATGTGGCTTCGGCTTCTTGGGCTCAAAATACTGAAATTCAAGATTTCAGTATTTTGAGCTTCTGAATGGAACCCATGACACTGGCACAATCCACTTATAAGAGAAAGACAAAAAAGATAACAATTTTATGGAAAACAAATGTGATTAACCCAGAAATTATTTACAAGTATGAAGATAAAGGCCTTATGGCATTAGTAATAGTTAAATATAATAACAAAATATGGACCCTAGCCAAGCTATACTGGTTCCCAGGCATTGGATCAGGAACTGTAAAAAACACTTGGATTTCATTTCCAATAATTATACAGGTAACTTAATATTAGGAGGAGATTTTAACTGTATATCTTATATTTCTGAAACTACAAATAAAAGACCGCTATGTACATCTGCTATATCAAAAGCTTTAAACAAGTGGGTAGAAGCATTTCATCTTGTAGATACTTTCAAATTTAAAGAAGATAAATATTTTTGTTTTCCCATCAAGATCGCAGATTTGGTACCCAAACTAGGACAGATAAAATATTTGCTGCCCATGACTTACACTCTAAAATCATTAATTTCTCAATAACTCCTTGCCCCTTTTCAGACCACAATTCCTTGATACTTAAACTTCAAAATGGGTACAAACCATTAATCTTTAACTCCAGAATTCCAGCATATATAACTAAAATTAAAGAGTTCAAACCCTGGTTATTATCTGAATTACAGTTCTACTTGGATATTAATTACACCACAGAGATAAATAAACTAATGATATGGGACTTATTAGAAGCTTACATATATGGTAAAACTCTAATTTGTCAGTATAAAAAAAAAAATCAGAGACTGGGATTCTGAATCCAAACTTTTGTCAGTAAAAGCTGAAAAAAAATCAAAATCATTTGGAGATGAAAAAGAAAGTAGAAGTATTAAACAATAAATACAACGAAATTCTAACACATAAAACTAGTTTAGCTTTAGAAAAACTAAAAAATAATACCTTGCCCACTTCTCCCAAATATCTACATAATTTACCCACAAGAATCAAAATACAATCAAAAGTTAATAACACTAAAAGTATCTTCCATGAAAATAATGGAAAAATGTCTCAGATATAGGTGACATTCTTGATGCCTACATAAATCACTATATGGAACATTTTCAAAAAGAAAATATGCAGATCAATCAATTAAATCTAGAAGAAAAATGTTCTAATATAAAAAAAACCAGAAAAATTAAAACTAGATCTGCAAGCACGCATATCCTACAAAGAAATTACAGATACAATAAAAGAGGGTAAAATTAATAAAGCTCCAGGTATAGATGGCATAATTATGGAAATATGTAAACATTTTCCTTCAAAGATACTTTCCCTCTTCCATAAAACTTTATTAGAAATTCAGTCACAAGCTTTAATACCACAGTCTTAGAGATATTCCTTAATCACACCAATCTTAAAGGAAAACAAATCCCCAAACCTCTGTACCTCATATAGACCTATATCATTATTAAATAATGACTATAAGATATTTATGACAATATTAACTAACAAAATGAAAATACCACTATCCAAAACAATAAATAATGATCAAACTGTATTTATATATCATAGACTCACACATGACAATATTAAAAGGATAATTTCTCTTATAGATTGTTAATAAAGAAAATAAACACTCATAATTAGCTTAGATATAAAGAAAGCCTTTGATTCACTAAATTGTGACTATTTATTCAAAATTATTGTGTTATTTGAATTTCCTCCTTCCTTTGTTCATCTACTAAAGAATATATATACAAATAATTTACCGTATGTTAAGCAAGGTCCTTTCACCTCTGAATCTACACATATAGCAAAGAGTACTAAACAAGGATGTCCCATGTCACCAATTTTATTTGCTTTGGCTATTGAAATATTGGCAGATTCAATACGTAACAATACAAACATCAAAGGAGTAGATGTTTATGAACAATACAATTCTAAAGTAATGCTCTTTGCTGATGATATATTGTTAACATTATGCAATATAAAAGAGACATTAGAAGAATTAACTATTTTAATTGACACATTTTACAGGACCTCAGGACTCAGTTTAAATAAATCAAAATTAAAATTTTTATTTTTAAATAAAAAAAAATGAATTGCAGACAAAGGGGAATCACATTATAGGGAAATAAGGCTCTACCTTAAAATATCTAGGAATTGAGTTATGCAAGGATAATAATGAATTAGTCGCAGCAAACTATAATAATGTCATCAATACAATTAAAATATCTGTGGAAAAGTGGAACAAAATAATATTAATATTTGAAGATAGACTACAGTTAATAAAAATGGTTTTACTACCCAAGATTTTATATATAGATTTGGCAATACAACTGTTACCATAAAGGAATATACTCAAATAAATAAACTCATGCCTAATAAAATTTTTACGGTTTCTCAAAAGAAACAGAATACCTTTAATGCATCATATCAGACCATGGAAACAGGGAGGATTAAACTTTGCAGAAATTACTAACTGTAATATCAATAAATTAATTTGATTTACAAAAAAAATTCAAATAGATAAAAACAATTTGCCTTGGCACATATTCTGTATTAGTATGCAATATAACATAACTAAGCCCACTAAAACTTGTATGCTTAATTATTACATTGACTCATAAATTATTAATACAAATATAGATTTTAAATCTGGTTTGATCTTTTAACACCATTCATAGTTACAAAGAGCTATCCACATTAAATATACAGATAAATAATTAATTCCTGGTAACAGAAAGGATTTGTTTGTTGGTTTCAATGTATCAAAGAACTAAAAGTTCTGGATATGCAAACAATAGAAACAACATAAAACCTTCCACAGCAAGATTGGCTAACTATGCAAATCATTCTGATGTATTCACAAGATTTATGCAGAATAATTAGTAATTCTTCATTTAAAGAAATACCTAAATTTATGAAATACCTATGTGAAATCATATATAATGATTATGACATGGGAAATAGTATTTCAAAATTTTACAAGATATTGATAAATTATAAAACAACACCCAAATCCTCATATTGGAATTATATAACAAAAGGATACTCATTACAGCTAACTGAAGGAATTAAATCAAATATTTTATTATCAATAAAACATACATCCTTTACACAATACTGTAAAGTTTTTAATTGGAAATGCTCGCACAGAACATTCTTATCTCCAGATAAAATTACTAAAATTAATTCTACCACAAAGGGACTATGTTGGAGGTGTGAGCAAATACACAATGCAGATTGTAATCACATTTTATTTACTGTGTTAAAATTAAGCCATTTTGGAATGGTATTAAAATCTTTTTACAAGCTTTATTTAATGAACCATTTACCTTATCTAAAGCTCTAGTATTATTAAATGTGTATGAAGGTCCTCATTTGAATGAGTCAAATATGTATCTAGTATGGACAATACTTGCAGTCTCAAGGAAGTGTATAACAAGACGATAGAATACAAACACAATACCAACTTTGGAAGACTTCTACAGCCTACTGAAGACCACAGCATTGTTGGAAATTAAATTTAAATAATTAAAGACTCATCCTAAGCCATTTATTAACAATCCATGGAAAAAAGTCATCACTTTACAATAACTGAACAGATACACTCTGATAACTGGATTGTTATACCTATAAAGTAATTATATATATTGAGCTCTATAACCAAATCCAAGGTATCACTAGACCAGAAGCCATCCAGAATCCTTTTAAAACCAATTTAATATGTGCACAAAACACAAAGTGAACACGTAAACGCAGACACTTAAAATACAGCATTTTCATTTCAAACACTTCATCAGATGTGGTTCTAAGGTAAATTGACAGGTTAAATATCTTGCTAGTGAACAGACTGACCAATAAAAAAATTCAATAAAAAGATTCAATAAAATGGCTCATGAATACTCATAAATATTAATGAATAAATAAAAGTTAAAATTGAAACCAATATAGTAGGCACTTTATAACCTATAAAAACCTGTATAAAACAATTGAATAAAAGTTATTACATATTTAATTCAAGTGAGGACCATTTTGAGCAGAATTATAACATTAAGTTAAAAAAAGGAAAGTTAAAAGCTCCATAAAAAAATAAGTTAAACACCAGTTTAGAAATGAATGCAAAACAATACGTTGGTACTCTCTAGTGGTCAAATTTGAAAATTGCGAGCCTGATACAATAAATACTGTTGGAATCTATTAAAAACCATACAAACGTAAAAGCATGCAAAAGATTTTTTTTATTTTATTTTATAACTTTGCTGCCCTTACTTTTTAAAGGGGTACAATGGAAGTGCTGTCATTCAAGCCTGGAGGAGAGGTGGCTTGTAATGTTATCTGCCACCAAAGTTCTTTATATTCTATTCTCTCTTCCCATTATGCCCCTCTAGCTTCTTTTTTAATACCTTCTAAAACAAAAAAATTATAACTAGAATTGACACAGGTTAATGAATGTTTAAAAAGGGCATTAGTTTCCTTTCTGTTCTGTATGTCGTAATGGTGTTTGTATATCCTCCTTTTTAATTTACGTTCGGGTTTACCTACGTAAAAGGAGTGACATACCTCATACAATGCTAAATAAATAAGTCCATTTGATTCACAGTTAAAATAGTCATTACTAGTTAAAATCACATTTCTACTGTTTAAACTTATTTCTTCCTTATTAATTATATATCTGCACTGTGAACACCGTCCACATTTGTAAGTGCCCAACTTCTTTCTAACATTTACCTGTTTTCTATCATTTTCTAGTGCATTTTTCAAGTTTTGAGAATTTTTATACACAAATTTCAGTTCCATGTTGGATCATTTTTCCAGGTCCGTGAGACTAATGAATTTTTCCCACTCACCTCTAATGATGTTCCTTACTATACCACTGCCAGCATTGTATTCCAACACCATTGATTTACTGTATTCATCCATTTGAGGCAGGTCATTCCTAGTGTTGTCCACAGCTGGTTGTCCCACGATGGGTTTGTATTTATCACTCCTACCTTCTTGGACCTGTTTTATAACATCTTCCAACAAATCATTTGGGGTAACCTCTTGCAGAAAACAATCCTTTAAGAAAGTCACATTCTTTCATAAATTCTTTTGTATCAGAGGTCATTCGACATGCCCTTACATACTGACCCTTCATAATATTTTTCTTGTAGTGATAGGGATGCACACTGTTATAATGCAAGTATGAATTAGTGAAGGTGCTTTTCCTATGCACCCTTGAGTTAAACGTTATTTTCTTTATAAATTTCAATGTCCAAATATTGTACACTTTCATTAGAAACATCATAGGTGAACTTAAGAAATGAGGTAGTTTTGTTTAAGAAATCAACAAATTCCTGTACTTTGTTCTTATTATCTTCCCAAAAGACACAGATGTCATCCAGGAACCTCCTATAAAATTTCAAACAGTTCTCGTAAATAGAGTCTATAACATATTTTACCTCCCATTTAGCAAGAATTAGGATGGCATAGGTCGGCACACATGCTGCACCCATCGCTACACCTCTAACTTGATGGTACAATTGCCCTTTGAAATAAATGAAATTGTATTTTAGAACTAACTCCATCAAGTTGAGGCAAACCAACCTACCATTCTGGGACATTTCAGTCTCCTCATAGAGGATTTCTTCTAACATCTGCATTCCTTTGACATGGGGTATACTTGTGAATAGATCAATAACATCAATCGTAATAAAAGTTAACTCTTTCTTAAATAAACCTCCATTAACATCCCTTAACAGATTCCAGGAATCTTTTAAAATATTTTTTCTTTTCAACCATATATTCTTTAGTTTCAAATCCACAAACTTAGCTAGTGGTAAGGTTTTGGACCCATCGGCTGAGACAATAGGTCTCAGTGGAGGGTCCATTTCATTTTTGTGTATCTTGGGTATTCTGAAGATCGTAGGGATCTTAGGTGTGTCCACTTTCAAATAATTGTAGGTTTTAGCATCTACTAGACTCTCCAACAGCACGTCTAGAAGGGCTTCATCTATTCTACTGTATGAGATGTTGATTTCATTTCTCGAAACACTTTCATACGTATCCATTACAATTTCATTCATTTTGACCTCATATATTAGGTTGTCCATCAGTACCATTCCTCCCCTTTATCCAGTTTCATCACCCTTATATTATTATTCAGTCTAAGCTCATCCAGTACTGCTCTTTCACTTGTAGTAATATTATTTTTATATCTAACTTATGTATGTAGGAGTGATAAATACAAACCCATCCTGGGACAACCACTTGTGGACAACAATAGGAATGACCCCCCTCAAATGGATGAATACAGTAAAGCAATGGTGTTAGAATACAATGCTAGCAGTGCTATAGTAAGGAACATCATTAGTATGTAATAACTTTTAATTAATTGTTTTATACAGGTTTTTGTAGGATTTAAAGTGTCTACTATATTGGTTGCAATTTTAACTTGTATTTATTCATTAATATAAATAGTATTCATGAGTCATTTTATTGAATGTTTTTATTGGTCAGTCTGTTCACTAGCAAGATATTTAACCTGTCAATGTACCTCAGAACCACATCTGATGAAGTATTTGAAATGAAAATGCTGTATTTTAAGTGTCTGCATTTATGTGTTCACTTTGTGTTTTGTGCACATATTAAATTGGTTTTAGAAGGCTTCCAGCTGGCTTCTTGTGTATTGGTACCTTGGATTTGGTTATTGGTCTCATTTTGGTACCTTGTGGCTGTTTTTTCTCATATATTGAGCTCTGTTACAGTGTTAGGCTGATGTAAATAGTGTACATAGTTATTTGGTATGTTGTATGTGGATACTATGGAATTTATTCAACTGTATTTGAAAAATAAAAAAATTTTGAGAAAAAAAAAGATGTCTGTAGGATCTCAGAAACATGGTTTCAGTATAGTTGGCTTTAATGCCCACCACTCCTTTAGATGCTCCATTGAGGATGACTCCACTTCTGTTGAGGGCGAGATCTTTATTCAAAATCCCATAACCTCATATCAAATCCAACAAGACAACGATGTAGAATTACTTCAGATCTTGGGAACTACAAGTACATCCACCTTTAATATCATGGCCAACAACAGAACCCTACCATGACTGCTATTACGCATGAAAAATACCTTGATAAACTGGGTTCCCTAACCTTTGACCCTAACACAATCCTGGTGGACAACATCAACTATTCATCCATAAACCGGTTAACATATAGCACAAATAACAACTATATGCAATATTTCTCAGACATCATCATCACCTATTCTACTGACTAGTTACTACATAACACTATCAGGGCCCTAGATCTAGATCTGGTTCCTACAAATATGGCACAATTATGTGCCACACCCAAAGCTATCCCATTGCTGGACACCATGCTGGTATGGTTGCCGACAAAGGTGCCCACAAACCCCACTGTTATCAGAGATTTTTCCAAAACAAACTTCCTAATGCTAGCTTCTTTTCTTATGCAATTTATCAGCTCTCCACCACTTGAGGACCCCTTAGTAAAAGTGAATGCTCATACAGCTGATTTCTACTTGCAACTAAACTCCTACAGTCAGACTTCTGCCCTTATTCATCATAAATACAATGCAAAATTTAACAACAAACCCCAGCGTTAATCAATTCTACAAGAGAAAGAAAAATTCTGATCCTAAAAATAAGCTCAAATCCTCTTGTCTTAAAAGCAACCTCAAAAGGGTATAAAGGTAATTAAGGAAATATGATTAAAGAGCAAAACCTGTAAATGCATATATAAGCTGAATATTGCTACCACCTCTAAAGATAACCACAAAACCTTGTAATTTTGTCAGAAAACTCAGATGTAATATTCAAAACTGCAATGAGCCGATATCAAATGACACCTCTCACTTTCACCAAGGATAGCTGATAATATAATAGCAGACAAATTAAACTTATCTTCTCTGTCACCCCCTAGCCTTTCTCCTACCACCATTAAATCAACAGCATAAGCCCCCCTCAATAAATACAGCAGAACACATATTAAACACCATGTTCAAAACAAAAAATATAAGCACTGTAGCACCTGCAACATGTTAAGCTGTTTCTTTGTTAGTATGATACACTACATCACTGAGCTACTCCCCCAACACCAACACTGGATCTATTCAACCTCAGGAATGTATCTGGTTATGTGATGGAAACGTGGAAAACAGCAGTGGTGCTCCCTTCTACAAGGGGAACCAACTACTGACCATGGAAACCTTACATTAAGAGGGCCCTCCTGCACCCTTGTGGCAGAAGAGTGTAGTCAAGGACCCATCTGAGTTTGCGATTATTGGAACAAGCCTCATTCTTGGGCTTTCCTATTGGTTGAATTGTTTGAAAACTCTTTTACTTAGCTGATAGTTAAACACAGTGTTTGCTCATAGCTGCACACTGCACAGCAGGGGTTAGTACTGCCATGTAGAGATGCAAATGCTTACAAAGTTAAATCTTCCCCAGATAACTGCTAGGGAACCCTCCTAAGCTTCCCTGCTCCTCAGTGTGCAAAGCAATTGCACACTGCTGCCCAGAGAACAGCCCTGCTGAGGTGTTGGCACAGGTTTTTACCCATAAACCTCCCATAGATTAGCTGATTTTACTAGTTTTACAACAGAACCTAATCCATCTAGCCCAACCTCCACAACGTATCACAGAATACATCTGGCATAATGGAAGATCAGTTTCCCACCATTTCTCCAGCCAGCCTGAGTGACATGGGCATCCTGAGGCAATGTAGCAATTGCCTCATGTATACAGACAACTAATACTCCTAAAACAAATACAATATGTGAGAGATGTATCTATAATGTGAATCTTGAATTAATGCTCTCTCTCTCATGTAACAACATACCAAATACCAAGCAGGTTGTTAGCACCCACACTCCACCTCCAACACGTACCAAGCACACAATGCATAAACCCATATATGCGGACATACTCACTAGAAATATACCAAAAGAGCAAAGACCTCCCAAATGCAAACCTTCTGCACACAATACAGTCCCAACACTACATATAATAACGCATGCATCAGTGTCTCACCCAATAAGCCCCTAAGGCAAATGTCTTGGTAATAGGCGGCTCCATACTGAGATACACAGATGTCCCCCTCACTAGGCTGGACAAGGAGAAAGACATGGTCAGCTACCTGCCTGGTGTCAGGATGTGCCAAATTATGCATGCACTCAAGTCTCTCAACAACAAGTACTGTCATGAATCTGACACAGTTCATGTTGGAGTGAATGACTTGAGATGTACCTCACAGGACTATATAAAGAGAGACATGATGGAACTTTCAGATTATGTGCTTAAGGCAGGTATGTCCCTAGCCCTAAGCAGCATTCTTCCCTCACCCAGGGTGATGCCACAATACAAACAAAAAAAATGATTAACTTCAACAATTGACTTAGAGTCTGGTGTCATTCCAGGAGGATCCAGTATCTGACAGCCTGGGATGATATGGTCGACAGACTATTCTGCTTTGCCAAAGATGATCTTCACCTGCTGCCTCTAGGTTTTAGATTGCTGGCAAAGGTACTTGCCTCTCCCATAGTGCCTTTTTTAGGCAATGTCATAAGAACAAAATTCCACACATAAAAATATCCTCCAGAAACAAACTCGGAGTTATGCTGCTTAATGCTAGGAGTCTAAATCAGAAACTGCACTCACTTGAAGCACTTCTCACCCTGGAATATGCTGATGTCTGCACAGTCACAGTGGAATGGATCAAGGCCTCAGACAGTACCCTGGTCATGCAGGGCTACAATACATTCCACATGTTTAGACCACACAACAAACGTGAAAAAAACAAGGGAGGAGGAGTATCCATCTTCATTAAAGGCATGTACACCTCTAGACTGGTTAAACAGTATGAGTCCCTAAAGTTACTCTATGTCCAGCTAACTGTAGTAAAGACTCTAACTATCCTTCCATCGACTGGATAACATTTATGAGCACAAATGAGCTCACACAAAGGATCTTGAACTTTGTTAATACAAATGCTCTGGAGCAGAGAGTCAGCACACCCACAGGGGCTGCTAACATCCTTGACATAGTGCTCACCGACATGGGGATCACTGCACCACTCCATGTTTGGGGCCCTCCCTGGTAAAGTCTGATCATAAAGCAGTCTCTTTTGAAGTAATGATCATACCTGACCCACCCACAGGAGCAAAGCAGTTAAATTTTTTCAAAGAAAACTGCAGCCCACTGAGCAATGGCATCAATAGTTTCGGACCCCCTGCCAACACTGACAGCAATGACCCCTATACTGAGGTTCACACAAATGGTCTGTATAAATACCTATATAAATGTATAGACTCAGCTGTATCGGAACGGATCAAATCAAGATCATCACAAAAAATAAGCCACCCTGGTGGACATACAGCATAAATAGGTTATACAATAAGAGAAAGAAACTGCTGTCAAAAAAAAACAGAGAGAATGGTCCCAGCAAAGGAAGAACTCCCTCCAAAGCATAAGCAAACAGATTAGACATCTTATAAAGTCCACTAATAAAGATAATTATGAAACTAAATTAGCATCTCTAGCTAAGGTAAATCACAAAGCATTCTTTAGCTACATCTAAAATCTAAAAGGGAAGGCGCAACTTTGTGCTAAACTAGCTCTGTATAGTACCATTTATACTGAACATGAGGACATGGACAACCTGCTAGTGGACAGCTTTGGTGAAAAATTCACCCCCCTGTCCCCACCAGTCATACCCCGTAACATACCTCTCACCAGTCCTCTGCCTAGTATCTCCAGACAGCAGGTCATAACCACATTCTACAAAGCCAAAAGCACAACCTCTATGGGACTAGACAACATACCAGGCTGCTTATTAAATTGTCTAAAACAGGAGTTAGCTGAACAGCTGAGCACACTCTTCAATCTCAGTCTAAACAGGTTTTGCCCCAGCTGATTAGAAAACAGCAACCATAATCACCTTGCACAAAGGGGTCTCTCAACTGACCCTGGGAACTATAAACCCATAAGCCTAACCATCCTTATCTGCAAGGCCATGGAGAGAATCATCATGGATCTTATCAACAAGGATATAGGTGACCTTCAAACTCTTGACCCAACCCTGTTTGGCTTTGTCAAGGGCAGATCTTACCTGCTAAATCTGGTGGATTTCTTCAAGAATGTCACTAAGGCCATAGATGAAGGTAAAGCAGTTCACACTGCCTATCTCAACCTAGCCAAGGCCATTGACACAATCCTTCACTTATACATCATTCAGAGACTCACCCAGCTGGAGATTGGGTTACCAACTGGCTATCAAACAGAACACATACAGTCAAAATTGGGGATGCCAATTCTACTAGCAGACCAGTTACCAGTGGTGTTCAACAGGGATCTGTGTTAGGACCCCTACTGTTTAATCTCTATTTTTCAGAAGTCCAGGCAAAAATAGATGACCTATGGCTTACCAAGTTTGCTGATGACTGCAAACTGGGTGCAATCATCAAATGCCCCAAAGATGTCAACATGCTACAAAATGGGCTTACACAGACAAATGATTGGTGTCAATGCCACAGACTTAAACTAAATGCAAAAAAATGCATTATCGCCCCCTTCAGCAAAGGAAAAATCCCTGCTAATTGCAACATTAATATTATCCCCCATGTTCAAACCCAGTTGTAAAAGATTTAGGAATGCAAGTTGATAGCAACTTTAATTTTGATCATCAGGTGCCCACAGCAGTAAGGAAGGCCTTCTAGGTTGCACACCTCATAAGAAAGGGTATAGCATCCAAAGCTATGGAGGTTATAACTCCTCTGTACTCAGCTCTCATCATACCAAAAATAAAGTATAATGCTCCCTTCTGTATGTACATCACCAGACATCTGCAGCAACTGAAGAGACCTCAGAGGTTTCTCACCAAGAAAATTCTTAGCATACAACACATGACCTACACAGACAGACTGAAGGTCCTAGCACTTTACTCAGTATCGTATAGACTGCTTAGAGGTGACTTCTGCCTGGCCTACAGAACTGTCTCAGACCCTTTGATGAAGCAGCTGCACATCTGTAAAACCGATGGGACAAGATTACATTGCTCTAGGGATCATAACCTAGCCTACGATATTAACAGGACATGCTGGTGAGACAGATATGTCTCCCAGAGGTTCATAGTTCTGTACTAGGCTAATGGCCCTGGAGTCTTTACAAGCATAGCTCATAGAATTACCTTGGCATCATGCCAACCGACCTTAGTTTCCAGTACCTCTGTCAGGTAGATCCACTGGAGTGATCCCCGGGGTGAATTTTCTATTTCCCATCCACTCATCAAGATTTCTGTTGAAGAGGGCCAGTAAGGTGCTCTGCTTGACATGTATGGGAAGTCTATTCCATAGCATGGGCAGTCTCTGTGTTATGAACCTGTCCTTCCAGCATGTTCTGTTGATTGTGGTAATGATGTTGAGGTCTCTGGAGTGTGTGGTGTGGAGGGATTGGGATTTCTTTAGATGTAGCATTTCTAACAGAGCTGGGTCAGACACGGCTTTGTAAGTCAAGCAGAGATTGCCTCTAAGTAAGCGATATCAGACAGAGAATAGTTGGAATTGTTTTAGTTTGTCCATATAGGACAAGTGTTTAAGGCCTATGGTCCTCTTTGTGAGGTACTTTTGCAGCCTCTCCAGTTCTTGCAGGTGTCTAGTGAGGTGCATGCCAAATGGGACATTGTACTCAATGGCTGGCCTAATGAGGGAAGAGTAGAGGGAGACAATGATCTCTTTCTTCCTGGATGCAAAACCCTTAATTATGAGATGTGCCACATAGAAGAACTTTCTGACCACAGTGGCAATGTGATGGTCAAAAGAGAGGTTGCTGTTAGCCTGTGTTCCCAGATCTCTTATAACTCCTTCTGTGTTCAGTGGACTACCGTCGATGTGGTAATTCATGGGAACCAGGTTTTTCCCAAAAGGGATGACAGCACATTTTTTGGCATTGAGCTTAAGACCATGAGGCCTTTCTGTAGGGTGTCAGCATCACTTGGAGAGTTAATAATAGTTCCCAACTTGCAATCTTCTGCAAACTTTGTCAGCCAGAGACCCTTTGTGTTGGTTTGGACTTCAGAGAAGTAGATACCAAACAGGAGAGGACCCAGGATCGAACCCTGTGGGACTCCACTTGTGACTTGTCGGCAGTCTGACTTGGAGTCAGCTACTTTCACACTGTGGGTTCTATCTGTAAGCCAGTTTGCAACCCACCTAGTGATATAGGGGTTGATGCCTAGCTTAGTGAGTTTTTCTATGATTCCTGAGTGGGGAATGGTATCAATGGTCTTGACCAGATCAAGGTAGGTACAACTCTTCTGGAACAAACTCCCTATTCATGTAAAACAGCTCCTCAATGACCCTATTTAAGCGTAGCCTGGACAATTGGATCGGAAATCATAAATTTACACCAGGGATTTCACCTATGTCCCTCTTAGACAGGGGCAGCCAATGCTAGTCTTAGATTCACGCACAAACATAAACTAGATATCTTGGTCCATAAGACAACAAGGATATAGCATGGCTAGGCTTGTTGAGGTCTTAGGGCCAATAGCCTAGTAACCTATGATCCTATGATCAATAATCTCCATACAGCTACTACTACAGTCCACTATACAGAAAATTCAGCTCTGATCTGGACTGCCAAAAATATTTTACACTGCAAGAACTAGCCAAGAAGCCTTTTTCCTCTATCAAAACTTGGCTAGACAGTTCTCAACTCCTAAATCCCAACAAGGCTACATTAATTATCTTCATTCCTAAACAATACTCACTGCAAAAAAAGTTATTTTCAATAACTTCACCAAACACTACAAAAATAAATGTAGCATCACATGCAAAACAAACGTGCAATTATGGGTGACCAGGTGAAATCTGATCAACACACAATGAATGCAGTCAAAATAAATGTAGCGCCCCTTATAATGCAAAACCTTACCTCACTGACATTACAACAAAAAGTATAAGCATGACTTACCTAATTCTGTGTCTCCTATATACCTCCCCAATATTCACCAACCTACAGAATCCCAAAAACTCAAACAATGCTATACTAAAACTATAAAATTTGCAGGTAATCATCACTATAAAACTTAGCACTGTCTAGTGCTCAAATATCTTAAATAGTTTGAACTGCCCCATTCTCTTGCTTATTCAATATTTCTTAGAGTCCACAAACTTACTTATGAGAAAACTGTTGAGTACTTCATAGCATCATCTAACACTACTCTCCAAACATAAACCTGTGGTCAGGGGATAAGCCCTACTAGCCATAACTAAATCAACCACTTCTGAGGATGACTCACTATATAAAAAGCATTTTTCAAAACTATGGACTTCCATTGCACTGACTAAAGCTAAACAGCAACATGAAATTCTTTACATCACAACTTAAACAGCACTTCATCAGCATATGGATATATTTCTCTTCACCCACACGTTAAGAAGAAACTTTTCCATCCCTAGCCTTCCATTTAAGTATATACAGAGCACCCTCTTTGGTAACCACAGAAATTATTTCGCAAAGACATTTGCTTGAAAATGAAAACAGAAACAGAAACTCAACACCTTGAGATGTTAGAAAAGATACATAATCACAAGTTAAGCATTTTTGTCAAATAATATCACAGACTTCATAAGAACAATGTTTTGTGGCTCCAAATTAGAATAAATATTGAAAACATTTTTTATAAATGCCAGTAATTGCAAATACTATGGTTAAAAATACATAACAGATGAATAAAAATGCCTTTTAAAAAATTGAAAAACATCTAACCATCTCCTAAATGTCAACATTTATAATTTAGCAGGTCTCATTTTTAAAACACTGCTTATGGAGATGTGGTTACACCCTCACATAACCTGCCCGTAACAAAGGGAAGCACTTGATACAAAACAAAGAAAATCTTAAATTATTAGAATTACTGCATAACCTACTGTGATTACTTCTTCACAAGACCAGACCACATTATGTGCATTGTTTTCATCTTGCTTTCATATGCTGTTAGTGTGTTCATATATCCTTTTCCACAAATGCGGTTCAGTTTTACATGATGAAAGGTAATGCCTGATGAACACTGAGCTTTTAGTGCACATTTCCATTTTATAATTTGAGACAGTCACACATTCATTTTCGTGTATAAAACTACACTGCTTATGATGCTCACATTTAAACATGAATAATTTCTACCAACAGATTATGTATGCCTGTTCCACAATGTTTGTACTATTCACTGGTCTCAACTACAAAAATGAGAAATGACTCAAGCTTCAATGGTATTGCATGTGCTGCAAAATACTAAAATGTCTGTTGAAGAATGGCAAAATAAACAGGTTTCATATAAATCAATATTAAATAGACTTAATAAAACTTTATGTACTTTGTCCAAAAAGTATGATACGTGAGGATATTTTCGGAGGTCTATGGTGTTAACGTACATACCTAATGCTAAGGATTTAAAACATATTAAGAAACAATGGAACATATTTTTCCAGAAGGATTTAGCATTGAAACTTGAGTCATTTCCTACTTTTCTGCATGCTAGAAATGTGCTCCCAACCCACCCCACTACAGAAGGACAAGCAGATTCTGCCTCATCACTTCTTTCTACAGCAGTTTAGTTCTATATGTGCTAATGGTAATATCAGCACATTGCTAGCAAGCTTATCAGACTATTACCACAAAATAAGATGTGATCCAAAGGCACTCTTACCAACAGAAAATGGTAATATGTTGCAGATTTTTGTACTAAGCTTGCATGTTATGCAAGATATAGCCATTCTCCAAAATGGTGTAAATAAGAATTGATGGTCAAATAACAACATTTAGAAATTTCAGAAAATATCTCAGGATACTTGTTACCTTTACAGGTTCATAGGATCATAGTTATATACTAGGCTAATGCCCACTAAGCCCTTTATAAATCTAGTAGTGAAATTCTACTCAGTTGTGTCCCTATGTATCACGGGCATCATTTATTAGGAGAGGCTATGTTACTTAGGAAGTTTCTGGAGGTTATGTGGGGCATCACTGTCTGCCTCTGTCTATCATAGATATGGGGGCCAGACCGAGGGTGAATTTCCAATTTCCTATCCATTGTTCAAGGTTATGCTTATACAGCATTAGTGATGGACTTTGCTTCACATAGATGGATTGTCTGTTGCAGGGAATGGGGATCTTCTGAGACACATATCTAGCTCACCAACATTTCTTATTTATGTCATAAGCAAAAGTGACATATTTGGATCTGTTGGTTCTGTTGCTGTTCATTTTGCAAATGAGCAAAAAGGTTCATCAGAGCTGGATCTGAAAATGCCTTGTATGCCAGGTATAGATCACTTCTTAGTAAGCTGTAGGACACAGAGTATAGAGGTAGGATTTGAAAATGATCCATACAGCATAACGTGCTTATACCCTGGATTCTACTAGTAAGGGACCTTTGTGGGCATTTTGACTGTTGCACATGACTGGTCATGTGCATGCTGAAGGGGATATTATAAACAATGAGGGGTCTAAAGTGTATAAAGTGGCACTATGACTTCCTTGGACCTGGATGCCATACCCTTACTTATAAGTTGGGCAACATTAAATGATTTTCTTAATAACCTGACCACATGTTGGTCAAAGTTGTATTTTTTTAATGCAAACAAATAAATGGACAAAAAGCAGAGAAGTACAAACAAGTATCACCACACAGGTAACTATAATCAGCCAATCAATTAAACTCAATACTGGAGCTTAAGTCCTGTGGTTATAATTGGAGAAACTTTTAGCTTAACGCCTCAGTGGGGGTGAAGCAGACTCAAAGAACAAGGGAAAATTGTAGCAAGGTAAACAGAAAGGCACTGTAATACAATTTTAATTAGGTATATAGAGCTATAAAAAGCACAAATCCTGGATCGGAATTCACAATACTGCCACTACTGCAAACCTACCACAGGCTAAGGCAGCAAACTATGCAGAAATTGTATTTTATTTTTCCATCTACAGAAACCTTTGCATTATTTGCCCCAGTGTGGTTTGTTTAGATCCGGTTCTGGCTTGTCAATTGCAAGACATTTCCTTGCGAGCTACAACGCCAAAACCAAAAGGCCACACCACCGCTATCCCATAGAATGATGCAACCAAAAGGCAGAAATGCTACAGCATTCAACATTGAAGAGAAAACTAGTACACCATGATGATCCCTAACAAAAGCTACCCAGCTGTTTCCAGATTGTAGAAACAGCTGTGGTAGAATAGTGATCACCATGAATGTATAAAGCATAGGGACCAAAACACAAGAGTATACAAGAATACCTCTAACTGTCCAGATTTCTGCAGAACATATGGATGTGTGCCTCCTTGAAGTGGTCTGCATACGAAATAATCGTGGATGTCTGCTAAATCAGTGAGGATCAACATTGCTAAATAATGACACACCTCCCAACTGCAGATGTTATATGCATTTACTCATGCAATTTACAAGTCAATTTACAAGACAATGCCTGCCACTCTAGACATTTTCTTAGTTTAAATGAGCAATATGTAAAATCTGTCCATAGCTGTGGTCCCCACCCCCCATTTTTACAGATATCTTGTGCAAATAGGTGGGGGAGGAACACATGCAATTGAGGGTAAAATAAGCATTAGATTAGATAGATTACAAGCAGAAGAGGAAGCACATACTAGAATGAATATTATGTTTAGTGACTGAAATCTCCTCTGACATGCCAGAACACAGCAATTGGTATAAGGAAGGAAACAAGTCTGGCTAGTACACAGCTGTACAGTAAACATGACATAACAGTAGTATCCCTCAATCACACTGCAAATGTAAAATGGGGAAACTGTATTACATTTGGCAAAAATATGATTCATTTCACATCTCACCTACCAAGGCAGACTAGTGTAGTGGAGCACCATGTGTGGCACTTGGAGGTCTGTCAGAATCATCCTATTATAGCTGCAGATAGGGAAAACACATATGTAGGGGCAGTCATGCAGAAAAGGGAGCTATGCAGGGAAACATCCTTAAGTAAAGTCTGTATCTGAAAATGAGATTGGGCAATGTACTCTGGTTGATCAAGACAGACAACAAGTTGTTAAAGGGGAACTGTTCACTAAAGGCAGTGTCACTAGTGTATTCATCCAGCTTAGACACCTACAATTTTGTACATCTATGAATATCCTAGTGCTGTTTAGTTTGGAACAACAGCATATCTAACTGAGCTGTAGCAAGGGATATTGCAGCAGCACAGTGGAGTACACAGAGCAACAGACAGCCCTGTGTGACAGACAGCAGTCGTAAGCCACTGTATATGTTAGTAGACATAGCAAGCTGCTACAGGAGTTATACTACACAAGGTGATGTACTTCATGTATCCACAGCCACAGAGCAAGCTATACCTGATATCATTGGCATCAAGTTGCCCAACGTTGCTAACTGTAGAACATGGATGCTGAGCGGCCCTCTACAATTATTGTTGGCATGATGTATACTGCATATGAGTATCAACCAGGTCAGCTTGGCAGATATTGGACAGTGCCCAGCCAATGTGCCAAGCCAATGGTGATAATTGAGGGATACCTATATCATTTAGAGCATGAGGGGCTATCCAAATGATACTGGGGATGTATTGAGCAGAGAGTAAAGCTCTGCAGTGGATGAGCTATCACTGTTCACCATGCAGAGTGGGAAGAACTGCAAAAATCCTCACCACACCAACATGAGCCAGATGCAACCAATGCACAGGTAGAGTGCAGAACATAGCTATGATTTGCCTTGGAAAGGCAGATGATAATGTTCTACAAGAGATGCCTTGTCGTACCACCCTCTGTTGCACAATTACTAGAATACAGCAGCGGGCACAGGCATCCATGTTAATACCCCCTGCAACACTAGCAGACATTGATGTCAGCTAGTACCCACTCCACAGTGGTACCTTTCTCATAAGAAGAAAGTTGGATATGGATGGTAAGAACTCAATTGTTTTGCTCACTGCAGGGCAAAATCTGGCAGATCTGTGCAGGTCACACATCATACTTGTGGATGACACATTTCCAACATGTGCAGATGTGTGCCGTCAATTGTACACCTTGCATGGATTCATTGGCACGCCCACTACTAATAGGATTGTTCCCCTGGTATATTGTCTAATGACACGAAAGTACATGCAGCATACACCAATATGTGAGATATGCTTAAGGGGATGGTTGCAGATATTGAATGTACCTTTCATCTGACTACATCATGACTGATTTTGAGAAGAGAGCAATTTGTGATACCATAAGGCATTCCCTAAGAGTATTCTAAAGGGTTCCTTGTTCCATTTTGCTCAGATCATTTGGTGGCAACTCAAGCATCACTACCTTGTGACCCTTTATGGTACTGACACTGCATTTTCAATAGCCATCAGCAAGTTGATTGGAATGCCTACCAGTAGATGATGCTGTGCCTGCATTTTTGGAGATTGTGTCTACGCTATCATAATGTGCTAGGCTCATATCAAAATTTCTGTACCATCATTATGTGCATGGCCATCTTAGGAAGTAGGCCTTCCACTCTCCTGCACCACAACAATTGCCAACAACCTGTCCTTTGAAATTCTGGAATGTCTGCGATGTCTCTAATATGGATTTCCCACAAACTAATAATCAGGGTGGAAGCATGGCATCACCGAATTAAGTGTTACTTGGACAGTCTAGACTGCAGCCTTCTGACCTTTTGTCTGTTCTGCAACAGGAGCAAAACCTAACTGATAACTGAAAAAAATCACTTCTCAGGGGGATGCCAGTGACACCTAATAGAAAGGCTATTGTTGTAAGGGAGCGTTGACTAAAACACTTCCTCCAACATGTGTGACTACAACAATATGCAGGATTTCTTATGTGGTGTGGCACACTTTTACAAGTTGTGATTGTATTTACATATAGTACACACCAAGCACTACACATATCACATCACATTTTGTATTAATAAAGGCTTTGCCATTGTACACTTCATTCACAGTGCCACATTTATGCCCTCCTAGTGTCTAGTTGCAGCAGCTTGTACTGCAGACAAGTGTACCTTTGTGCCCCTGGGGGCATGCAGACTCTCTCAGTGTGAGGGTTGCTTCTGCCACCTACAGACATGGTGCAGGGGGATCTAATATGCCCAAAGGGAAATGTCCACAGCCATATGTCACTGCAGCTAGGCTGACATTCATCCATGTGTCCACACCCAGCTGTCTCACAGGGGAGTGTCATGCACTTAGGCACCTGAACTCATTTAGACCTAATTTTAGTTTGTCAACCACTATTATATTTAGGGTGACATTCTGAAGTGTTTTAGCCATTAACCCCTTGAAAGATTTTAATAGTAACTAAAATAATAGGTTCCTCTTCACATAGCATAGCATTTTCACACCCTAACAACTGTGTGAGGGAGAAACAATTTAAAAAATCATGCAATAACCTTTCAGCTAATGGTATTATGACGAATGGAAGAACACTTACAAGTGCAACTCTGCAGCCTTATAAATCAGTTTTGATAATTATGCAGAATTTTTATATTAACATCAGTTGGGTTAAGATGAATATTTACACTGTAAGTATGGTCCTTAGTGATTGGACATTTGGCTGTCAGTCAGAGTAAGATCCTATACAGAAAGGAATACTTAAATTGTTTAAGCTTAGCTTAAGTTTATTGTTTAGATTTGGCTATTGCAATATATTGCAAACAATTATGTTTTTTATACTTAGAGCACAAGAATTACATAGCTGACAGTATTCTGATATCGCTAACATGTTCTTTTTCGAGTTTACTTCAGAAATCAGTAGCAGATGTAAACATTCTTAGAAACAAATTATTTACAGACATTTTAGAATCATTTCTCAAACTATATTTTACTGAATGCTTATATAAGCTCATGCAGTTTCTCTTGGGAAATGCTAAAACTGATTTATTGTTGGTAGCTCTGTACAAAATCCCTGAAACAACCTGAGGCTTGTTCTGCAGAAGTTCTTGGGTCTCCTCCATATCACTCTTACTTCCTCTTTCAGCCTTCTTCCCAAACATTAACCAGAACTCAGATACCAGCCCAGGACACCTGCATACAGCCCTGATGATGAGCTGCAGGACTCCGTTAAATGTGTGAGCTGCTTATTATACTTACACAACTCATGGTTGGTCTCCATGTCACCTCATCCTTGTCTTGCTGTATGGAGTAAGAGGCTCCCCTTCTGTTTTGCTGTGCTCATTTTCTACCTAGAGGTCTCCATTTGGTAGGTTTTGAGTTAGAACTCCACTTCCGGAGCAGTTTTCTTTTGTTTGGAAGACATGTCAATACTGTTCATTTAAGTAAGTGTGTTCTGAGCTTTCACCAGAGCTACTTTATTGATCAGTTTCTGTGTGTGTGTGTGTGTGTGTGTGTGTGTGTGTGTGTGTGTGTGTGTGTGTGTGTGTGTGCGTGTGTGCGTGTGTGCGTGTGTGCGTGCGTGTGTGTCTTCTTGGACACTCAGAGCTCTCAGCCTTCCATCTCTAAATATGGAGCACTGATTCTTACAATGCATAACAAATGGTTAAAATGTGGAACACTTACTGACAACTTCAGCCAGGAAGCTCATATTCACAAACATTCTTTTAATGAATTAATATTATTTAATATTATTTACAAAAGATATTTGTTAAAAGAATTCTTAACATTGATTCATTACACCCACTTTTCCATATAAAACTGCATAGAACATGGAATTTTTATGACTCAAAATGAGGATCACTCCTTGTTAGAAGAGGTAGACATTTAAATTATCTAGGCTGCATATTTCACATGTTTTTTCATTGGTTAAATTGTCTCTTACTTTAATTGAGTAATCATAGTTTTATAAGCTGTTTAAAGTACAGTGCATCTATAGCTTTAAGTTTGTGGTACCATGGTGTACCTTTTAAGTTTTCTTTGTTGTAGCATTTCACTCCAGACACCTCTTTACTATGCTTTTACATTAGAAGGACTGGGATTATTCATCTAGCGGCAATAGGTGTTTACCTGGTTTATCTGAGGTGGGAAACACACAGAAGAGCTCTAAGTATTTTTTTTTTGCACTCCTCTGCACTTGATTTACACTGTTCTGATGCCTAGGTAGCATAAACTAGATTCAGATCTGCTGAATCTAGCCTGTTATTGATACACTTGCACACTAAACTAGCCATCTTACATTAAGAAGGGTTCCCCTGCACCCTTATGGCAGAAGAGTGTAGATCTAGCCTTGTCTGAGCTAAGGATTGCTGGAGGAAGGTTCGTTTTGTGCTTTTCTATTGGTAGATTAGCTTAAAAGTGTTTCAATTTTACCTGTATTTAAGCCTCGCATTGCAGTATACAGTGCAACAAGGGTTAGCAGTGGCCTGTATAGACACAAATGCCTTGAAAGTCTGTTTTTCCCTAGTCATCTGTCAGTTGAACCCTTCCAAGCTTCCATACTGCACTACAGACAACTCAGTCATACACTAAGCAGTGTTTCCACACTTATTAGCCATACCCTTTAGAAGAACAAGCACCTTTGTTAGTCCTCTCACAAAAACTGGTCAAACTAGCCTACTACCTTCCCTAATAGTACATACGGTAAAAACCTGATTTAATAGATGAGCAGTTTCCGATCATTTCACTGGCCAGCCTGATTAACATCAGCATCCTGAGGCAATGTAGTAATTGCCTCATTTATACTGACGGCCGCTTACTCCTAAAACAAACAAATACCCTGTGTGAGAGATGTAATTACACTATGAAGTTGGAATCAATTCTGTCATGTAACAAAAAAGCAGACATCAAACCGGTTGTCAGCACACACACTTCACCTCTCACACTAAATAAGGTCATGACACATAAACCCACGGACTCGGAGGTATTCACTGGAAACCTATCAAAAGATCACAGATCTCCCAAATGTAAATCACTTGCGCACACTGCTATCTAAATAGAAACCATTACACATAATGAAACATACACCAGTGTCTCAGCAAATAAGCCCCTAAGGCAAAACACCTCAAAATTTAATGTTTTTGTCATAGCGACTCCATAGTGACACACACAGATATCCCACTTATGGGATAGACAAAGAGAAGGTCATGGTCAGCTGCCTGTCAGGTGCCAGAATACATCAAATCACACATGTATTCAAGTCACTCATCAACAAGTACAGTTATAACTCTGTCATAGTCCATACTGGGTTGAATGACTTGAGACATACCTCTATGGACTATATGAATAAAGACATGACTGAACTACCAGATTATGTGTCCCAGGCAGGTATGATCCTAGCCCTAAGCAGTATTCTACCTTCAACCAGGATGATGTCACAATACAAACAAAAAAATTATTAACTTCAATAATTGGCTTAGCTAGTGGTGTTAGTCCAAGGGGATCCAGTATCTGACAGCCTGGGAAGACATGGCTGACAGGCCACTCTGCTATGCACATTTCTCTTCTAGGCTTTCACATACTGGCAAAAGTGCTTGCCCCCCTATAGTGCCTTTTTAGGCAATGTTCAAGCAACAAAATTTCCGACATAACAAAATCCACTCAAGGCAAACCCAAAGTTCTACTTCTTAATGCTAGGAGTCTAAACATGAAAGTCCACTCCTCGGAAGCATTCCTCACCTTGGAAAATGCTGGCATCTGTGCAGTAACTGAGACAAGGTTCAAGGCCCTGGAGAGCACCCCAGCTATACAAGGCTACAATGCCTTCTACATGTTCAGATCTCATAATCAGCATGAAAGAACAAAAGGTGAAGGTGTAACCATCTTCATTAAAGCCAAGTACACCTCGAGACTAATCAAACAGTACAACTCTCAAACTACCCTATGTCCAAGTAACTATAGGCAAAATACCTTAAAACATCATTGCTAGGTAATAGGTCCCTACCATGAACTAGGAAAAGTACACCAGCTACCTGGACTTACTGGAGTCACTCATCATAAGCCAACACCTCAGTCATGGCAGATTTCAACTATCCTTCCATCCACTGGGTGAAATACATGAGCGCAAACACATTCACCAAGAGGTGCCTAGAATTTGTCAGTACAAATGCTCTGGAACAGAAAGCTTGCACCCCCACGAGGGGTTCAAATGTCCTAGACATAGTACTCACCAACATGGGAAGGGTCACTGCACTCCCCTTTCTGTGATGCCATCCCTGTAAGGTCATACCATAAATCATTCGTGATTGAAGTAACTATTAGACCTGTCACCACCACAGGAGCAAAAAACTAAAAAACTATTCCAAGGCAAACTACAGCTTATTAAGCAATGGTGTAAAATGTTTTATACCCCCCCCCCCCACAATCACATAAAACAATGACTCCAATGCAGAGGTATTCACAAATGCCGTGTATAAACACTTAAGCAACTGCATAGACTCAGCTGTACTTGAACGAATTAAAACCAGGTCCTCCCTAAAAAAACAACCCACCTCAAGTATAAACAGGTTATATAATAAAAGGAAGAAACTGATGTCTATGAACAAGAGGGGACTGACTCAGCAGAGGAAGAATTCCCTCCACAGCTTGAACAAGTAAATCAGAAATCTTGTAAAGTCCTCTAAAGCTAATTAAAATGGCAACCCTAGCTAAGGATAATCATAAGGCATTCTTTAACTATGTCTGAAATGTAAAAGGGGATGCCCAGCTATGTGCTGAACTTGTAGTAGATGGTATAACTCATACTATAACTGGAGGAAATTGCCAACCTGCTACCTGACAGATCTGGCACAAACTTGTCTCCACCATCAGTACCCCAAAACATCCTAACACCAGTTCTCTACCTAGCATCTCTAGAGATAAGTGAATCTCTAGAGATACGTTCATATCTGCACTCTCTGAGGCCAAAAAACATTACCTCAATGGGACCAGATAACATCCCAAGTTGCTTATTAAGCAATCTAAAACAGGACCTAGTGGACCCACTTGGCATTCTCTTTAACCATAGCTTGAGATTTGGCTTTGTTTCAGCATAATAGAGAGCAGCAACAGTAATAACCTTGCACAAAGGTGGGGGCCAACAACTGACTCTGGGAACTATAGACCCATAAGTCTAACCAGCCTCATCTGCAAGGCCATGGAAAGAATCATCATGGGCCTTATCATCAAAGACATAGGTGACCTTTAAACTCTAGACCCAACCCAGTTTGGCTTTGTTGTGGGTAGATCGCGCTTATTAAACCTAGTAGACTTCTTTGAGAAAGTCACCAAAGCCCTGGATGAAGGTAAGACATTGCATATTGCCTATCTTGACCTAGCCAATGCTTTTGACACAATCCCCCACTCGGGTATTATTGAGAAACTCTCCCAGCTGGGGACTAGCTCTTACATTACTAGATGGGTAGCCAATTGGCTCAAACACAGAGCACATATTGTCAAAGTTGGTGACTCTACCTATACCAGTAGACCCATCAGCAGTGGCATACCACAAGGATCTGTTTTGGGCCTTTTACTGTTTGCAATCTATTTCTTGAAAGTCCAGGCTAAAGTAGATGGTCTTTGGCTTACCAAGTTCACTGATGATTGCAAATTGGGTGCAATCATTGACTACTCCAATGATGTTAACATATTACAAGAGGAGCTAACACAACAAATGACTGATGCCAAAGCCACGGCTTAAAACTAAATGCAAAAAAGTGCATTAGTAACCCCTTTGACAAAGCATAATTACCTGCTAATTACAATATTGGCAACACCCTGATAAGCTCAAACCCAGTGGTGTGAGGTCTGGGAACACAGGTAGATAACAATCTGAACTTTAACCACTGAGTTTCCACTGTGATAAGGAAAGCCTTCTACATTGTGCATCTCATATGTAAGGCCATCACATCCAGACCTAAGGATGTTATAACTCCACTGTACTCAACCCTCATCAGACCATTAATAAAGCACAATGCTCCCTTCTACATGTACCTCACCAGACACCTGCAGCAGGTGGAGAGACCACAGTGGTTTCTCACCAAGAAAACACAGGGCCTCCAAACCATAACTTAAGTGGATAGACCAAAAGCCTGTCACTGTACTCTATGTCATATAGACTGCTGTGAGGTGACTTGTACCTGGCCTACAGGGCAGTCTCTGATCCTGCCCTGATGGATATGCTGCACATCCGCAAGTCAAATGACACAAGAGTCACTTGATCTAGGGAGCTTAACCTAACCTGTGACATTAACAGAATATGCTGGAGAGACAGATATATCTCCCGGAGATTGCTGCTACTCTGGAATAAACTTCCAATTCATGTGAAGCAGAGTTCCTCACTGACCCTATTCAAACACAACAAAGAGAAATGGATGGAAGATTGCAAATTCACCCTGCGGCTGGCACCCCTGTCCCTCATGGACAAGGGTAGTCAGTATTGATCATAGACTCGCTCCGTGAATTACATTCATCTAGCTAAGGACAATTGAAGCAACTTGGGATTAACATGGCTAGGCTTGTAAGGGCTCTAGGGTTGCTAGCTTAGTAACCTCCTATGAACCTATGAGCCTATGTTACTAAAAATCTGGACATCTGATTAGCATAAAAATTGAATACCCAATAACATCTAACAATTCCAGCTTCTAGTAGGAATATAGAATACTAGTCAGAAACACGTTTGAAAAACAGAGAATGACAAAAATTAAATTAAGCACATTATCAAAGAGATAGTGTAAAATCTGTAGACTTTAGTGAACTGTGTCACAAAACTGTATCACCCAAGATCATTTATTTTTTTGCTTCAGAAAAAGGGAGTTGTAAGATGGGAGTCCTCTTTCTTTAAATTATTCTTGCCACTAGAATGTTGGTCATGTTGCGTGGTTTTCTGTATACTAAACTTCAAAATTCACATGTGATGAGAAAGATTCAGAAAATTGCGCAAAGGGGTAAATCAAGCCTGAAAATATGGATATAACCTCCAAAAATAAGGACATTTTAAATCAGGACTGAAAAATTGGAATATTGCTTCAAAATAAGGACAGTTGAGAAGGCTGTGCAGGCTATCAAACTTATTTAGTTTGGAATATGTCATAATGTGGTAGTCAGAGACTCCAATGAAACCATCTTTTCATAGACAGTTTTATCAAACACAGAGAGCTGGGTCAGGAGAAAGTATTGTTTACAAAAATGTCTACCTCCTTCACAAAATGAGTAGTCTTTGACATGCACAAGTGCCAGAGGAGATGATTATATTAGTTATTGGAGTGTATTGGGGAGTAGCCCCATACGTCTGAGATCTGAGTGGTATTGAAAGTTCTATGGATTTTGAGCTAAAATTCAGTTTCTTTTGGAAAACTTTGCTTTCATTCAATAACAGTGGAGTTCTTTTCAGGGTACTGTATTATGTCAGGCTGTCCTATATTTCGTAAGATAATATGATGAAGATAATGACTTCATTGAAAGTATTCAACATTATTAGTACTCCAATCAGTGCTCCAATCAGTATTAGTACTCCAATCAGAATTAGTACTCCAGTCAGAGGATGACGAGCCAATGTTTTGGTCCATGAGAACTAATTAAAGAAGGAACCTCGTCGATGCTTTTATACAAAATCTACTTTTTTTTTTCAAAACAGGTTTATTGTTTTAACATACAAGAGAAATATCATAACAATTTTATACAAGTAATTAAAAATAGATATGATTATAACATTCAACAAAACAACTAAAGTATTTACAAAGACATCCACTACAATCAGATCAATTAATTAAACTAAAATACCATGCTATTGAAATTAGGATTTTTTTAACAAATTTTGTAAATTATCCCATACAATATAATAAGATGTTTTTCTAGTTGTTCTTGACCTAATTGTGTTTATTTCCATATGGCACACTATATTCATAACATTTTTAAATTCATTGAACGAAGGAGGTGTATCTGAAATCCAATTTCTGGTTATTATTTTCCTAGCCACTGCTAGAATAGACCATAACAAGGGAAGCTTAACCTTTTTAACACTTTGAGGTACAGGTGTGTTGAATAATATAAGAGATTTAGAAATAATGAAATTATCTGTAAAAAGAGCCTGCAAAAATTCATTAATTGACTTCCAGTATTCTTTCAATTTTATACAGTCATAAAACATATGAGCCCAGTCAGCATTAATTTCTACATTACATCTCTTACATAGATTATCTTTATTATTTATTTTATTCATCATCAAAGGTGTATAAAAAGATCTATGTAAAAATTTCCATGTATAAAGTTTCCAGACAATGGAAGATGTAGTTCTATAGGCAGATTCCAATATATATTGTTTATCTTGTTGATTTTGTGGGTCCCCATTAATAGAAGTGACATAATTCCAGTATGTATCTACACTGTAAAATGTTTCTTGTCTGATAATTTTATGTATGTATGAAAGTTTACCTTTATCAGAAACTTTATGTTGTAAATTTAATATCAAGTAATCAATCAGTGTTGGAATAGATTATTTAACTGTTATAGACATTAGATCTATTTTATTAATGAGATGTTGTCTAAAGGTCTGAACCTCTAACCAGCAAGTTTCTCTTAGATCAAATTCTTGTTTTAAGAAATCTAGATTTTTAACGTTATTATCAGATATCAACTGATACCAGTACTTTAGATCATTATCTATAGCTAAATTAGTTCCTTCAGAAGTAGATGACAAAAGCATACCCTGAGTATACATTATAGGGAATATAATAAAATTCCATTCCCTATACTTAGGGTGCATGAATATAAAGTTACGATAGCTAATAATAATATTTAATGGGTAACAAACCATATGTTTAGGTGTAATAGGTGAAGTACAAAATTCCTTTAGTAACCATAACATAGAGTTATTTACAATCATATTTTTATGTGTTAAGGAGATTTTCATGAAGTACATACTAATTAGCTCCCAATAATCTTTCCATTTTGCGACATATGACTGATCTATTAATAAAGTAATAACTTTTACAATAGAAGAGATAGTATATAAATTAAAGTCTGGAAAAGAAATACCCCCTTGAGACCAGCTATTAGTATGTTTATTTAATGCAATCCTAAGTCTATTAGGTGCCCATAGGAAATTTAACATTAGTGTATTCAGTTTCTTGATAATTATTTTTGTAGGTGGAAGTATTATTTATTGTATTAAGTATAAAATCTTGGGGAATATTATCATTTTAATAATTGTAAGTCTCTCCTCCATAGTAAAAAACATATTATTCCAGGTATTAAAAAGATTTTGTATATTAAGAAAACAGGTATTATAATTATTATATATAATAGATTTAATATCTTTAGATAGTATTATACCTAAATAAGTTATCTGACCTGAATTGGGTACATATTTAGTAAAATCACTAATGAGAATATTTTTTCGTGTATATATAGGTAGTATTTTAGTTTTTCTTCATTGAATATTAAACCAGAAATACTTTTAAAATTCATCATTTTATCAAATAGAGACTGCATAGAAGAATTAGATCCTGCTGATGTAATTAGAACATCATCTGCAAAAAGTTGAATCTTGGATGTTGTATTTTCATCTATTTCAAAACCCTCTATGTCAGTACTGTTTCTGATCAAATTAGCCCAAGGCTCCATTACTAAAGTGAATAATAGTGGAGAAAGTGGACATCCTTGTTTTGTACCTTTAAAAATGGGTATTTTTTGTGAAACATATTTTCCTACCTTAATATAAGCCAATGTTCCTTTGTATAAATGCTCGATTAGATTTACAAATGCATCTGAGAAGTTTGTGCACTTCAGTAAGGTAAACAGATAGTCCCAACTTACTGAATCAAATGCTGAACTTATATCAAGACTAATAAGTGTTAAATCTTTCTTTTTCCTATTTGCAAAATCAATTAATGTTAAAGTTCTTCTTATATTATCAGAAGTATTTCTATTTACAATGAAGCCTGTCTGATCTATATCTATAATGCCGGGGATGATTGTCTTCAATCTATCAGCAAAAATACTCATAAACATTTTATAATCAACATTAAGTAATGAGATGGGCCGATATGAAGTACATCTAGTTGGATCTTTATTAGGTTTTAAAATTGGCGAAATAAATGTATATTGCCAAGATGGGGGGGGGGTTATTAACTCAGTTTGGGCCAAAATAAAAACCTTATGTATTAAAGAATATGTACTTTTAGAAAGGATTTTATATATCTCTGGTATAATACCATCATTACCCGGTGCTTTGTTTGATTTAAGCTTATTTATTTGTGTAATAACCTCTGTATATGAAATACTTTTGTCCAATAGTTTAATATGTTGTTTATTAAGCTTTTTATTCATGTTTGTGGTTATAAACTCCTTTATTTTATCTTTAGGTTCCATGTTAATATTATTATGGTTAATTTTATGAAAGTGATTTCTAAATTCATCTAGTATTTCTGGTATACTAGAAACATTCTTCTTTTTCCTTAGAGAAAAGATTTCTTTGATATGGTTTTGTTTATTCAACCTTTTTGTTTTATTTTTAAGTCTATGTAAGTATTTGGGGCTTATTGAATAAGACAAAACTTGTATTCTCTGAAGTTATTTTAACTTTATGAGTTAAAATTTCTTTGTATTTCTCATTTAGTTTGTTTATTTCTTCAATAACTTTCTTGTCCATAATATTTTCTTTATTATTATGTTTATAAGAGTCTAATTTACTTTGAATATCTAACAATTCCTTATCCCAAGATTTCCTTTTATTATTATACCATCTGATACTTTGTCCATATAGATATGATTTTAAGGCATCCCAAACATAGACAATGGAGACTTCAGGAGTATTATTTATGTCTAAAAAATGTTTTACTTCTGAAAGTATATATTCTTTATAGTCTTTTAGTTGAGTTAAGTATGCTGGTATCTTTTTGATCTGAACATTATGAGTATTTTTTATCATGAATTCAAAAACAATTGAATTATGATCAGATATAGGACATGAAATGATTTTGAAATTAATTAAATCTGTTACCATCTGGTTAGAAATAAAGACCCTATCTATTTTTGAATAAGTTTTGTATCTGTTAGAAAAAAGGTGTATGGTAATGATTTTGAATCTATCTGATTATTAATATCATTCAAATGATAAGAATTAGCAAAATCATTTAAATGTTTTGCATTAGATGTAATTCTTCTTTTTCCTATAGTGGTAGTATCACTTTCATGTAGTATACAATTAAAGTCACCAGCTAAAATAATATCTCCTATAGAGAATGATATGATCTTATCAAGATGATGTTTCACTGTATTAATACCAATTCCAGGTATCCAATATACATTAATTAAAGTGTAAGTCTTCCCATTAATTTGTATTGTAACCATACAAAACATTCCTTTGTCATCCTGATAAGACTTAATGGTTTTAGGAATGGGCATACTTTTACTCCATAAAATAGCCACTCCTCTTCTTTTCTGAGTGTGCTCTGAACTAACCAATACTGTATATTTGTTTGTGGCTAGTTTATCAATATCTTTTTTTCAAGAGATGGGTTTCTTGCAGGAAGACTAAGTTGGCCTTATGTAAATTAATGTATCTTATTAGGCTTGCCCTTTTACATGGATTATTCAATCCATTAATGTTTAAAGAAATTCCTTTTAAAGATGTCATTTGGCATTTTTAAAACTTAAGAATCTTATGATCAAAATAACAAATAACAACATAAGTAATGTTACATCTCCTCCTTTAGGTGTACCTTTAAATATAGCTGTATTTATTGAATCTCTTATGGGATTTTGTATAGGATTCAATTTTGTTTGTAGTGACAATGAGTGTACAAAATATATTGTGGATGTCAAAACTATATACATATAACAATGAACAAGTGAAAATAATGTAAGGATTAAACCTTGCATCCAGCCTGGAGTTAAAAATCCAACTTAGAGTAGTATTTACCACTCAAGTTAACCCCCTACCCTAAGCAGCAGTACCTCAGCTACCACCTTATCAATTTAATACTGGTTATATTTAACTTAAATTAACAGCTTTCAATTCAATTATCTAGCAAGACAAGACTACACATTTGATAAAACAGCATCATATAAACTAAAATAAACTTTTTTTAAAAAAACTATTCATACTACTATATACATCTATGTAATATAATACACTTGTATTCAAATAGCATTCAAATAATCTTGATATTAGGAACCAAGAGGAGAGAGAGAGAAATAAAAGACGTGAAAGAGGGAGAGAGAGTGAAAGAAAGAGAGAGAAAAAAAAAAAAAAGGAAGGCATATTTACATATTAATTTATTCAAAGTATGTAAAAATAAGCTCTAACATTCATTTAAATCAAAAAATTTGGCTAATATAGTTCAGACATTACATATATTAAGATGCATCTATTTTCTGTCATGTAAATGCAGTCAACAGATTCCAAAAAAAAACTTGAATTGCTTGTATATGAGCATTTTACTCATACTCATTATTGTCAATAGAATAAAATATTATATTTATAGAAATTGTTATAAATCATACTGCATAGTTATGCAAATTCTCAGAAACACTTGCATTATTGTAAATAAAGCCATCTGTATCTTGTATGTCTATACTACTGCTTTAAAATATATCACATGACAATTTCTTCCAGCATAGAGTTATAAAGTTATCTATGCTTGTCAATCAGATGAATTAAATGAGTTATAGTAATGTATATGTTTGGAACATAAGTGTTTAACACAGATTAGTATGCTGCAGTCAAGTAGATTTTCAAAAACACTTGAATAAATGTTTCATTTTCTATGTCTTCTAAAATAAGACATTTACTTACTACAAGAAACTGCATCATTTAAAATCAATATAGCTGACATATTTTATGAATTATAACATAGATATTTAAGTAATTATATAAAATAACTCACATTTAAATGTTAAAGAGTTCATTTTCCTTCACATAGTCTCATTTGCATCAGTTCTACTTCCTGGTAGAGTGTTCTTCCTGAATCTGCGATGTGTCAGTGTGATATCTGGGCCAAAGGTCATATTTGCTGCGTTCAGCTTCTCTGTGAGAATTCTGAGAGTTGAAGCTGTTAAAACAACTCGAGGACACTGTTCATGAGGTAGCCCACATCCCAGATTGTCTCCCTTAACATTTTGGCGGGAAACTTGTTAAAAACTAGTGACAAACATTCATTTAGCAGTGTAAATGCATCTAAACATGACAAAACCTTCACAATGTATTTTACAGGTTATTACAGCCTCTATGTAAGTGAAATTAAGCCCAAAGTTATTAATAAGTAATAAAACTCAATATTTTTGTCCCAACTCAATTTTTATGCAAATCTTATTATTTACTGTGTCTATATGATCAAAAGCATTTCTATATATTAATATGAAAAAAAATAAAAAGAAAGAATAAAGAAAAGAAAAAGAGAGTAGAAAATAAAAGAGTGTAAAGCAGAAATAAAAAAAATGTAAGAGAAAGCTATAAGAAGTATATACAATGGAATATTACTTACTGTTTATATTAATAGAATTAAAAATAAAACATATTATTTACTATTATTTAGTTCTAATTATTATTAGATAAAGCATGACAGATTATTTACAAACAAGCATAAGCAGTATAATCAAGAAAGTATAATTAGGAATAGCATTTGAAGAACATATAAGCTTTTTACAAGGAATAAATATGTTATTATTCCATTTATCATATTTTCAATACTCTTCTCTCCCTGTCCTCCCCCACCCTTTACCCACTACATAATCTAAATAGAATGTCATTGTTTAAACAAAGAAAAGAAGAAAAGGAGAAAGAAAAAAAAATGTATCAAATTACTGACCTTACTTCTCTTTTTCAGAAAGAGAAACAAATTGAATAATAGCTTGTTATTAGTTCCTCAGATATTTTGACTGGTTATGAAACAAAACATTTCTTTGCACACAGAGAATAACTTTGATTAAATCTTTTTCAGAATATTTGCGGCTTTCTGGAAATGCAGGAACTATATTTAAAAAGATTAATAATTAAGTAAAATGATGAGAGAAAAAAAGAAAAAAAAAACATAGAACAAATCATTTGTTTTTTAGTCTCTTCTTCTTCTCTGAAGTCTTCCACGAAGTTTCAGTTGCCAGTCTCTTTAATGAAGGACTAGCCCATTCCATTTCCTCTATTTTATCCAAAATCTTATTTCTTTGATAAACAGTAAAGCAGAATCTAAGTCATCAAAAATTTTAGGACCATCAGGAAGGAAGATTTTTAGCTTGGCAGGAAACAGAAGGTGTGTTTTAAACTGTGCTTTTTTAAGCTCCCTTATTAGTGGCAGAAAAACTTTTCTTTTAGCTATTACCAAGGAAGAATAGTCATTGTCAAAACGCACAGTTGTCTCATTAATCTTAACAGGAGCTTTAGCCCAAGCAGATTTAAGAACCATCTCTTTATCAAAAGATGATAGAAATCTAACTATAACTGATCTAGGATAGTTTTTGATAGAGTTAGTATTAGCTATAGATCTATGTGCTCTTTCGATACCAAAAGAGAATGCTTCTGGTAAGTCTAAAGTTTTAGGGAGCCATGTTGTTAAAAAAGAAGTAATATTGTTACCTTCAATATTTTCTGGCAGTCCAAAAATCCTAATGTTATTGCGCCTAGATCTATTTTCCAGGTCATCCATCTTTGTTTGTAAATGTGTATTTTGTTTCAGCAGAAACTCAATGTTGATTTCCTCTTCTTGGATTCTATTTTCCATGTCATTCACAGCTTCTTCTATGCCTGTCATCTGGATCTTCTGTTGTTGCAGGTCTATATGTAACAAGTCTATTTGTTTTGTAGTTTTTTCTATGAAGGTATCAATTTTAGTATCCATTTTATCCATCTTAGCAGTAAGTTGCTGGATTATAGTTATCAGAGACTGAAGTTCTTTCTTGATGCTGGAGTTTTGAGAATTTGTCTTACTGGAACTCATTTCAGACTGATAAACTGACAGGAAAATTCCCAAAGTGATTTCTGACAGGAATATTGTTAAAATTTCCTTTCTTTTTTAGATATAGTTCAAGAACTATATAAAACAAACATATTTAGAAAGAAAATTACTTCAGTAATTAATTCCTATCAGTGTAATGAAATTGGTGGAGCTGAAGAAATCTGCTGCTATCCTGTGTTCATCCTTGGCCACGCCCCCTCTACAAAATCTACTTTTGATGACTACGATAAGGTGTTAGTGTTATAAAATACCTTTCTGTTTCATAAACATCATTAGGTGTTCACTGCTTTCTCTGGCTATATCAGTGTAACCATCTACTGCTCGCACTGTTATACTGTGATATTCAGTTCATTTTCTTCTAGTAATTTCACACTGTTTCACTAAGGTACAGGCAATGTGTTGGCATACACTGCCACAGTGTCTGGAATTCTGTACATCTCCTAGGAGACAGAGTCATAGATAGACTGATACATGGATACATAAATACATAAATGCACACATGTATGTATGCACACATACATACATACAGATATACAAAGACAAACAGATAACTAAATTATATATTCATTTCAAAAGAAAGGGAAAGTAATATGTTTCTTATCTAACTAACAAATGTAAAATAGGAGTATTTGTGACTGCTAGGTCTCATCAGATATGGTGTGATTAAGATGAAATAACTCAATTTACACACACACACACTTACATAATTTAACACTGATGCAGATAATTGGTTATTTGACAGACATGCCATACAGTGATACATAGACCAATAAATAATCCAGTCATAGACATGCAAACTGGAAATATATAATAATTTGATGCATCTAGCAAGGATGTGTTTAGTGACGTCACTGTTCATAGGCAACTAGGTCTTCTTCCTTTTCTAATTGTATATACAGAATCAGACCAATGACTTATCCTCGCACAAACAAACAAGCTGGGATAATAATCCCTTGAGTAACCTAACAATGCAGGTAGCTCAGCACCTTTTGAAAAGGTATTTACATGGTATTTAGTTTTCCCATTTTTGGTATTACTCTATTATCTATTGTTAGCTTTGTAATTAATTTCTGTTTGTTTTGTTCATTTACTGTAGCTTTTATCCCCAGGACTCCATTGAAAATGGGCTCCTAGTGGCCCAATGGACAATCCTGGCAACAAACTGCAAATAAATAAATAAAGTAGCTTATCCCCACACTGACATACTGACTGGAGGTGTTAACCCTTGATTCACTTAACTGATGATATACCAGATGAGTTGACCTAATAAAGTAGATCCCTTTAAATTAATAAGTGAAATATCCTAAGAAGCAGCAAGTTATGAGGAAGTAATATAAAGGCAAAAATAACAGAAACATGGAAACTAAGTATAATAGTTAGATGTGGTAGTCACTGTTAAGCATACCTTTCAACTGTACATATTTTTGCAGAATGTACAAATTTTTGTCTCATATTTTTGGTCCCTTTTTAATAAAATTGTGGTTTTTCAGGCATATCATTGGCAAATTGTTAAAGACTGAACTCAGAAAATAATGACAGGCATTTGAGTTGAAGACTTCATGCCCTTCAGAAAATCCATGCTAATGTAAAACTTGTTATTCTATCAACTTTCTAAGTTTGTAAGAGCACTATTTAAAAATTGTCCCTATTTTTGGGCCTTTGTCCCCCTATTATTCATGGCTTTGTCCAGTTTTTTGTTCTAAGAGGTTGAGAGGTATGTTGTTAAGTCCATGTTACAGTGAGTGGAAGTTTTGTATAAATTAATTATTCACACTTTTTCTGTCCCTCCGTGATTTGATATTCTTAAGCAACACAGTAACAATGCCATCCCTGATGCTGATGTCATGGTTAGTTACAGCATATTATTCATAAGAGAATTCCCCTATTATCTCAGGTCTTGACACGTATTTTATTCATTCTAAATTTCCTTAAATTTTTACCTGCTGATATAAAAATGCAAGTTCATAGCTTACTATCAATATATCAATATATCTCTCATAGAATGCATTACAACTGTATTACTTTGAATATCTGATTTTATTCTTGCTGTTCACTTGTTCACATTTTAAACAGTCAGGTCTGGACACTGGAAGCTTTCTTGGTAGACAGAAGCTAAATACACAGAAAACTAACTTCAAGTGAAATTTCATAGCTATGAAGCTAGCCTCCAAATATGAGTTTTTTTTTAAGTAGGACTTCAATAAAGCAGTGTTGAGTACCACAAAGACTAAATGGGATATCTGAAACTGCAATGTTTATGATATGAACATATCTTAAGGACCCACCCCCATGTAGTAAATTGGACACAATAAAGTAAACCTGAAATGCTATAATTAACATCGCTAAGTAAGGATGTACAATGTGCAGAGACATGCAGATAGATAAGCCTTACCATAGTTAAATGAGCAGCTATTTAATAGACATAGTTCATGACCCATTCCCATTAGGTCATGCTGGTGGGAGCACGTATGATATGATTATCCAGATTAAGTACTTCCTTTGCATAGATACATCTGCTAGGCAGGGGTTGCATAAAGTAGTCCATGTCATTTCAACTTCCTATATGTCCCACAGTGCATTGGGTAATGCATATCAATGAAATGTATTGGCCTTTAAAAGGTAATTTTCAACATTGAAATGTATTGGCCTTTAAAAGGTAATTTTCAACATGATTAGAGAATGTGAAAAACATTTGTTTTTCTTATGCACTAGTTCACTAAATTTTGTTTTAAGTTAAACACACTAGTGTAAAATGAAAATTAAGATTACGTATTTCATATAATGACCAACACCATACCATTCACTTCCCTAAATAAATGTACAGAAAGACCAGTAAATGATCTTTCTGGACATATGAAACAATAATATGTTCCTTTTTGATGAATACAGAATGGATTGACTTATTTTGCACTGCTGTTTGCTTTTCCAGTTATGTGTTTTCTAGTGTTCTTCTCAGGCCTTAGCAATATAATGTAGCATTTCGGGAGAAATATTGAACACAGTAACCCAGCACTTGATGCCAAGATAGCAAATACCTCCACAGCAACCATGTACTTTCCTTGAGTGCTCAGGTAAGCAGGGATGAAAGACGTCCAAACACTGAGAAAAATGAACATACTAATGGTGATAATTTGGGCTTCATTAAAAGTATCTGGTAGTTTTCTTGCTAAGAATGCCAGTAGAAAACACAGCATTGCCAAAAGTCCCATGTATCCCAGCATGCAGGCAAAGGCTACAGATGACCCCTCCTGGCATTCAGCTATAATCTTTCCAGGTTTTATTTTAATATTGTCATTAGGAAAGGGTGGCTGCGTAGATAACCAGGCAGTACATATTATAATCTGGCCCAGGGAACATAAGATGATCACTAATCCTGGTGTTTTCATCCCAACCCACTTTTTCATGAAGCTGTTGTTGTTGGTAGCAGTGAAAGCAACAATGACTGTGATTGTTTTAGCCATTATGCAGGAGATACTGAAAGTAAAAATGGAACCAAAAGCAACTTGTTGTATTGCACAGGTTACTGTTTCTGGGTGACCAATAAATAACAAGGAACAGAGGAAGCAGAGGAAGAGCAAAAGCAACAGCAGATAACTCAGGTCCTGGTTGTTGGCCTTGATGACTGGTGTGTCTCGAAACCTGATAAAGATGCAGAAAACAGAAGCAGTGATGGCAGAAGAGCAGATACTGACAACAGCCAATGATGCACCAAATGGTTCCTTGTATGACAAGAACTCAACAGTTTTTTGAACACATTTGCTTTGTTCACTGGTTGGCCATTCATTATCTGGACACTCTATGCAGTCATTACTGTCTGGAAGAGGAAAAAAATAAGCAAATCATTGCTGTGCTAAGTCTGCTTATCAATCCACATGTACAAGTGATTGTCTCTGACATCATATTTGGGCTTCATTCACATTCTATATATATATATAATTATATACATATATGCAAACACACACAGTTTAATATCAAAATCTTGCACCTGCATTGTGCAAGTGTTCAGATTCCCAAACAGGAATGTCAGAAATCAAATAAACAAACAAAAACAAGACCAAATGAGATATTTTGGAAAAGTCAACATCTCAGAAATGTTGACTTTACCAAAAATACCACACTTCCGCTCAAGAGTAACAAACGTTTTTGCAGGGGGCAAGCTCCCCTGCACCCCTATACCCCCTGCTACTTATATATACAAACTCAGAGATCTCACTACAGCAAGGGAAAGGGTACATTTCCCGAGCCCCACTGTAGTGCAATTTGCATTCAAAATGTTGAATTTACAACAGAGAATCCTTGTGTGCATTCGCAGTTGAGTTCAACATTTTTTTTCGTTATTTGCAAATGTCGAATTAGGGCATTTGGTCTTTCCAATTCTGCCAAAGATCGATCGCTCTTTTGATAGTAAACTCATGCATATAATATACATTTATAGATACAAATATTTAGATACAAACATATACACACACATTTGCACATATACATGCACACACACACACACACACACACACACACACACACACACACACACACACACACACACACACACACACACACACACACACACACATGCACGCACACACACACACACACACACACACACACACACACACACACACACATGTGCAAAATACCCCCCCTCACCTTTTTTACCCATGGTAGCGCTTGTTTAGATGGTAGAGTGGTTGGAAATGTTGCATTCGCTGTTTTGTATGACATTTCAACCATTTGCCACTGAGATATTCAACATTGGGTTGGGAGGGTGGCCTAATGGTTAAGGTGTTTGCCTTACAAACACAAGGTGCAGGGTTTGAATCTCACAAGGGATAATTGGCTAGGCTTAAAATGGCTCGCAATGGCAGTTAGCTTAGTACTAATCTATGAACCTATTACAACTTGGCGTTACACCTGTTCGAGATGACTGTGAAGTGAAATATATCCACTTAGCTTTGCAAGTACAAGGCAAACAATTTCTCTCTCTTCTCCTTCAAAGTAGCCAAACAGTGGAACCTTTTACCCCAGAATATCTTAAAAAACACAGATCATCATCGCTTCAAAAAACTCCTAAAGGAATACATTACTGAACAATGGCTATGCTCTTGTAATACTCCTGGCTAGTTTCTCATGCCTGCGATCAAATGTTTTCTGTTCTGCTATCTTCTTGTCTTACTGCTACCAAATGAAAATACCACAATGGTTTTTAGTTATATATCTAATGAGTTTCATATTACTGTATGTAATAAGGCTTAAGAAATGTAATGTTTTCTGTTTTACATTCACCTTTTTGTAAATTGTGATTGTTGGCAATTGGCAGACTTTGTGTATATTGTTTGTAAATCTTTTAAAAATGTTTGTAATCTTTGTGTACTATTGTTATGGAGCTTATCTCCCTGGGACTCTACTGAAAATGGGCCACTTGCCTGGTTAACAAATGTAAAATAAATAAAATTCTAAGTCTTCTGGATAAACCAGATTTTAGTAATGAAAGTCTGTGCCCATCCATTGGAAGAGCAGTTTTAACAGCTAGTAATGACTGTTTCAGTCATTTTTTGGATATTTTCTTGTGGTGATTGTGAAGATGGTGCAGTGTGTCTGGGTTGTGTTTTCTTTTAAAAAATGTAAAAGCAAAGAAGCAGTTTGGGTAAAAATCAGCATAGCATTTTAAAATGGCAAGCATATCACTGTGAAGCTTGCATACTGCATAGTTTGAAAAAGAAAACATTCAACATATGCCTTGTCAGCTGATTGGGTATGAGAATGCTGATGTCAGACATCTGTATAGGTTAGGGTCAGATGGGAAGAAACAACAGGTGACTATCCAAAATCTGAGACAGAAATAGCAACCCAGGCCAGGGACAATCACAAGGCCATCTTTATGCTAAGTCTGTAATCTTAAAAGTGTTGTTCAGCAGTGCAATGAGCACTAAAGCTAAAGCTATTCCAAACATGGTGGCCAATAAATTTTGGTCCAACTTCGCTTCCATCACCCCCAAATATTTCTCAGAAAATATCAGAAACTAATGCGTACCCAGATATCACACAGGACTAAGTCCTAAAAGCTTTCTCAAAAGGAAAGAATATTGCATCTATGGATCCCGACAATATTCCTGGATGTATTCTGAATAGCATGAAGCTCAACCTATCCCTGCCCCTCAAAACATTGTTCATCCTTAACATCCAAATTGGCTTTGTACCTAGCAAATTGAGGGCAGCAATAGTGATATCCCTGCATAAGGGGTGGTTATTCATAGACCTGGGCAACTAATGACCCATAAGTCTTACTAGCTTTGTATATAAAGCCATGGAAAGACTTATGTACTTACACAATAAGGATATAGGAAACCTTCAAACACTGGATCCACCTAGTCTGGTTTCATCAAAAGCAGGTCATGCTCACTTAACCTAGTGATCTTCTTCGAAAAAATCACCAAAGCAATAGTTGAAGGCAAGATTGTATTCATCACCTACCTAGACCTGTCCAAAGCTTTTGACACAATACCACACTCAGATAATGTGTTAAAGCTTGCTAAATTAGGTATAACCCCCCCCCCCCACATCACCTGCTGGCTTACTAAATGGTTCACAGATAAGACACAGGAAGTCAAGGTAGGGGAAGCTACCTCCACAAAAAGACAAGTTGCTGGTGGAGTCCCACAGGGCTTAGTGCTGGGATCACTCATGTTTGGCATCTACTTCTCAGAAGTCCAAGCAAATTCCAAGGATCTTTGGTTGACTAAAATTACAGATGACTGCAAGCTTGGAGCAGTCACTGAATCCCCAAAAGAATCAGTCATTAACCAGGACAGCTTGCCCTAAAAATAACTGTTGCCAAAGTTATAGTTAAAAGTTAAATATCAAAAAGTGCACTATTTATCCTTTGGGAAACTGACTGACACAGGAAATGTCTGCCCCCCTTTTTTTAAACAAGAAACCTCTTTTAAACCATCACTTTTGACATAAGCAATCATATATTTATATAAACTAAAACAGACCATGCCGACACAATCCTAGTTGCACGTATTTTACATTACAAACCATACTGACACACTCCCAGTTGCAAACATTATATATAACTTATAAAATAAACCCTTAAGAGTTGATCCTGCAGTTAGAGATTTGGGAACACACATAGACAGTGACCTATCATTCAAACAGCAAGTGTCTACTGTTGTAAAGACATGCTTCTGTATTGCTCAATTTATGAGCAAAGGGATAGCATCTCAGTAGAGAGATACAATTGTCCACAGTACTCGGCTCTTATCAGGCCAGTTGAGTATAATACTGTAGAACCAAACAAAGCACAGCACAGCAACTGAAGAGTACAAACTTTAATAACAGTTAAGCACTTTCTTCCCACTTCAAGGGACTTCCTCAGAGCAATCCATACATCCCCACCCAGCCTTTAAATAACAATTCAGTTAAACAATTAACTAATTAATTAGTTAAGCAAACAATTAAAGAGCATCATTTATAAATATGTTAATAAATAAAAATGTAAAATACATGAAATATTTATATACTATGAAAAATGTATATGTATAAAACATGTTCAATCCTATAAAATTCCTCAATTTTAAAACACATGTAATGGCAGTGGCTTCATTAATGCCTGGGTACTCAGTTGCGTTTAAACGCAATTGCCATTTTAACTCTTATATATCTATGTGTATATCCAGACTTCTTCCCTGGGAGTCCTTAACAATTTGCTGGATTACCAAAAACTTAAATTCATGGTCCCTATACTCTCTTATATGCCTGCTTAAGGCATTGGTCATCCTACTGTGTCTCATATCCAGTAGATGTTCAGCATTCTGTTCTTAAAATGCCTACTGGTTTTTCCTACATAGAATATGGGACATTGCTGACACTTCGCTACATACACTACATTGAGGCTGCAACAATTATAATGCTCATTAATAAATATAGATGTGTCATTTAACTTGTACTGGTCACCTGTTTCCAATATATATGGACAGAATGTACACATTCTGCACTTAAAATTCCCTTTACTGCTATGATTAAATACATTGCTTACATAATCAACTGTCTCCAAAATGTTCTTAAATGATCTATCTTTTTTGTAAACTATAGTTGGCAATTTACCTACTGTCTGTCCAACATTTTGGTCATAATTCAAAATTTCCCAATTATTTCAAATGTCTACCACATTACAGGTGTCCAGGTTAAATGTTGTAATAACGCCCACAGAATAGTCATTATTCATACCAACTTCCCTTACACTGTGTGACATTACACTTAATCCATCCCCACCTGCTAAAATTGGCTTATAAAAGCCAGTCTTACACTTTTAACTTCTTCACTTATTTTATTTAACAATTCATATGGATACCCTCTTTTACTGAAAAGCTGTTTAATAAAAAGCAATTCATTAACAAATTCATTATCCATGGTAACAATCCTTTCACAAATTATTTTTTTCTGATGGGCCGGGTGTCAGCTATTATATTCCAAGTAGGAATTTGAGAAGGTGGGCTTACTATAAATGGCTGACTTCAACTTTTTTTCTCCTTTATTAAATGTCAAATCCACATCTAAATAAGTAATGTGTGTTCCACTATAAGTATATATGAATTTTTAAAAATTCACTGTAGTATTTATGTATTCAAAAAATTGTTTAAGCTCAAATTCAGTACCCTTCCATACAACAAATAGGTCGTCCAAAAGCCTGGTATAATACTGAATCTTACTTGAATACGGCCCTTCCATTATATACTGCTGTTCCCAAAAGGACATAACAAAGTTAGCAAAAATGGGAGTGCATGCTGCCCCCATTGCAACTCCTGTTAGCTGTTTATAGTATTGTCCTTCAAAATAAATGTAATTGTTTTTTAGGACAATCTTCATAAGGGTGACATACTGAGAAGTGATCTCAGAGATGAGATTACATCAGCAGCAGCGTAAGCCTTCCCAACAGCTTAACCAGATCAACGATGGAGTGAGATGGTCCAAGGGGCTGAGGAGTAAAGAATAGCAGCTCCATTTTTCTGGGAAACCTACAGAGAATATGTTGTTCAGGGGGCCAGACCGAATAATGGGAGAAGCAGGAGTCGGCGGCGAAACAACTGATAGACATGGCCTTGCACTAATGAACACTGTAAGTGCTAATAGTGATTATATAGCCTTTAGTTGTGATGATGGACAGGCACAAGTGACCAATGGCTGTGAGTTTAACAATGAGACTGATGTTTCAAATAATTTTGAAGGTATGTTTAGCAACAAAGAAAATGTGCTTTTACCAAGTGATTCTATTGTGGAAGTTAATGGCAATGTGATTATTCATGATGTTTTGGGTAATATATGTTCAGATTTAGATGTAGCCATTAATTCCATTGATAATTTTGATGAAATGGCAACTGCGTTTGAACCTTGCATAATATTGAATGAAGCTCAGGATTTTAAAGTCTATAATTACTCGGACAGAATAGTAGGTGTAGAGCATGCTAATCTCTTGGCAAAAAGTTTCACCTTTGTTCCCGGTAGGAGGGGGAAAATAGCTGACGCATTAATAGACCTTAAGTGCTTTACTCGAAAACTTAATTTAAAAGTATGGTTTAATAATAGTGGGCCTACTCTGGATGTACAGGGAAGTAGGCTTAAAAAACCTAGTGTATGTAACCCTCCCATGAACAATTTGATAAGAATATATGAGAAAATATGTGAAAAGGAGATTAGGCAGGCATACAAACAAAATGATAATAATAAATATTTTAGTAACCATACAAAGGATGAGGAGAAATTGTTAATGGATTTAGCCAGGGATGGTAGTATTTGCATAATGAAGCCTGATAAGGGTAATGGAGTGGTCATTATGCATAAGAGGGATTACCTAAATGGAATGAATGTTATATTAATGGATGGAACATATGAAGAGGTATTGTTGAATGAAATACATATATCATATAAGAAAATAGACCTATATTTGGATGATATGTTGTATCAAGGACAAATACATGAAGATGAGCATAGATATATGATAAATCAACACCCTATGGTATCTAATATATTTGGGATACCCAAGATCCATAAATGACTCAATAACCCTAAGTTTAGACCAATAGTGGACAGAAAGCGGTGAAAAAATTGCTTCATTAGTAAATTCCTGGATTTTCATCTACTAAAAGGGATGATGTTTTTTCCCTATATAATAAGGAGATTCTTGACAATTTTTTAGAAAGGTTGGATAAGTTAATATTAGATGAAAATATTATTATGGTTACTATTGACATTTTAACCTATTTTCTGTTATTCCTCACCATGAAGGTTGTGAATGGTTAGAGACCCAGTTAATTAAGACAGGTATATATGATCAGGATGACATAAATATGTATGTCACCATTATGGAGGATGTCCTAAAAACAATTACATTTATTTTGCAGGACAATACTATAAACAGCTAACAGGAGTTGCAATGGGGGCAGCATGCACCCCCATTTTTGCTAACTATGTTATGCCCTTTTGGGAACAGCAGTATGTAATGGAAGGGGCATATTCAAGTAAGATTCAATATTATATTAAGTTTTTGGATGACCTATTTGTTGTATGGAAGGGTACTGAATTTGATCTTAAACAATTTTTTGAATACATAAATACTACAGTGATTTTTTTTTTTAATTCACATACACTTATAGTGGAACACACATTACTTATTTAGATGTGGATTTGACATTTAATAAAGGAGAAAAAAGTTGAAGTCAGCCATTTATAGGAAGCCCGCCTTCTAAAATTCCTACTTGGAATACAATAGCTGGCACCCAGCCCATCAGAAAAAATAAATTGTGAAAGGGCAGATGGTATGGGCTACCAGGATGGTTACCATGGATAATGAATTTGTTAATGAATTGCTTTTAATTAAACAGCTTTTCAGATGAATTGTTAACTAAAATAAGTGAAGAAGTTAAACAAAAGCGTAAGACTGGCTTTTATAAGCGAATTTTAGCAGGTGGGGATGGATTAAGTGTAATGTCACACAGTGTAAGGGAAGGTGGTATGAATAATGACTGTTCTATGAGTTTTATTACAATGTTTAACCTGGACAGCTGTAATGTGGTAGACATTCAAAATAACTGGAAAATTTTGAATTATGACCAAAATGTAGGACAGAGAGTAGGTAAATTGCCAACTATAGTTTACAAGAAGGATAGATCATTTAAGAACATTTTGGAGACAGTTGGTTATGTAAGCAATGTATTCAATCATAGACATAAAGGGAATTTTAAGTGCAAGATGTGCACATTCTGCCCATATATATTGGAAACAGTTAAATGACACATCTATGGGCCAGATTCAGGAAGGCTTACACAGAGTTCAAGAGTAGTGTAAGCCTCCGTGTAAGCCTCCTGATTCAGGAACAGCCCAAATCTTCGTGTAAGACACAGCTAACACGTCTCTTACACGGACTGGGCGTGGAAATGCTCAATACCTCATTTGCAGCTTAAAGGTATGCAAATGAGGTATTTGAGCGATCCACGAAGCAGAAACCAGTCCGTGTAACGGACGTGTTAGCTGCAGAAATGTACTCAGCTGACAACTGAGTACATTTCTGCAAAATTAAAAACGGAGCTATGTCAGCTCCAAATAAAGGGTGCATATGTTTCATTAAGCATGCCAATGGCCAAATATGTGGACATTGGCATGAAAAAGTGTTGCAAAAATAAGTTATATAACTTTTTTTTTTCCACGGGATTTTTGTGTTTAACTGCAGCGCACACCCGTGCAAACGGGGTGCGCTACCTAAAACTGAAAACCGAAGCTTATAAGCCCACAATTGTGGGATTTATGTATTACATTGAATGTCAATGGAGGGACTTGCAGACCAAAACAATATGGCCTCCGTTTAGTGGTTGTCAAGGGGGGGAAGCTCCGTGTAAGACATGTAACTAAGCATTACTAGGCAATCCTATGTAAAAAAGGGTTACAATACTGAATCACACTGCCACATAGGTAATGAGCACTTTCTGAGTAGTGTAAGAGTTAGAGAAGGGGGAGGAACAGAGTAAGAGGTAGGTGACATCACGGGGGGGAGGATAGTAATAAATGTACCAGATTGGAGGGCAATGTAAGGTAACAGATGACAGACAGACATCAGGGAGGGAGGTGTGTCCCAACAGAACACTAGGAAAGTCAAGAAATTGAGGGTATACGCTATCCCTACACTCAAAGTTTCTTGATATACGTGCATCTTGCGCGTGTAAGGCAGGTTCAACATGTGGGGCGTGTTGCAAACCGTTTACAACAGTTTGCAGGCGTGCACGTGTGTAAGGCAGTGTGTGCGCGTTTTAGCATGAATCAGCCTAGCTAACATCGTGTAAGGATGTGTGCGCAGCGTGTAACACCGTGTAAGGATGTGTCTTGGCGTGTTTAAGTGACTGTAAGCTTGTGTAAGCTGGTGTGCACATTGCTCCCCCCAGGAAACAGAGAGGAAACAGGAAACAACTAAAATCCAGGTAAACTGCCAGAGGATACTACAGGAGTTAATTGGTGGAAACAATTAGAAGCAGGCAATTACACAGGCAGACTAGAAGCCCAACCCAGCACTTAAAACACTGCAAGGAGCAGTGCAGGCTGTTTCTCACAACAGATACTGCCAGAAACTAAGCTATCAGAATTGAAAACTGAAAAAAGCTGAACTCAGAGCAGAAATGCTAGGGGCTGCCATAGCTATTATAGTCAGGCATAGGTGAATTGCTGAGGGTGGTGACAATGCAGATGCTGACAGACAACCCAGAGTGAGGAGAAGGAGAAGAGTATACAGGCCCAGGGTCACCTACCATGGGTTACATGAGCTGGAGATAGTAGAGCGCTATAGAGTGGACAGAGAGCTCCTGCAGCAGATTGTTGAGCTGTGCAGGCCACGCCTCACACACAGAACCAACAGAGGGGAGCCCATCCCAGTGGAAACCAAGGTATGTGTTGGCCTAAGAATACTAGCAACAGGTACTTTCCAGAGACCAACTGGCGATATGATGGGGATATCACAGGCATCAGCCTCCAGGGTACTGCACCAGTTCCTGGATGCCATGTCACCACATGTCAGTGATCATATATATGTCCCTAATGACCGTGAGGTTGTGGCCAGCAATATCGTCTCTTCCAGCAAATAGCGGGATACCCTGAGGTGCTGGGTGCAATAGACTGCACGCACATATGCATCAAAGCACCAGCCGGTGAGCGGGGTAGAGCCTACATTAACCGCAAGGGATACCCCTCCATCAACTGCCAGGTCGTGTGTGATGCCCAGGGCATAATAATGAATGTGTGTGCTGGCTGCCCTGGGAGCTACCACGATTCCCACATCTGGCATCTGACGCAGCTGTACCAATCATTTGCCAATGGGGACTTCCCACACGGACACCTAGTGGGGGATGCAGGTTATGCACTTGAGCCGTGGCTGATGACACCCATCAGAAATGCACACACACCTGAACAGGAACGCCATAATGAGGCACACGCATAAACACGTACTATCATAGAGCATGTGTTTGGGCTGCTCAAGTCACGGTTCCGGTGTCTGGACACGTCTGGTGGAGCTTTGCAGTACACACCAACTACATGTACCCAAATGATCATGATATGTGCTATGCTACATAATATGATCCTGCGGAAACAGCTGCAGCAGGACCAGCACAGGGCTGGGCCAAACATCCCCCCACCATTGCCAAGGCCACCACAGGCAGGGGGTGACTCGGAGGAGGAACAATCTGACCTTGTCCCAGTAGGCAGAAGGAGGCGTGCCCAGTATGCCCTGGCCTTGGCAAAGAGGCAACGCATAGCACATACGCTTGGTCAGTAGGAAGACTGGGACTGATACCCACTCTGACTCACTCATACAGTAACAGGGATGCCTAACATGACACGACCTGCTTCCAAACGTACAGGGAGTGTAGTATGTGTATCCGACAGAGGTGGCCCTGCAGCACCACCTGAGGCATGAATGCCATGTGTTAAGTAATGTAATATCATGTACAATATGCACACCTGAGGACCCCAACTAACATCCATATCCACGCATATGACCCTGCGGAAACAGCTGCACGTCATACAGTGATGTACATGTGCAAAAACATGGAACAAGATACAAAATGAGGGTGACTAGCAATAAATAGCATGGATAACCACACACCCATGTTTGTACCACAACAAGAAGCAACATGGAATAGCCATGGTCAAAACCAATGGCTAAAACCGACTACTACTATATAGCTTGCTGCAGACCACTGTCCTAATAGCAGGAACTGCCCCAGGCCTATGTCCATAGGTTCATAGGTTCATACTAGGCTATCTGCCCTAGGGCATTAATAAGCCTAGCCCAGAGTTTTGTGGCTTCTGCCACCCCTGCAAGTTGATGGATAATATGCCCATTATTTTGCTGTGCCTCTGTCAAGCAGTGATACTGAGGTTATCCCTGGGGTATACCTGCAATCTCCCATCCATTGGTCAAGATCTCACTTGAACAAAGCCAGTGAGGTGCTCAGCCTCACATGTACCAGGATGTTGTTCCACAGCATATGGACTCTCTGGGTGATGAATCTGTCCCTCCAGCACATCCTATTAATATCTGTGTTGAGGTTTAGGTCTCCTGCCCTTGTAGTTCTGATGGATGTAGAGGTCTTGAGGTGAAGCATGTTCATTAATTCTGGGTTGGACATAGCCTTGTATGTCAGGCACAGGTCACCTCTGAGCAGACAGTAAGCGACTGAATACAGCTGGAATTTCTTCAGTCGGGCAGCATAAGAAATATGTTTGAGACCCTTTCACCTCCTGTCGAGGAATTTGTGGGCCCATCCAATCTGAATGGGGCATTGTATGCAATCATTGGTCTGATGAGTGATGAGTACAGGGGAACAATGACCTCCCTTGATCTAGATGTGAATCACTGCATGATGAGGTGGCCAATGTAGAAGGCCTTCCAAACTACCCTGGCAATGTGAGTGTCAAACAAAGGTCACTGTCAACCTGGGTGCCCAGGTCCCTGATAACCTACGTTGTGCTTAGAGGATTGCCACCTAGATGGGAAGTAGTGGTAACCTTGTTCTTCCTGAAGGGTATGGCTATGCATTGTTTAGTGTTTAATGTAAGGCCATGGCTGTGGCACCAGTTATCCGTGTCTATGAGACCCTTCTGAAGGATGTCTGTGTCAGATGGGTTTCCAACTATGCTTCCCAGTTTGCAGTCATCTTCAAACTTTGTCAGCCATAATCCTCCTGTGTTTGCTCGTACTTCTGAAAAGTAGATACTGAACAAATGTGGGCCCAGGACTGAGCCCTGTGGGACACCACTTGTGACAGCTCTGGAGTGTGAACTGGCACCAGCAACTTTGACCCTGTGTGTTCCGTCACTTAGCCAGTTTGCAACCCATGCTGTGATGTATGGGTTCACAATTAAGCTGGTGATGTTTTCAATGATACCTGAGTGGGGTATTGTGTCGAAAGCCTTTGCCAGGTCAAGGTAGGCTGTGTGGACTGCCTTGCCCACGTCAATGGCCTGGGTGAGTGTTTTGAAAAGTCAACCAAGTTTAAAAGGCATGATCTGCCCTTGACAAAGCCAAACTGGATTGGATCCAATGTCTGCAAGTCCCCTATGTCTTCATTTAGAATTCCCATTATGATCCTCTCCATAGCTTAGCAGAACAGGCTTGTCAAGCTGATGGGATGGTAGTTTCTGGGGTTGGTGGAGGCACCTCCTTTGTGAAGTGGGTCCACCATTGCTGTATGCCACTCCTTGGGAACATATCCTGAGATGAGGCTAAGATTAAACAGCTGCCCTAACTGCGGGTGTAATTACTCATTGAGTTCATGGAGCACACAACTGGGGACACCATCTGGTCCCATGGATAAAGTGTTTTCTGCCTTGGATTGAGCAGTTCCCACCCCAGCAGTGGAGATGTTTCGGGGGCTACAATCCTCTGGTGTACATACCCCTCCAGTTCAGGGGAGGGGAGAAATCTGCACTGAACCTGTCAGCCAGTATGTTGCCAATGTCTGTAGGTGCAGTGATATCAACATCATTCTGAACTAAGTCTGAGCATATCTGGGAGTTCCCTCCCAGGTTTCAAACATAGGTAAAAAAGGCCTCATGATTGTCCCAGGAGTCCTGAGTGGGTTTACTCTCAAAACATGCCTCGGATGATTGTATAGGGGAACCCAGTGTTTTACTCACAATGAGCAGGGGTGTCTTCCCCCCCTACGGATTACGCTCTATCTCGTAGTAGCTCCTTCCTTGTGTTGTACAGCTTGTTTATGGCTAGGGTCCACCAGACTGGATGCTTGCCTGTGGTACAAAGAGTCTTTTTTTTTGGGATTGCCTGAACCATGCAGTCCTGGAGGTGCTGGTAGAAGGCATTTCTAAGTGATACAGTGGCTTGGGTAATGGTGTCCGCTGGCCTGGGGGCCTTGAAAGAGACCACACCAGTCCTCAGAAATGTGAAGTCGGCATTTGAGAAGGTCTTCACCGTTTCTTTTCCCATCTGGGGTGTGGGTGGGATGTGGACTCCCACTGAGAGTAGTCCATGATCTGATCTCACCAATGATGGGTATACATCTGGTGTTGAACAGTGTGACCCCATGTTCGTGATGATGTGTTCTAGTATGTTGCCTCCACTTGAGGGGATTGGGACCAGTTGTTCCATGGCATTTCAGTGTATGAACTCTTGGAACCTTTGTGTTAGAGTGTTGTGGCATGATTAGTGATCCCAGTCTATATGTGGATAGTTGGAATCACCCAGTAGGATGGTGTTTGGAGATCCACACCCTTCAGTGTTTGCAGGATAGCTGTGTGAGGTACCTGAGTTTGAGCGGGTGGCATGTAACATGCTACAAACTGCAGAGCAGTCTTGCCTACGGTCACTGGCACCTGGATGGTCTCCGATGCATCGTGTGTTGCCACCAACCATGAGGTGAGGGTGTCCTTGATGAATATGGACACCCACCATCCTTCTTGGTGTTGTCGGGATGCTGGTGCCGGAATGCATGATATGAGGTAACACCCGATAGTGCCGGGGTGCTGTCAGAAGCTGTGAACCAGGTTTCAGGCACAGCACAGACATCAATGTGCTACATACTGAGAAGGGCATAGAGTGTGTGCAGCTTGAGGTTGAGACCTTGGGCATTGAGCAGCATTACTCTTAGTGTCTTTCCTTTACTGTGTTCTAGGGTGGTAGGTGTAGAATCTGAATCTTGCATAAAAAGGCACAATGGGGTGGCAAGAGCATCATCTGAAATCCGGAAGCCCAGGGTGACAGGTGCAAGCCGTCCCTTGCAAATCACCGTGGCCTGTCCAGCATGTCATCCCAGGCAGACAGACATTGGACCCCTTAGAATGACACCATAGTCTAAGCAAAATACTACAGCTGATCATCTTGTCTCTGTTTATGTGGCATCATACTTGGTGAAGGTAGGATACTGCCGAAGGTCAGGGTCATACCTGCCTGGCCTACATAATCAGAGGGATCCTCTATGTCTCTTTCCATGTAGTCCAGGGAGGTACATCTCAGGTCGTTCACACCAGCATGGATTATGACTGGGTCAGACCTGTACTTGCAGTTTAGTGACCTGAGTGCTTGCATTATGTGGTGGATTCCAGTGCCCGATAGGCAGCTTACTGTGACCTCCTCTGTACCTGATCTGGTGAGTGGGACATCAGTGTGTCTGACTATGGAGTCACCTATGACAAGTGTGTCTGGCATTGTGTTTGGCCTTAAGGGCTGTGACTGTTTGGCACACCGACTCTGTGGTCAATGTGTTGCATGTGCTGTGCCCTGTGGAGGCAGTTGTGTGAGTGTCTGCTGTGGTGGCCACTGCCATTCTGGTAGACTTCTGATCAGAGCCTCCGAGAGTGTCTCTGTGTGTCTATGTGTATGATCTTAAGTTGTGACAGTGCCATGTGAGACTGGATTAAAGATGTGTGTGTGGTTACCTTCACCTCTCTCTGGTCTTGCTAGTCCTATGTTGAGAGAGCTCAGCCTCCACTTTGGCTATATAGTTGCATCTCTCACATGTATGTGTGTTTTATGGCAGAAGGAGAGGGTTGTCAGTGTACATGAGGCAAGTGTAACAGTGCCTCAATATTCCCAGGTTCACCAGCTGAGCAGGAGAGGACACTAGCAACTGATCCCTAGACATGCTAGAAGGAATAGACAAAACAATGTTGGAATACAGGGAGATATCAAGCCCCCAAGCCACATCATACTGTTTGATTGACAATAGCTACACATACACCGGTGTTTCATAGTGTCATAGTGTACTACTAGGCTATCTGCCCTAGTGCATGTATAAGCCTAGCCATAGTGATGTGGCTATTGCCACCCCTTATAGTGGTAATAAGTGTACAGAATAGATTCTGAATATTGTGCCTCTGACTTAGTAGTGACACATTATGACCCCTTACGTAATTGAATAACATGACTGTGTCTCTGTCTAGTCTGTGCCTCCGTCTCATATGCAGTTGTCCAGATGTCTCCTGAAGAGAGTCAGTGAGGGACTCTGTCAAACATGAACTGGGATACTCTGCTAGAGTGTGAGATGCCTCTGAGTTATGACTCTGTCCCTCCAGCATGTCCTATACATGTATGTGCTGAGGTTCAAATACTCAGCTCTCATGGCTCTGGTGGATTTGGATTGCTTGCAGTGGAGCATGTCCACCAAATCCTGATTGGACATGGTCTTGTATGTCAGGCATAGGTCACCTGTAAGTATGCGGTATGACACTGAACAAAGCTGGACTTCCTCTATTCTGGAAGCATATGACATGTGTTGAAGAACCCTGATCTTCATGGTAGGTACTTTTCGGGTGCAAAGGTGCAAAAGGCAGGATCTGCCCTGTACAAAGCTGAACTAGGTGGGAACAAGGGTCCGTGGGTCAGTAATGTGTCTGTGTAAGAGCTCCATGACTCCTCCCATATCTTTGCAGACAAGGCTGGTTAAGCCTGTGTGGTGGTAGTTGCCATGGTCTGTGGAGGCATCTCCTTTGTGGAGTGGGACCACTGTTGCCGTATGCCAGTGTTCAGGTACATATCCTGTAGCAAGACTAAGGTTAAATAGCAGTTGTATATATGGGTCCAGCCCCTTCTGGAGTTCACATAGCATGCAACTGGAGATACCAGCAGGTCCCATGGATGCTGTGTACTTGTCTTTGCTGAGTGTGGCTCTCACATGGACATCCAAGATGACAGTGAGGTTACATACAGCAGTGATAACTATCTTGTTTTGGGGGTGAGGGAGGGGTAAATCGCACTGAAGCTGTCCGCCGGAATGTTGCCAATATCTGTCAGGTCACTGGAATATATGTTGTTGTGTACCAACTCTGAGCATATCCGAGGGTTCACAACCAGGTGTCTGACATAACTGAAGAAAGCAGTGTGGTTACCTTCATTGTCTTTGGTGATTTATGTCCCCAAGTTGACCTTGCATGTCTTTATGAGATAATGTAGCTTTCTACTAGTGCTGATCACAGCTGTCTTCCCTTTTGGAGATGTAGCTCTGTCTTGCATTAGTAACCCTCATCTGTCATACAGTTTGTTTATGGCTGGGGTCCACCAGACAGGACACTTTCCCTTTGTGGAGAGGGTCCTGTTTTCAGTTGTGATTGTATGGTCCATGCTGTCTGACATCTAGCTAAGGGAGGTCATTCTGGTTCTGCAGTTATCTTTCATCAGCATTAGAAATGACCACAACAGCCCCTGTGGGTGTACCTCATGCACACACATCCAGCACCTGTAAAGTCCACAACAGTACCTCACCAGGAGTATGACAGAGCTGGAACACATGTAATGTGTAGTCTGATTAAACAGAGTGCAGCTCCACACACTGCCATGCTGTCCACCCAGATGCAAGCTGTGCCTGATGTAGAAAGCCATGTCCAAGCTGGAATCAATGCACATGCTGCACCTTGTACAATCTGAATGGCAGGGAGCTATGCACATGAGGGACCTGAACCCCAGCACTGACATATATAGGACAGGCTGTACTGCATTATCCAAAACACAGAAGCCACCCCACACATGAGTAAACTACCAGTACAGGTTGTCCATAGAGACACTGGTTGAGTCCCCTCAACAGGAATCCTAATGAGTGGATGGGAGATGGGAGGTTTACCCTGGGTATCAATGTTATGTCACAGGTAGACAGAGGCACAGTATACTAAACAAGACATATGACATGGCAAACTACGCTTACAATGTGTTGATGGACAAACACATTCTCCGACTAGCATTAGGTCAAGATACCTCTTGAACACAGCCAGCAAGGTGCTCTGCCTCAAATGGACCAGGATTGTATTCCACAGCATAGGAGTCTCCGGTGATAACTCCATCCCTCCAACATGTCCAACATACATCCCTGCTAAGGTGTAAGTCACCTGCACTAGTGGTTCAGGTGGATCTTCTGAGTCTGAGGTGGAGCATGTCCATTAATCTCTGTTTGGACATGGCCTCGCATGTCAGGCACATGTCACCTCTAAGCAGACGGTATGTGAGTGAATAGAGTGTGAGTGTCTTCAATCTGGCAGCATATGACAGCTGTTGGGGTTCCTTGATCCTTTAGGTGGGGGACAGTCAGGGTGTCTCCAATTGCTGCAGATGTTGGGTGAGATACAGCCAGAATAGGGCATTCGACTCGATCACCGGTCTGATAAGTGAAGAGTACAGGAGAACAATGACCCACTAGATCTGGATGTGAATCCCATCCTGATCAGGTGGGCAATGTAGAAGGTCTTCCTAGCCACTTTAGCAATGTGAGTCTCAGAAGAATGGCGACTGTCAACCTGGGTCCCCAGGTCCATGATAACCTCCTCTGTGCTTAGAGGATTGCCACCTATATGGTAGCTTGGGGTCACCTTGCTTTTCCTGAAGGGTATGTCTACACATGTTGTGCACTTTGACTTCAGGCCATGGCCCTGGCACCAGCTATCAGTTACTGTGAGTCCCTTCTGAAGGATATCTGTGTGTGATGCACTGTCCACTATGGTGCCCAGTGTGCAGTCATCTGCTAACATTGTCATCCAAAGTCCTCCCATGTTGGCCTGTACTTCTGGGAAGTACATGACAAACAATGGGGCCAAGGACTGAGCCCTGTGTGACACCACCTGTGACCAGCCTGGAGTCTAACATAGTGCCAGCAACTCTAACCCTGTGGGTCCCGTCCTTAAGCCAGTTTGCAACCCATCTTGTGACATATGGGTTTACATTTCAGTTGTTAGGGTTTTCCACAATACCTGAGTGGGGTATTGTGTTGAAAGTGTTTGCAAGGCCAAGGTAGGCTGTATGGACTGCCTTTCCCCAACAATGGCCTAAGTGACCAATTTGAAGATGTCAACCCAGTACAAAAGGCATGATCTGCCCCTGACCAAGCCAAAATGGGATGGGTACAATGTCTGCATGTCCCCTATATCTTTGTTTATGAGCTCAATTATGATCCTCTCCATAGATTTGCAGACTACACTTGTTAAGCTTATGGGGCAGCAATTAACAGGGTCTGTAGAGGCACTGCCTTTGTGCAGATGTGCACAACTGGACCCTAACCAGGCTGTTGTGCACACTATGGAAATGTAAAGCAGTGATAGGACTAAAGCCCAGGATACTGACCACCACAGTGAAAGTACTGAAACACTACACTAGACAGTGCTACAGTGTTAGGTCAGTATGAGCGGATGTTGACAATTGTGTGCAAAGTATCCCATGCAAAACCTGCAGGCACAGTATACTCCCTTTCGGACAGTAACTACACAACATGGCACAGAACACACAACCATAAACTGGAGGTATTTGTTGAAGGTCACACTCATCCACAAATGTGATGGGCTGCAGAGTTCAACATATGTAAAGCCCACACTGGGCATGCTCACACACTTAGATAAATGAGACATCTTTCACACAACATGCCATGGGAAGGCTGAACTGGGCATGCTCACACACTTGGTCCAAATGTTACCCCTAGCAAATGTGAAAACACACCAGAGGATGCTCATCCCCCTTTCTAGACACTGATCATGTAAGCACCCTATAAGTATATTGGAGAAAAGGATTCTCTCAGTAATCCGAATAGCGCCGTGCTAATGCGTCCGTCTATAGTGTCATAACATAGTTAGGTAGGGGTTTGAATCCAGCAGGTGGCAAGTGTGTGTGTAAGTGTGTATGAAAGAAACATCCCTTTTGGCAACTGGGAAAACACACCACAGGATGATCAGTAATGCGAATAGCGCGCTGTGCTAATGCGTCCGTCTCTAGTGTCTTAACATAGTTAGGTAGGGGTTTGAATCCAGCAGGTGGCAAGTGTGTGTGAAGGGGTGTAAGTGTGTATGAAAGAAACATCCCTTTTGGCAACTGGGAAAACACACCACAGGATGATCATTCCACTTTCTAAACTCTGATGATGTCAGCACCCTATAAGTATATCAGGGGAAAGGTAATCCCCCAGTAATGCGAATAGCGCGCTGCGCTAATGCGTCCGTCTCTAGTGTCTTAACATAGTTAGGTAGGGGTTTGAATCCAGCAGGTGGCAAGTGTGTGTAAAGGGGGGTACGTGTGTATGAAAGAAACATCCCTTTTGGCAACTGGGAAAACACACCACAGGATGATCATTCCACTTTCTAAACTCTGATGATGTCAGCACCCTATAAGTATATCAGGGGAAAGGAAATTCCCCAGTAATGCGAATAGCGCGCTGTGCTAATGTGTCCATCTCTAGTATCTTAACATAGTTAGGTAGGGGTTTGAATCCAGCAGGTGGCAAGTGTGTGTGTGAAGGGGGGTAAGTATGTATGATTGATATATCCCTTTTGGCAACTGGGAAAACACACTACAGGATGCACATACCCCTTTCTAAACGATATCACAATTATGTATGGCTTTTGATTACAGACATGCCATGTGTGTTGTGCACACACAGAATGCCCATGTGTGTGGGTTGTCCCTCACAATAATGCATGACATTGATTACACCGGTTATGGCAATGAACACATGATGTATGTGTGTGCCAAATACACATATGTACCTGTGACTTTCAATAGTTACCATGTGTGATGCCTGCCACATGTGAATACATGGTATTTGCACAGGGTAACATTATGACCGTGGTCTTCTGTGCAGATGCTGCATGTGGGATGTGTATATACAGTGTGAGATGTAGATGCTATCAGCCTAGTAGTGAGGGATGCACACCTGGTCTGGGGCATAAAGTCTACATGTTGTTGATGTACAGGAGCTGCATGTTCTCACCTGTTGTGGGAGTGGTAAGACAGTATTCCATAGCAATGCAGTGACTGCATGCTAAGAACCATTCAGCTAGGGTGTTGTAGCTACACTTATTCATTAGCATTCAGTAATTTGTCAGAATCCCTGGTGAGGGTCTGATGCCAACCAAGGTCAGGGGTCTACCAGCCTGTGTCACTTGCTCAGTGATCCCTTCCATGTTCCCTATCATGTATCCCAGTGAGCGACATCCCACATCAGCTGTGGTGGCATGGACAATGACTGAGTCATATGTGTCCATGCATCTGACTGACTTGTATGTTGTTGTTACAGTTTGGCCATGTGTTTCCATCTCATACATGTGATGTACATCAATGGGTAGGGGATAGGGTTGACTGTGTACATGTGGCAGCTGTGACATTACTACATGACACACATATTCCACAACTGTACCATAGAGGTGACTGACAACTGACCTTTGCACATGCTACCGGAGTATTGAGATTACATTGGTGATTGACAGCACATAGGGCCAATGGTGAAAAAGAGACATAGGTCCATAGGTTCGTACAGGGATATCTGCCCAGGGCATGTATCCACCTAGCCAGAATGTGTGTGCCTTTCAACATGCATTGTGAATCTGTCTTGCTATGCCCTTTTCCAAGGTTAGTATACTGTGCCTCTTTCTCACAGTGACACATAAGTGATACCCAGGGTAACCCTACAATGTCACATCCAGTCATTAATATCGCTCTTGAAGATAGTCACTGAGTCAGTCTGCCTAACCTCTATTGGGATAATAATCAGGAATGAAGGGAGCCTCTGAGTTGTGAATGTGCCCCTCCACCATGTCCTATGTATATCACTCCTGAGGTTCAAGTATTTCCAGCGTGTATCCTGGTGGGATCTGGATATTCTGAGATGCAGCATGGCCATTAAGTGAGGGTATGACCTGGCCTTCTATGTCAGGCACAGATTGCCTATGAAGAGGCAGTATGTCACTGAGTAGAGCTGCTGCTACTTTAACCAGTCAGTATGTGGCATCTGTTTGAGCACTTTGATCCCCTTGTCGAGGTACATATGTGGTAGCTCCAGTTGCTGCAGGTGTCTGGTAAGGTGCATGCCGACAGGTTCATCATAGTCAATTATGGGCATGATGAGGGATGAGTAAAGGGGCACAATGTCCTCCCTGGCCTACATGTGGATCCCATGATGATGTGGCCCATATAACATGCTTACCTAACCACTTTGTCCATGTTGTTGTCAAATGGTAGAATGCTATCAACCTCGTACCCCAAGGTCCATAATTCCTTGGTCTGCACTTACTGGATTAACACATATGTGGTACGTTGTGGTCACTTAGTGTTTGACAAAGGGGATGACTATACTCTTTCTGTCATTCACGTTGAGGCCATGGCTGTGGCACAAGTCGTGTGTTTGCAAGAGTCCCTTTTGGAGGATGCGTGTGTTAGCTGGTGAGTTGATTATGGTGTTCGGTCTGCAGTCACCTGCGACTTGCTGAGCCACAGTACTTCCATGTTGGCCTGTACCTATGACAAATATATAATGAACATGACAGCTCCTAGGGCTGTGCCTTGTGGGACACCACTTGTACCAGGTTGGAGGCTGACATGGCTCCAGCAATTCTACCATGTGTGTTCTGCCCTTGAGCCACTGTGCAATACCCATAGTGACATAGGGGTTAATATGTACACTGGTGAGCTTCCTAGAATGCACAAGTGGGGTATTGTATCCAAGGCTTATGCAAGGTCCAGGTAGGCTGTGTGGACCTCCTACCCCTTGACAGTGGCCTTGGTGACTGTTTCAAAGAAATCAAACAGGTTTGATAGGCAGGATTTGCCATTGACAAAGCCAAACTGTGTATGGTGACATGTCTGTAGGTCCACAATATCTAGATATGTGAGGTTCATGATGATCCTTGCCATAGCTTTGCAGACAAAGCTAGTCAGACATATGGGGCGAGTAGTGTCCAGGATCCGTGACGGCACCACCTGAATGTTGAGGGACCACTGTTGCTGTATGCCACTCTCTGGCCACATATCGTGTATTAAGGCTGGGATTGAACAGTGGTGTTATGTCTGGGTGTAGCTCTTCTTGTGGTTCATGTAGGACACAGCCTGGGACACTGTCTGGTCCCATTGATGCAGTGTTTATTGCTTTGGGAAGGGCATCTCTTACCTGAGCATCTGTGATGTCAGGTGGGGAAGCACTGTGCTGCGAGACATATTTGCCCTTTTGGTGTGGTGGGGAGAGAAGGCAGCATTGAACCTGTCCACTAGGATGATGGCAATGTCTGTGTGTTTTATATTTTGTGTGACATATTGGATTACCTCTGAGCATATCTGGGTAGTACCACCCAGGTTACTAACATAACTACAGGCAGCCTTGTGATTATCCTCAGTGGCTTGTGGAATCCTCTCTCAAAGATGGCCTTAGACAATCATATGGGTGCCTGTAGTTGTCTTCCAATACTCATCAGTGGTGCCTTCACATTTTGGGAGGTTGTTGTATCATGTAGTGGCGTCATCCTTCTATTGTATAGTGTGTTTATGGCTGGTGTCCGGCGCCCAGGACATCTGCCTTTGGAGAATTGGGTCATGCTTTCATATGTGGCTTCATGATCCATGCATTCCTGAATGTGTCCACAGAATGCCTCTATACAGGTATCTGCAGTCTGGTCCATATTTTCAACAGGCCTTGGGCCTTTGAAGGTTTCCACATCATTTATGAGGGGTGTGCACTTGCTTGACATGAGCTGTTGACAGGCGTGCAGCCCTCCAGACAGAGCAAGGTGAGGGTCACAGTCAGCTACCTGTTGGGTGATAGAATGTGCCACATAACACAGGCACACAGGTCACTCCACAGCAAGTACAGCTATGAGGCAGACATTGTCCATGCTGGTGCAAACAACCTGAGGCGTACCTCCCTGGACCACATGGAAAGAGACACAGAGGAGCTCTTACAGCACCCTCTCAAACTCAGGACTCCCACACAGCCTTCATGCTGACACAGGAGAGTTTAGATTACTCTGCAAACACCATCATACTGGGTGATGCCAGCTACCCAAACATAGACTGTGAACATTACACAAGCCACAATACCCAAGCTCTAAGGTTCCCATTGATCAGACATTCTTTGGCTATGGAACAGGTAACCAACCTTCCCACAAGAGGGGCAGATATACTAGAGCTGATCTTTACAAACATGAGTACAAACTGCTCACCACTGGGAGTATATCCCTCATTGTTGCAATCAAACCATATACTAATCACACTGGAGTTCTGGATCCCCCACATATCAAACCTCCAACACATCGATGTGTGTGTGTGGGAAATGTCCCTATTAGCAACTGTGACAGTATCGTACAGGATGCAGATCCCCCTTTTGAAACACTGATGATGTCAGGACTGTATAACTATATCACCTGTAGTAAAGTCCTCCAGTAATTTGCATAGTGTGCTCTGCTAATGCATCTTTCTTCAGTGTCATAACGTAGTTAGGTAGGGGTTTGAATCCTGCAAAGGGAATGTATGTGTGTTAGTATGAGTGTGGTTTATGTGTGTGCACTATGCTGGGAGGGTTAACTGCCTTTTGCCAACTGGGAGAACACACTACAGGGTGCACATCCCTCCTCCTACACACAGATGATGTCAGCACCCTCTAAGTACAGCATTAGTAAAGATTTCTCCAACTACTGCAAATAGCACACTCTGCTAATGTGTCTGTTTCTACTGTCATTGCACAGTTAGGTATGGGTTTGAATCTTGCAAATGGAAAGTATGTGTTTTACTGTTGGTGGGGTTAGTGTGTGTGCACAATGATGGGGTGGGATGTGGCTTTTGCCACATGGGGCTATACACTGCAGGGTGGTCATTACCCTTAACAAGCAGTGATGTTGATAGCACCCTATACAAACAAAACTACAAAACAGAAGGTGGTGGTACTGATAACACATGTAAGGTAACACTTCTTCAAGTTATGTCCACAAAACGGAGTAGGATAATCAAACAATTCTTTTATTCTATACAGACAACATGACAACAGACAACTAACTGCCAGTACTCAGTATAGTGTTACATGCTACTGTAACACGCACATGTACCGAATATACCTAGATAGTGTTCTGAAGCCTGAATGTGGCAAGTGTGTGGATGTGGGATGTGTCTGTGTGTGCATTTCCATATGGGAAACATGTTTGATGTGGCAATCAGGGTACTACAGTACCTGATGCACATTACATCTTCCAACTGATGAGGTTGCCTGCACCCTGTGAGTACAGGTAGAGAAGGGGATGCCAGTAGTAAACAACATAGTGCACTTCTGAAATGTGTACCTGTCATGTATCAACAGCTACTCATGTAGGGTGATAAATAATGGGAATGGCAGGTGGCGTGTGCATGTGTGTGGGTAGCAGGGTGTGTATAAATGCATGTGTGACAGAACAGATACATGTAGCTGAATCTACATAACAGCACAAGATGCACATTGCCATAGTCAATGTTAGCATGTGATGGTGTGCAGCTGGTACACTTTGTTAAGTAGTATGGGTGCAGATAACAATTGAGGACATTCATACAGTTACTGCAGCAGGACTGCTGGGATATACACACAATTATACTGCAACAGTCAACAGTTACCAACATGTTACTACTTATACACATCTATGTAGTCACCCTGTGCATCAGCAATGTGTTTACCTTTACCTGCACCGATGTTGTAGTATGCAGGAGGTGGCACAGTGTCATCATATGCACAGGGTGTGGGTTAGGTATGCCCAAGCCGGCCACTGGTAACACCAATTGACATGTGTGTGTATGTGTGTTTGTGAGGGGCAGCAGTACAGGGTGGACCGTTGTTGGTGCAGTGTGTGTGTGTATGTGTTTGCCCTAGGTGTTAGGTTTCTGCATGTGTGTAAGCACGCACACAGTCCCACATAATGGCTGCCATGTACAGGGTTTTGTGGACAGCCACAGACTGCACCTGTCAGGTCATCCAGATCAGTGTCTGTGGGCATGGACACGGTACCTGTGCCTGGCAGGGGTGTATCCGGTACTAACCCAGACTGGGTACTGTCATCGGAAGCAGGGGTGTGTTGACTGGACACAGTTCCCTGTTGGGACTGTCCAGAGCCACGTGCACGTGGTCTCCTGGGGCGTCTGGATGACAGCACAGACCCAGCATTGCTGGGGCTGGTGCTGGCACTTGAGCAGCGAGTGGGCCTGTTGTCGCGGCCACTGCCAGCTGGTGCTCTTGCTGGCATCACGGCCACGTCGATGTCGCAAATGCACACCATCGCCCTGGCCCATGGACATCTGGTTGTGGAGCAGCTGTTCTATGCCCCACAACGTCTGTCAACGACATCTGTGAAGTTACGGATAGCATTCGCAACATCACGCATGCCGTCTGTCATGGCTATGCGACATGCTCTCAGCTCCCTCAGACCCTGTCTGGTGTACCTTTCCATACGTGCCTGTGCCTGCATGACAGTTCTAAACATAGTGGAGGTAGGCATACCTCATTGGGCACGTCGGCCAGAGGCAGTGCGGCCACGGATGACCCGACGAGAACCCATGGGCGACTGTCTGCGTGGTACCATTGGAGGCCCCTGCTCATGGCTGCCTTGTGGGGATGCATGTACCACAGGTACCACATTACCCTGATCTATGCCCACTGCTGACTGTCCATCACCTAGGGACAATGGTGACAAAGGATGTAACGGCAGGATGACTGTGCGCATTGGCGGGGTTGAAAGCTGTGTACTGTCAATTGGCTGACCAATGGCGGACCCAGACACACCTTCCTGCACCATTACAGACATTTCATCATCATCAGTACCTGGGGCACAAGATTCAGGTTCCCTGCTGCAGGTCACCAGAGCAGCACCAGAACCTACGGGAGGAAAACATGGAACACAGATTACAGTCTCAATACATATTTGAAAGAGATGCACTTCAATACTAATGCACACATTCAGAAATGGACACATGCACTCATGGACACTAACACACATGCACACTTGGGCACAGGCACACTTGCACACATGCACACCCCACAGTAAACACACACATCAGTACCGTGTTACACTACTCAATTTACTACCTGTCAATTACAGTTATTGTGAACACAGTCACCAGCATGTCTACTACAGAGTTACACTACTCTTCCTAATTTTATACATTGTTTTACAGATAATGTTAAAAAGACTCACCAGCATGTATGGCCTGCCTCATTGCTAGATGGGAGGGACCTGGAAGTGTGAAGAGAGTAATGTCAGTGGGCACATGTGTGCCATTCGTTTTGCACATGATACAGTACAGTAGTACACTAGTTCCCTTATACACATCAGCTGCACATCATGTCTGTATATATATCATGATGACAGATACATACCACATGCACACCTTATGCGTGCATGAAGTAACAGCGTACAGAACAGTCATATGTACATACCAGGAGTTAACTCTAATCTCACCCTTACCTCTCTTCAAGCGTCAACTCAAACTGTACTTCCAAAACCACTGGCTTTGTTCTTCTTGGAGTCAGGCTAACGTCCCTCTCCCTACCCTCTCTTCACCTTTAACCCCTCATTGTGCATAGAAACTAGCTTCTACCCTGTTTCTTTCACCTTGATGTCCTTCTATGCTCTGACCTACTTCTCCCATCCCTCCCACCTCCTCTTGACTGTCTTCCTTCTTTTCCTCACTTCCCTTCTTGACTCCTGCCTCTTCCATATCATTGTATCTGTCATACTCCTTCTACTTCTCTACCCTTCTGAGCCCTAACTATTATGTATATGGCTTTTGCCTTATTGCATAACCATTATGCTTTAGGTAGGATTGCTTTGAAACCAATGGTACATTGTGTATGACTCTAAACTGTTTGACTTCCTTACATGTATGTTGATTTAATTAACAGGCTGGTGTACAATTCTATTATGTTGGCTGTCTGTATTAACAACTTGTCTGTCTGCCTTTATTACGTTATGTGTGGAGCTTTTCTCCACAGGCCTCTACTGAAAATGAACTTATATCCAGCTAGACTATCTGGGTCAACAAATGTAAAAGTAATAACAATAAATGAATATGGCATCTTACCTGCACGCTCGCTGTCTTGCTGCTGTGTGGATCCAACCTCCATCAGGATGCATGATTGTTGCTGTTGTTCTGGGGCTGGATCCACAACACTTAGCAGTAGCCCCTCCTGTCTGGTGAGGGGGATGTGGCCACCCCACCTGTGGCAACCTGTTGCCTGCGGATATCTGCAGCACGCTGGCGGACATTTCTTATCAAATCACTGCAGTGATGTCTCACCTGCTCATATGTCCTATCATGCATGCCAACATCATTTATCCTGCTAACGAGGTTTTGCCACAGTGCAGACCTCTCCTGCTGATTCTGGGTGGTGCGTGAGAACAGGATGGCATAGTCACGCACCAGGCTCTGGTGGATCACGTCATCCTCTGCAGCAGAGTAGGCAGGATTCCTCTTGGTGCCATGTCTATCTGGAAAGGTACACAAACAGGTTATCAGCATAGTATCTCAACAATACATGGTACACATTCTATACAGGGAGTGTTAACTTCTACTTATTACTGCTTGGTTAAAACCTGATTACAGTGTAGCTATCATTCTATGTCATTTGTACTAAGTACTTGGCCTTCAGACCGGTTGTTTGACATTAGGGAGGTTGGTGGCAAGCACTGTGGTGGCAGGACACATATCTTTCATCCATTGAAGTTGGGAACTGCTGATTGTGGGCCCAGTGTACAAGTGTATTACTTCTGGTATGGGCAGTTGGCCTTCAGGCCAGTTATTTAACATTAACGAGGTTTGTGGTCTGCACTCATGTGTGACAATAGGCTGTACTCTGCCATTCATAGCTGGGGACATCTGGTTTCAGGTTTATAGTGCCTGCATATCTGAGCTGTATCTTACTGACATTGCTACACCTTGTTTGTTGTAGCAAACACTACATCAGGCCTCCTGGATCTACCTTTGTTTATATGCTTGTTATCTGTTAGCTTGTTATTTCACTGGTATGCTACTTCCACATAGTACACATCTTCTCAACACATCTGTGACTCACTACTGATATCTGCATTGCTTACTGTACGTACTTCCATGTTACACATGACAGCAAGTGACTGCTTGTCATTGTTGCATTTACTTAATTGTGACACATTGCACTTAGGTTACCTGGCATTTGCTCACTGACACTTTTATATCAGTCAGCAGTTGTAGGTAATGTCAGTACACCCTCACTCCCCACTGGACCTTGTTTTCAATCATTAGTGATTACAGAGTTCACAATAGTATTCTAGCATGTCCAGAGGTCAGTTGTCAGTTCCTCCCCAGTCCAGCTGGTGAGTGTGGTACTCCAGAGACAATGTTAGAACAGATGCATGTACACAGACAACCCCTCCTCCTAACAACAAATTCAAACTCATGTGAGTGATGCAACCATATACCAGACTGGAGGCTAGGCTCTGTCTACTCAATACCGCCATAACCAGTCAGGTGGCAAAGGGGATCACTCACTACACTTCCAGTCTCACGTAGACCTACCACAACAGCGGACCTAACACATGATCACACATGATCATACTTGTAGGCTCAGACCACAGCTCTGCCTATGCAGCAGAGACCTCCTAAGCAGACATCCAGGCAACCACTACCACATAAATGAACATGTGCAACACATATCACACAAAGCCAATGTGCTGAACACTCACAGCCATTAACAGTTAACAACACACCTCATACACCTGTACTAGGTGCCTCTATCATCAGGCACACTCACATCACGTTCACCAGGCTTAACGAGGTGAGGGTCACGGTGTGCAGCCTGTCAGGCACTATGACCTGCCACATAACACAAACACTCAGGTAACCCCAAGGCAGGTACAGGTATGACTCAGTCAATGTCCATGCTGCTGTGAATGGCCTGACACATTCCTCCCTGGACTACATGACATGAGACATTACAGAGCTCTCTGAGCACGTAGCCGAGACAGTTAGTCCCTAACCTTGAGTAGCATCCTACCCTCACCTAGAGCGATGCCACAATATCAAGGCACGATGATCCCTTCCAACAATTGACTGACATACTGGTGTCATTCACAGGTGTGCCAATGCCTGCCATCTTGGGGTGGTATGCTTTGCTAGGGACAGCTTGCACCTGTCACCACAGTCCTATTGACATTTGGCGGAGCCTCCTGCTACACCCATAGTGCCTGTATTAGGCAAGGCTCATAAGGCAAACCCACATCCATTTGTATCACAAAGGATGAGGAAGTAAGAGTGATGCTACTCAACACTGGATGTCTAGACCCAAGGATGCACGCACTCAAAACCCTACCTAGCATTCTGGACATCGATATCTGTGCAGTAACATGAACCTGTTTCAGGTTTCACAGGAGCACACCAGTACTACCACGTTATAGCTGTTACCATTCTTGTCGGCCCCAACACTTGAACAAGGGAGGGGGGGTATCAGTATTCAATGCAGATTCCCATGCCTCCACATTGGTGGCACAGTACAACATAGGTGTTAGGCCATTGAGTACAGAAGGCGTAGTTGGGGACCTGGGGAAGAAACATGGTAGCGGTCTGTCATTTGTCTACCACATGGCCAACGTGGATTGACAGACATGTTATATAGCCCAGCTAATCATGACTGATTCACATGTATGGCAGGGGAGGTCATTGTGCCTCTTTACTCATCCATCATCAGGCCTATAATTGCGTACAATGCACCTTTTGGGATGTACCTAACCAGACACCTACAGCAACTGGTACAGGACAACAGTACATCATCAAGGGGATGCAATGGCTCACACAGATGTCATATGCTGCCCAGGTAAAGTGAATCCAGCTGGACTCAGTGGCATACTGCCTGTTCAGAGGCAATCTGTGCGTGCCATATACAGCCATGTCCTACCTAGCAGTAATGAGCGTGATGCACCTCAGGCAATCAGAGTCCCATACAGCCACATGCTCAGGAGAGCTGGACCTCAGCACTGACATACATGGACATGCTGGAGGGCATATTCCTAACCGAGAGGCTCCCTTCACTCTGTAATGAGCTCACACTACTGGTTAGGCAGAGTCCCTCATTGACTCTCTTCCATAGGAATCTGGATGAGTGGATGGAGATCATAGTTGTACCCCAGGTATCACTTCTATGTCACTGTTAGACAGAGGCACAGTATACTAAAGTCGGACAAGGGCATAGCAGCATAACTTGTGATTGGGTGGCAAAGACAAACACATTCTACTAGGCTTACCAATGCCCTAGGGCAAATAGCCTAGTATGAACCTATGAACTGTTCATTCTCAACTGTTCGAGCTCATTACAGAGTGAAGGGAGCCTCTCGGTTAGGAATATGCCCCTCCAGCATGTCCATGTATGTTCTATTCAGTCGCTTACCGCTTGCTCAGAGGTGACCTTTGCCTAACATACAAGGCCATGTCAAACCCAGATTTGATGAATATGCTTCACCTCAAAAAATCTAGATCCATCAGAGCCACAAGGCGGAGACTTAAACCTCGACACGGCTATTAATAGGACGTGCTGGAGGGATAGATTCATCACCCAAAGACTCCCTATGCTGTGGAACAAAATCCCGGTATATGTGAGGCAGAGCACCTCGCTGGCCTTGTTCAAGAGAAATCTTGACCAATGGATGGGAGATCGCAGATATACCCCAGGGATTACCTCAGTGTCACTGCTCGACAGAGGCACAGCAAAATAATGGGTATAGTTCCCCATACTAAAGGGGTGGCGTAAGCCACAAAGCGATGGGCTAGGCTTGTAAATGCCCTCGGGCAGATAGCCTAGTATGAACCTATGAACATGTGTGTACTGCTATAGTACTTCTGCCATATGTTGCATGTGTGTGTGTTGTGGGGATGCACAGGTAATGGCCAGATACTTCTGCACAGGTGACACGTCTGACACATTCTGGGTGTTCATCCATACATACTGGATGTGTGCTGCCATCCAACCCTGTGATGTGGACACACATTACTCAGCCTGGATATACATATCCGAACAACACCACAAGCACAGTACACTACCTTGCTATGTATGCATGTAATTACACAGTTATTCAGTAGTTATGACAGTGATGCTATCCATGCAGCCCACTGGGCCAGTGGAAGCCACAACACACACCGCCAGCACCTTTGCATATGCTTACCACAGACATCCCACATACTGCATGTACTGTGCACACAGTTATCTAACCCAGAACAACTGCACACCACTTATTAATCCTGTCCAGTGGACTACAGATACAGGCATATTGTATAACAATAGTAGGAGGCTACTGCAGCACAGGGCAGATTCACATGACGGAAGGCATCTGTTGTCTGCAGTGTTAAGATGCTTCACATTCACCAAATGCACAGATATTGGCAACATTGTTGCAGACAGTTTAGGTGCAGGTACCCCCATTGTCCTACACATGTTATTAGTTATCCCAGATGACTGTAACCTCCCTATCCTCTCACATGTCCAGGTGAGAGCCACCCTCATCATTGCAGAACACATATCATCACTGTTACGAAATGGTATCCCTGGATGTGTGCTACATTCACCCCTGGAGGACATAGCACCACATGACAGACTGATATTAATCCCTGGCCATACTACAGGATATGTACCTGAACAGTGCCATACATACACAGTGGTCCCACACCAATGAGGAGGAACCTCTACTGACCCTGGGAACTACTGCATCATATGCACAACTGGCCTTGTGTTCTAAGCTATGGAAGTGTTAGTTATGGCCCACATGTACAACAATATTACATATGTTTATATTTCATGACTATGTACACACAACCTATCTCATGGACATACCTATAGATAGTGAACTATGATACATTTGGAGGTGTCACAGTATACACAGGATTAACCTGCTACTTTGCATTACCTGTGTTTGTGGCAGCTGTTGCTGTGCCAGTGGTGCTGCTTGCTGCTTGCTCCTTGCTGCTTGCTGCTTGCTGCTGCTTTTGCTGCTGGCAGTCCTAATATTTGTTTGGTTGTTTTCTCTGTCTCTCTCTCTCTCTCTCTTTATCCGTAGTGTTTGTGCAATGAATGTATTGCGTGAGTGTAGTGTGGGTACTCAATGCTTTTGTAGGTATCTGCATAGGTCCATGTGATGGCCTCTGCACCAATTGTAAGGCAGCATTTGCTAATTGCATGCAGCTGGGTGTGTACTGATTGCATGTCTCACTGTGATTTCAGGACACTGCTATAAAAGGGTATGTGAGATAGGCGTTGCCCTTTCAGATTGTAGGGCGTGGACCATGCTGGTATGCTGTTGACAGTGTTTTGTGAGTGTGAAGGTTAGTACATCTCCCATGCTTCATGCTGTGTTGTAGATTCAGGTTGCTGCATTTATCTTGCCTGTTCCCTGTAGTGAGTGTGTATGCATACTGACACCTACAACTATATGTCATATGTATTGCTATATAAATATATATATATCTGTGTACATATACATACTTTCATATATGTACATTAGCTGACATTATTGGGTACAAGCTAACAATTAGCAGGGCTGTTTCTGTTAACACTACACTAGTATGGGAATCCAGTAATTGGGACTGTAAAAGTCTGCATGACATGCTTTGGGTAGTAGACATACTATATTGCCTTTATCTTCATTCCTACTATTACATGTTCCACTTATTTAGCACTATATTCCTGTATGAGAGTCATGGCTTAGTGGTAGGTCATACAGACTAGTGTTACAATGGTCTTGTGGTAGGGCCTACTAGTATGCTCATATTCTGCTTTTGAGTTGAGTATAGGGCCTATCAATCAAAGTGCTGGAGGCACCTTTAAGCAGTTAAAGGGGTTAGTAGGTCTCACAGGAGCCAGGCTGTGTTGCAGATTCTGGTTGCTGCATATATCTTCACTGTTTCCTGTAGTGAGTGTGTATGGCTACTGAGACCTACAACTATATTTCATATGTATTAATATATATTTATATATATGTATGTGTAGATATACATACCTTCACATATGTACATTACCTTACGTTACTATGTACAAGCTAACAGGTAGCAGGGCTGTTTCTGTTCACACTGAACTAGTATGGGAATCCAGTAATTTGGCCATTAAAACTCTACCTGACATGCTTTGGATAGTACATCTCCTATATTGCCTTTATACTGATTCCTACTATTACATGTTATATTTATTTTAGCACTGTGTTCTTGTAAAGCAGGCATGGCTTAGTGGTAGGTCATACAGACTAATGTTACCAAGGTCCTGGGTTTGAGACTGACAGTGGGAATTTATTTTCTTTGCAAACTTTCAAACTGAGTACAGGACCTGTCAATCAAAGTGCCATAAAGGCACTTTTAAGCACTAAACCAGGTCTGTGCTCGTTTGCGGAGCTCACGCATGCGCACTGGCGGTGAGCTCCACTAACACAAGCACACCAGCTAATTTCTTTGAAAGAAAAGAAAAAGGGGTGACAGGAAAGTGGTGAAAAGGGGTCACAAAGAGGGTAAGACAGTAGGGAAACAAGCGTGGGATTTGCAGGAGGGATGTAGGTAAGGCCCATAGATGCCCATGTCTTTGGCAGCAACAGCTGTGCATTTCCATGTATTTTGGTGAGACATTGGAAACCTTTCACCCCTGAGAGAGGTGTCAGGACAACATTAATATTTGTTGTAGAGCCAATTGTAATTAACTGTTTCAATGTCAAGCAGACATGTGTGCGACATGGACAGCTATGTATGGGGCGTAATTTTTTGTGGGTACAGAGTGCCCTTTTTTTTTTTCAGGTGAGAGTGGTATGTCAGGTGAAGGAAGTCGGTATAGCTGGGGAGGTAGGTTGGGTAGGTTAACAGACAAGACAGACAAGACGCATACAGGGGCGGTGTATGACACACGTCGGGGGGTTACACAATTGACGGGGACGGAGGTTGGGATTTCCAAGATGCATGAGCCCACAGATGGCAACAGTGGAACTGATATCCCCACCCATAGGCAGTTGCCACTGTTCCTTCACAGCCCAGGACGGGGCTGTGCTGGGGGCTGTGTAGGCGGGGCAACGGCCGGGGCCGTTAGCTGTGCCACACGAGCCTCAAGCTGGCGTAGGGGCCCAAGAACAGTGTCTTGGATCTCCCTTTGCACCACAGACCGGACACCGTGGAGGGTGAGTGGACGAACCCCTCCGGCCACACTTGCAGAGGGGGGACGAGCCCCATCCCCTGCAGCGCTTCCACCCGAAGGTGGCACAGGGCCACCGGAGGGGGGTCCGGCCTGGGCACTAGTGCCAGGTGCAGGCGCCAGCTGAGGTGGGAGAGGTGGGTCCGCTGGGACCCGCCTTCCCAAGCGTTCTAGGTTTGTGAGTTGTTATGTTAGTTTGGGTTAGTGGCATTTTATTCCATTCAGATTAGTTGTAACAGCATGCATTGGTATTCCCATCAAACAAACACCCAGATATTAACACCATTGAACAAGGGGCATATCAATATCACATGCATTATTTGAACAGAAATACACAGTCAAACAACATGCAGGGTTGATTAATGGCAACAGGCCATCAGATTTGCAGGTATGAACAGGGCACATGCATGAACAGACATGCATATATTTTTTTAACGGACAAATGTCCATGATTAATGAAATGTTCACATACCATTATTTAGTGGGTGTTGTTATATGGAATTATAGGGTTGGGCGGAGATAGAAAGTGATGACACATTCATATGTTACACATTGATTTACATTTGTAATAGGTACACAATTAAGTTGAGGCTGATGTTTCAAAATAAATTTTATTTGACTGTCAAGCTACACCTGTTACAAATACATCACTATCCTACTTATTTTGAATTTGATCAGATACATCATCCTGCTACACTTTGATGACAGGACAGGGGACAACTATGGCTGTTTAGTCTGTCAGATAATCATTCATTCTATCTGCAAATTGTTTACTGTGATCACCATATACAGCATTTGGCCTAGACATTCCAGATTCTGACACACTGAAATCAGTTTGGGATATTAAGTTGTACTTCCCACATGCATTTAGTTCTGTAGAAACACACTGGGGCTACTATATTCAGGGGTTATTACTACTTTATTTATTCATACATGACCCTTTCTGTCACTCTCACACATCCTGCAACTTCACAGTTCAGGTTGGTACTTCTAGGCTTTGTTCACATGTTAGACTGGTGGTGATTCAAACACTTTCCAACAGCCTCACTTCTGTCATGATTCAGCATTTCAACAGGGGATATATCTCACATATGACTACCTCAGATTCTAAAGCTGTACTCTTGGGACTACTGCAGGTTACACTATATTTAATTCATGGTGGGACATCTGTATTACAGCACTGTTTAATTCTATCAATTATATTTCCAGTTACACTTGCATACTGATGAACTTGTTGCAGCCATACCTGCAGACTTACAATTCCTGCTTGCACATTATATTACTTTTAATCAATACACTGCAGTGTTCTGATACATGCTACAGTACAATATTTATTTACAAGTAATGGGTGGGGTTACTAACCTGCATGGTAGTGCAGCCGCACCAGCCTACGGCCATACATCTCGCGATTCGCAGAGCAGACACCTGCAGCTGTAATACGAAATAAGTAATATTGGACTACACATCTCCATGGTATCAGCCAGTTGAAATCCTTACATACATAAGCAAAATGTAACTTACTCAGTGGTGGGGCGTTGGGCATATCCCGGGCCTCCTGGATCCATTCGGTCAACTGGTCTTCCTTGCGTCGCTTCAGGTCCGCATGGTGGTGACGGACCTGCTCACCAGTGCGTGGAATGCCAGTAGCACTGGTCAGATCACGAGCCAACTGGTCCCATGCCTCTGCCCTATACGCTCCCCATGAGACCTGGCCCTGCATGAGTTGGGCCTCGTGATGATGGACAAGGAGCCAGACCATGTATCTGGACTCCTCAACGCCCCAACACTGTGCTCGAAAGCAACGTCCCTCACCTACTCCACTCATTCTAACTGCAGGTCTGTTCTACAATCGTTTCTGCTGTGTATTCCCGCCTATGGGGCTTATATATGCCGCTTTTCCGCACATTTCTCTGATTGGCCGTTTTGGAATTGTATCTACTTCACTGAAAATGCTTTATCATGCTCCATTCTGGATTTTATCCCATATATATGCTATTTCTGCCTTTCTAGGTATTGCTGTCATGGCTTAGTGGTTTAGTACCTTGACTCTAGTGCATGGTATCCTGGGTTCAAATCTGACAACTGATTTTTGATTTTCCTGAAAGATATGAGTTGAGGACCTGTCAATCAAACATGCCAAAAGCACTTTTAAGCACTTAAAACCAGGTCTGCGCTCATTTGCGCGGAGCTAACGCATGCGCACTGGCAGTTAGCTTGTGGGAGCGGCGCGCAAATGGTGTGCGCTGGGATAAACCTTAATTGGCTAGTGACACACATGTTCAGCTAAGCACAGCTAGTTGCAAACGGTTTCAGCCTATTAAACCGGTGCTTAGCAACGGGCACGCAGTTTGCAGCTTTTTAAACACTACTCAGCTACGGGCACTCCGTCTCACAGCAGCTTAGCTATCAGTACATTTCTGACTATTTTTATTATTGTGTTACTTCGGAATATATGCTCCATTTCATTCCATTTTACAAAAGGGAATACATTTACATTTGTACAATACTGTCAGGGGCTTTTTAGTGCTTATTTACAAAAAAAAAAAAGGTTGTTGTGGGGGCTCAAACCCTGCCTGCCTACTCTTAGGCCGGCAACTCTACCGCTAAGCTATTACTTCTTGGCTTACTTTGCATATTTAGTTCTTATATCCTTTTCCACTGACTGCTAACTGTGATTGCGCTAGTAGCACACCCGCGCACACGAGCGCACACAGTAGCAAACATTTACGGGGTTTAAAAAAAAAAAAAAGGTTTTAATTTAATTTTATAACATCTCTTCACTTTATACACTGATGGTCTATCGGGGCATGTGTTGTTTACTGCGTTTATTCACATTTCCATGGCCTCTCTCGTGGCTGTTTACTTTCAGCCATTCTAGTCTTCCGGGGGTGTGTCCGCTTGCAGGGCTTAGCCTACAGACACGCCCCCTACTCTCTTACACGGACCGTGTAAGAGTTACTAGTGTGATTCAGCATGCCTCATGCACCTCATGCATATGCATGACATGCTGACATCACACAGTTTAACTGCAGCCTCCGTGTAAGAGTTATAACTCTTACACGGAGGCTTCCTGAATTTGGCCCTATATTTATTAATGAGCATTATAATTGTTGTAGCCTCAATGTAGTTTATGTGGCAAAGTGTCAGCAATGTCCCATATTCTACGTAGGAAAAAACAGTAAGCCTTTTAAGAACAGAATTGCTGAACATCTACTGGATATTAGACACTGTAGGATAACCAATGCCTTAAGCAGGCATTTAAGAGAGTATAGGGACCATGAATTTAAGTTTTTGGTAATCCAGCAAATTGTTAAGGATTCCCAGAGAAGAGTTATGGATATACACTTAGATATATGTGAGGTAAAATGGCAACTGCATTTAAACGCAACTGAGTACCTGGGCATTAATGAGGCCACTGCCATTACATGTGTTTTAAAATTAAAGAATTTTATAGGATAGAACATGTTTTATACATATATATTTTTCATAGTATATATATATATATATATATATATATATATATATATATATATATATATATCATGTAATTGTTTTAAATACATTTTTATGTATTACCATATTTTTAAATTATGTTCTTTATTTGTTTGCTTAACTAATTCATTGGTTAATTGTTTAATTGAATTGTTATTTAAAGGCTGGGTGGGGATGTATGTATTGCTCTGGGGAAGTCCCTTGTAGTAGGAAGAAAGTGCTTAACTATTAAAGTTAGCACTCCTCAGGTGTCGTGCTGTGCTTCATTTGTGTATAATGCCCACTTTGGTATCTACATGAATAGAAATATACAACTAAAGCGCCCACATAGGTTCCTGACAAAGAGAATAGAGGGACTGCACCACATGAAATACACAGACTGACTCAAAGCTCTATCACTATACCCGGCCTCTTATATACTATTAAGAGATGATCTGTGCCAGCCCTATAAGGCATCCTCTGACCCAGTTCTAATGGACCTATTGCAGATCCACAAGTTAAATGGTTTCTAAAATACCCAATCCATAGACCTCAACTTCGTCTGGAGCATAAATAGAATGGTTTGAAAGGACATGTATATACCCCAGAGGGTACCTCTGCCCTGTCATAGACCCCTTATCAATGTAAAACAAAACTCATTCATATCCCTGTGGAAATGCAACTTAGGTCAATGGACAGGAATTGTGAAATCTACCTCACTACTGCAATGTGCTAGTAATAGACAGAGGCAGTACCTAAATTCCCTATCCTGTAGCAGGGTCCCCTTTCACTACTCAACATTATGACCCCAGAAACATTCATTCATAAATGGGAAGTATAGGAATAAAATCATGGTATGGCTAATTTGAACATATAATGAGATAACACAGCTAAGTTTAAAATGGCTTTTTAGGGCATTTAGCCTAGTATTCACATATGGACTATGAACCTATGAATCTATATAAGAACAGCAGCATGAACTAGTCTTCAAAAACTTCAAAATATATCAGTTCTTGTACTGTAGAATACTAAAAGACAGACTACATGAAAGATGTGGAATTGGCAATGCCAATAAATGAAGTAGGTGTCTAACATGGACCAAGGCAGGTCAATCAGATGAAATATTTATGAAGAAGACTAAATTAATTCTTTATTAAAAAATGTCCAGTTGGAATGGAGTTTTGTTTCTTTGTATTCTAGTTATAGATACACAATTATAAGATTTAGCGACTATGATTGTGCATTTGTAATTCCTATAGTAATGCAACAGTAGTTCAGTGATTAGTGCAACACACAACAGGGGTTGCAGGCATGTAGAGTTGCAAAGTGTTTCATAGCTAGGTCTGTAGACACCATTCTAGGAATCCAAAATAAATGCTATAGGCACAAATTAGATACATTTTCCTACATATTTATATCTATAAGTGTTTGTGGTACTACACATAGGTTCATAGGTTGGTACTAGGCTATCGGCCCTAGGGCCTATACAAGACTAGCCATAACAATTCCCTGGATATTTCTTCCCACAATATTTACTTCCGTGGACCCCTGTCTAGCAGGGTGACTGACGTGATCCCCGGGTGAATTTCCTATCTCCCATCCAATCATCAAGGTTCCTTTTGAAGAGGGCCAAGGAGGTGCTATGCTTGACATGTACGGGCAGTCTATTCCAGAGTATGGGGAGTCTCTGGGTCAGGAACCTATCCCTTCAGCATGTTTTGTTCATTGTGATGACAAGGTTTAGATCCCTGGAGTGTGTGGCTCTGAGAGATTGGGATTTCTTTAAGCGAAGCATATCCAACAGCTCAGGGTTTGACATGGCCTTGTATGTTAAGCAGAGATTGCCTCTGAGTAGATGATATGCCACAGTTATTAGAAAAATAGTTAAAATCCCCAAGTTGAGTAGGGTTCGATTCAATGGGAAGAGACTCAAGCTTAATTAGATAATCCTTGTGGGTCGTGGGTGACATGGGTGGATATGGTAGTTGGCTATGATTTGGTGCAATTTTTTATTGGCAGTAAGTAGAATATTGTGGAGCTCAATATCATTGTTCTGCTTTATGAATGGATTTGATATGGCTTCTCAGAAGCATGGCTATACCCTCCAACAACACAGTCATTTTCAGTGGTGGGTCTGGAAGAGCGGTAGGCAGTGACACCTGGCACTGCAGGGGTGCTAACACTCTATCTAACAGTGTTACAGTCACTATGTAGATATCTATATTTTAAGGGTCAGAAAGGTCTATGTGGACTGAATCATCTCATTTAGGCTCCTAGCACTGAGCAGTGCTACCTTTATACAGTCTTAATTTTGTTTGACTATGTTGGTAATTTGAGGAGTCTGACCTGGTCTTAAAAAGCACTGAGAGAAAGAAAAACTTGGCCAATATTTAAAAGTCATAAGGAAAGAGGTGCTGGCCATCTCAAGGTAGGACTGTAAATCATCTCATCTCAGGTTGATAATATGTATTAGACCCCCCCCCCCTTAGAAGTGACTTTTATAACTAAGCCAATAGTTAAAGTCAATTATCTTTTGTTTGACTGCTGGCTGTAGTAGAGTGAAAACATAGAAGGAAATGTAGTGTGTGATGATTCTGGGGAAGAAGATGACTCAGGAGGAACATGGGTAATAGTGGGGAAAGAGTGTTTTGGGAACAAATGGAATATTGTTAATAATTTCCAGCCTAATTAAGACTCCCCCCATTTCTCCTGGGAATTTTATGAAGTGTTGAACAGAATGGCTAGGGGAGGTGAGTCTGAAATCACTGGAGGAGATTTCAATGTAAATGTACATCCCCTATATGATCAAACATATAGAAGAATGCAGAAGAATTGGAAAGCACTAGAAGTACTGAAGGGATGGGAACATGATGAGGGATGTATGGCTATATGGAGGAGGATGCACAAAGGAAAGAGGCCATTTACTCCAAAGAGAAAGAGAGACAGTTGTGTACATTATATATGTTTATGTTTAAAGGTGAAATAATATGTATAGTTACACAAGTAGAAATATGGGACAGGAATCTGACAGATCATGCTTTAGTGAGATTGCAGGTTAAGGTGAAGTAAGAAGGTGAGGTATTAAGATGGTGGAAGTGGAAATCCTGTTTAAGGATTGGTGAAAGAAAGTAGACCAGAAGATGAAAGGGTATTGCAGGAAATGATGGGCCTGAACCTAATACAGGAAATAGGCAAGAAAGATATGTTGTAGGGTGCTGCTAAGTGTGCCTTGAAATGGCAGATTATGTCACTGGAGTGATTTTTGGAAAGGCAGAAGAGCACCGACAAGAGACAGATCGAATCCCAACCAAAGCGAATACATAAATATATAGATGAGGAAGAACATGTATGGATGGTGGTCAGAAGTACTTATGAGGGAAGAAAATGTAAATACTCAACTACTGGAGAGAGAGAAACTAGAGTAGTAAATAGCGGTATAGTAGACAAGGTGGATTTGTAGTGGGTACACTGGAAGAAACTAAGGAGCCTTTTGGCATGGAAGCAGAGCCACAGTATAGAAGGGCTGAGAGAGGAAGACAGAGGTGTGAGATATGACAATGAAGGTACCAAGGAGGCAATGTAGAGATTCTGTAATAAAATATGTCAGGCTAGGGAACCAGGGAAGAGTAAGGGAGAAAGAGTGAGATGTGCTTTGATGTACTGGGAAAGAGAAAAGCTACTAGAGGAAAGAAGTTTAGAACTTGACAAAGTAGAGAGCACATCTAAGGAAGGTCCTAGAGGAAAGTGGGCTATCAGGAGATTTCTGTAGTAGATGGGGAAAAAGTAAGGAAAATGTTATAGGTTTAGAGGTACATATATGATGACTAGGCTAATGACCACAGAGGCCTTTATAACCTTGTCATTCAACCCAAATGCATCTCATGAGTTATTGCGCCTCAGAAGTTCTTTTTAGGGGTCTATGTTAGTATGTGTGGGAGTATGTAAGAAATAGAATAATGCTACATTGGAAGAGGCATTACCAGCTTCCTAAACTAGAACCAGACCACTGTTGTTACCAAGAGTGGAACATGTAAAGTCAAAACAGGGAGGATAAAGACCAATTTCCTTCATTAACAGAGATGCAAAAATATTTAGATTTGATCCTTGTCAACAGGATTAAAGGAACTCTCCCTAGACTAATAAAGACAGGGCAGAGAGGACTGGTTAAGGAGAGGATAGTGGAAGAGAGTTGGTGAGTGCTGAAGAAATTTATTATTCAGGGGATTTGAGGCCCTAGGACATCCTTGGGACAACATCTTTCAGAATGCATTTTGTGCTAACTGTGTTTATTGTTCATATGTTGTGAAGACTAAATATTTTACATCTGTTAATACCACTCAAAAGTTTGAAATAATGGGTTTATTTTCTTGCATTAGACCATAGGTAGTTTATATGGCAGTTTTCCATTGTGGTAGCTTCTACATGAGTCAGGACTTCATGGAAACCTAGATTAGCCACGCATTTAAGTGATTTAAGATGTAAGAGGGAATGTAGTCCCATATAAAAACATTCAGTACAATGCATTACTGCTAAATTTTCCTTTACAAGGATAGATCTAGTACAGTGTGATTATACAACATCAACCAAACATGCTATGCTTAATCATTTGGAAAGAAAATGCAGAGCCACTGTAGGGGCTTTGTTAAAGACCGGATTAAATGATGAACAATATTAACATTTATATTGCCATTTGTGTAAAACAGTCCATATAGATTTCCAACAACAAATGATTAAACAAGGTAATGCTCACCTGTTTGGTTTGACATTTTCCCATCAGAACACTGGATGCAATCAAAGCAGCATATGGCCTGTCCCTTGCGAGTGGATTTTCTATATCCTGGGCCACAGCTTTCACTGCACACAGATTGTGGGACCTGGAATCAAGAAGGTTAGTAATCAGTTCTGGTAATATATGCTTCACAATGAAGACGGGTTAGATGATGATGATCATCATTATCGTCATGATCACCATCTTCATCATCATCATCATAAGCAGTCACATAGTTTAGAAGCCACATGTCTCAGTGGTTCTGGCACCAATCATCCACCAATTCACTGACGAAGAGCAATATGTCATTCTCTTCCCTCAAAAAGTCTTTTTCAGTTTTTCACCCTATCCTAGTCAGTTTTTTTAAAGAAGGAGCAATTTCCATTTATTTCAGGACCTCTTTTAATGGCTGTTGGGATGTCAGGATCACAGAATGACCTTGCACATTCTGCTATTATGTCATCCATCTGGATCAGACAAATTATCAGTTACTGTCATACTTAATGAAATTATATACATAAACAATTTTATCAAATAACATAACTAGTATGACTCATCAAAATAGTTTAAATGAAACATTCTTTATTTATCACTACAAATAATATGCTGAATGTCATTGATTAGATTTGAATTGCAATCTGCACAATAAGAGATCTGTATTCTTTCAATGCAGTTTGGTCCATGACTGACCACATAGGTGAGATAAAGGCAATGTCAATCATCCAGTCAAGGAGTAACTTTCAGGAATAGTTGACAAGATGGGGTGGGGACTGATATACATTTAGGTTAACTTAAATTTGATTGGTCTATAATACATTAATTTCTCAGGTAGTTTCTCAAAGACTGTGATGAGTGTTGGAATTCTTATCTGAAGCTATGGTTTAATGCATGCTCTTTGAATAATTAAATGTGTGAAGTTTATTGTTATCCCTTAATGGAACTTGACTGTTTTTTAGACACTATTTTAATCCCATATAACTGCCATGTTATATAAAACTAATCTGAGGGTAGACTTGTAGCATTGTATATTGTTACATATTATGACCAATGAGACAGTAAGTACAATGGCATCTAGATAAAACAGATACATACAAAAGACAACTATAGCTTGTACACCAAATAATTAAATAAATTCTGATAATATAAAGATTCTTTTTATAGATCAACTTGGGTATTCATTTGACTCTTAGCACCTATTAAGTGTATTCAGTAGCTAGAACTAAGTTGCATCCTGGAATTAATGCAACATTTTCTCTGAAATTACTTGTAATTTACAAGAAGAATAAAATACTGGTGGTTCACCAGTTCAGTGTACTGAAAGGTTGCAGAACTACATTTCACTAAATTAGATTTGAGAAATGTACACATGGTCACTTCCAGATCCATCACCCACAATGCCATCAGCAGTTGTATATGTAAATACTTACAGAATAGATTAAAAAACAAGCAATATGCAAATTAATATGTTTCCATTGTAACCAGCTGTACTAACCTTTGTAGCACCATCATTCCACAAAATGGCTGCTGTATCTATTTGAATCTGCTCATCATTTGGGGCCCATGACTTGAAGAAGCCTACTTTTATAATTCGACTTGTTCCATTCTGAAAAAACTGAAAGTTCTGGATGTCATACTGGGTTGGCATATCACCATTCATGTCAAAATATATCTCTTGGCCTGCTGTATTCATAAAATGGACGCCCTTTATAAAGTTCAAAAGCTGAAGGTATATAAAGTTTGTACAGCATTATGTTAGAGGGCACAAAAGTTAAGAAGCTAAAACAGATTTAATTTATAAAAAATAAGCAACACATGGTTTGGTTAAGATTTCTCTTACTATTGCTGTAGCAATTTCTCAGTAGGTTGGTAATTTGTTTCTTTCATGCTTTAGAAAATAAACAAATAATGCTGAGCTTTTTACTAAACCAGTATGCAATCCAGCTTACTGAGCTGAAAATCACTATTATACCAAAAGAGGATGACCAGTGGAGCCAGCATCACCCATTCATTCTGCTTAACAAAATGAACTCCAAGGCTGCTCCACCTCAAGGAAAAGAAGAGGACTCCATTAAGGATTTTTCATTGGCTATCTTACCTTTTGGCACCACTGTGTTTTTGTCAAAGTGGCTTTCACCTACAAATAAGCCCCTGAATATGTCCATTTCGGGATGCCACAAGATCTGTTGGCTATGCAACTCATATACTGCAAAATACGTACCCCCTAACCTGTGATCTGGTTGTTTTAACAGCTGTTAAGTCAAAGGATTGGTCAAGCTTCCTTTTCTCTGCCAATTACTAGAACTGGTCTACAGAGCATATGTTTTTCTTGGGTCTATATTAGATAATTGAACTTTCAAAAGTTTGACTGTCATATGGTCAACACCATATGATCAAACTTTTAAAAGTTCGAAAATCTAATAAAAAATAATAAATTACACAAATAACCTACCTGAATGTTTTAAGCAGGGGACAAGTCCCCCTACACCCCCACACCCCCCACTCTTTAAATATACCAACTCTGAGATTGCACTACAGTGCAGAAAAGGGAAATCTTCCCATTCTGCACTGTACAGAGATCTTCATTAAAACGTTTGAACTTTCAAAAATTCAATCATATGGTGTCGACCATATGACAGCTGAACTTTTGAAAGTTCGATCATCTAATATAGACCCATTTTTCTTCTCAGACTTGTCACTGTGTGGGATGTGTTCCAAGTGTTCATTATTATACATAAGCTATAGCTATTACTAACACAGTGGTTGAATTGGTGCAAGGTGTAAAGGGCAGGTTGTGATTTAACATACAGTGGTTTATTATAGCCTATATCTCAGCAAAGTGTCTCCAGTGTTTCTGTTAAAAGATGTACACCAATGCCTTTTTTGCACATGATCTGCCACAGTATCTAGAATTCGTCATCATTTAGAGTTTCTATCTTGAAGTTCATTCTCATATTTATTATTTGACATTGGGAACATTTCCACCTCAGATGCAATCCCTGCCACCTCTGTACAGTAATGAAATGTAATACCTGAATACCTTTAGATCAGCTAGAATACCTTGTACAGCACCAACAATACACGTTTAAATGTCTCTGTTTAAGTTCTCCCCCTACAGACGAATGCAGACTCTGCAGTCATGAGAGAAGTGCGCGCACATGTACATCTATTCTATGTGTCAGTGTTTAAAGGAAGGTGTCCATGCAATTATGCCTGGCTCTTGGTATTTAGGTCTTCAATTAATGCATAAAATGTTTCCGTTAAAAATAATTTCAATAATACTAAACATTGTCTGTTTTGTGCTTTTATGATTTATTTACGTTTTCATTGTCTGATGACTTCATTAACCACAGGAGTCTGAACTGTTGATAGCTGCTTACGTTTTAGCAACATTTAACCAAACAAAATATGCAATGTATTTCAAGAAATTGTGATACCTACCAAAAATATAATTGAGTACCTTTGTCTTTTATTGCTTAAGACTTCAACAGAACCATCAATCACAAGATTAAATCTCCTATTTAAAACCATTGAACTAGATACCAACTGATTACTACTAATCTTATTTAAAGTTATACAAATATAAAATATATAAAAATATATAAAAATCAACCTTCTGCTTAAAATAAACATTACCATTCAAAACAATTATGAGCCCAGCACCAATCCTCCAAAGGAAACTAATAACCACACACTAGCGGGTTGTCAATCATCAACAAAACATACAACAAAAAACAAAACATTTTTTTTTATGCTAATCTCTTTTATCCAGGAATAAAACATACAGACTTCAGCAGAACAATCTTAGTTACAGCCACACCTCATATGTAAATAAGTATGATTAGATGTGCTTTCACATGTGGAAATTTCTGATTAGTTTAACTTTTGATTCAGGTTTCTCTCATGAACCTTAGCTATGTTTTGACTGACATGGAATAGAATTAATGGAAACAAATATTAGGAACAATAATAGACAGATGAAAGATTTAAAATTGTTGAGGTTATTGATTATGACTTAAAAGATGCTTTTTGTTTGACTCACAAAAGAAGAGCTGTTTTGCAATTGGTGACAAAGTGGATCAAGAATGTGTGTTGTTAAAAATGGAAAACAGGGAAAAGTAGATAGGGATGCCAAAGATTATGAAAAACATATTGTGTAACCAAAATCTGTAACAATCTTGTTAATAATGGGTTTCATAGAAATACTTGCAGTATTTCTAATGGTCTTGATACTCTCTCCACTTCTCAAAACGAGGAGATTGGTAATACTAATCTGTACATGCAAGCTGAAGTAAAATTGAATATTAATGACCCTTTAGAAATCCCAATATTATCCAGATCAAACAGGTTAGCACAAAAACAGGGGGAACAACAACAACAACAAGGGGGCTATGTCACCTGGGGAAAAAGAAAAGAAAGAGGCTGAAAAGCTAGGGACCAAGGAAGATCAAATTGGAATAACATTTGACCCCGTATGGGGCTAAGTGTAAAGGCTATGGTATTTTCATCTACAGTAATCTCTACATATTATTTATGAGCATCTCTCTTTGTTTGAAATAAAGATTCATTTTTATTCCTACTAGAAGAAGTAATTTTACAAATACATTGGTAGAACTTGTTGCGTCTTTTGGCTTTTCCCAGTTAGGGGTCACCACAGCGGAACTCCGGTCCGCTAATGATTGGTAGTTGATTTTTACGTGCCGAGTTACCAGCCCTGATGCACAACCTTCAACAAAGGTATGTCCTTTCACGCATATCTCCACGCAGAAGACGCTCTAGCTGAGAGTCAAACCGGACAGCATCTTACTGTGAGGCTACAACGCTACCGCAGCACCACCACCGCGGGTAACAACAAGACGCAACAACATTGGTAGAACTATAATTATACACTAGGAAATTGAATTTGGCTATGTTAAACTGAGGTAAAGGTAAAAAGAACAATATGATTTGTGCTAATTTATTTAGTAAGAAATGTATTTATAACTCTCCATTAAACTACTCAATATTAGCCTTTGAGAAAGTTTGCGAAAGAGAAATATATCTGTTATATAATACACCGAAAAAATGACCTCAAATTTATCTAAAGAAAAAAGGTTAATTTGAGGTAGATGTGTAACATTCCTGATTTATGCATTAGTTATTATGGATAGTATCCATTATGTGGGAGAGATTTTCAAGTTATTAAATGATGATGAGAGGTTTTCAGATGGTTCTAAAATGAAATACATATTGCATATAGGAAAGTAGACATATTTTTGAAGGATTGCCTGTTACAGGGTGGCATTGAAAACAACCTGTACAATTTTCTTTATATGAAGGACTCAGTGATTCCAACAATATTTGGTATACAGATGTAACAAATTCACTATTCAGACCTACTGCAGCACAGGGGGTTAAAGACTTACCTGTTAGCTATCTATGTAGATCGTATATTAAAACCAGTATACACTAACTGTACCCACTTATTAACAAGATTCATGGAATTTTTAAGTAAAATTACTGATGACCTGTGGAACAGTGATCTAGTTTTTTTGATGATCAGTGTTATTGATTTATTTTCATATGTTCCTCTTGACCAACGTTTACATCTATTTCATGAAGCTCTTATTGCCTGTGAATATTTGTAGACTACCAGTATTTCCCCTTTTAACTGATTTTATGGAAATAATTTTATTCAACAATTTTGTATTTTTTGATGGGTAATATTATAAGAAGCTAGGGGGTGGTTATGGGCGCAGCACGAGCATCTATATATGCCAACATGGTTATCTGGTAGTGGGAGAAGAACTATATTTTTCAGTCTACTTATTTTTCATCAATTAGTTTGGCATGTTAGGTTTCTGGACATCTGCACTTTTTTTGGTGTGATGCAGAAGAAAAATCAAAGACTTCACTGACTGCATCAATGACTCTACTTTGTTTTTAAAATTCATATATCATTATGATGTAGAAGTAGTGAATCACTTAGCTGTATCAATTTTGAAAACAGAGAATAGTTTTGAATCTATTATTTATACAAAACCTACATACTCAAATTCAGTTTTACACTTTTCCAATTGCCACCCCCTCATGCAAAAGAAAAGTATTATGAGAGGTCAGTTTGTATGTTTATATTGTATGATATCTAATGATCGTACTGTCATTCTTGAGTCGGATAAATTAAAATCAATGTTTTTTTAACACGGCTACCTACTAGAATTTGCAGATCAAGTGTACACTGACCGGTAGTTTTGAAACAAATAAGCTTATGCCCCACCCCCTCAAAAAAAACCTTTGGATATTCCTTGGTCTTTCAATACAACACAGATTTTAGTGGTATTAAGCCCATTATAGAAAACAATTGGAATATTCTTAAGTGTGTTGACAAAGTTTTTTTCCACAATAAGACTGGAACCAACATTTGTATATAAGAGAGGTAGGGATTTGAGCATAGTCATCATAAGTGTGGTAACGTCACAAGTGGGACAAGAAAATGTGGATTTTGTCATCAGTGTTTCTATACTTTAGAGAAAAATGTTACAAGATAGAGTTAATGGCATGTCTTAATTTTCTACTTAATGGTAATTGTGGGTCATGGTGATTAGTTTATTTAGTATTATGTCAGAGCCACCCTGCATTTTACATTGGCAAAACTAAACAAACTTTGCCAAGAAGAATTTATGAACATATGCATGATATGAGTAGAAAAAATGTGAACAATGCTTTATTCAAACATTCTAGAAAATGTATTTCATTTGTATTATGTTCAAAATTATGTCTGATTTAAAACAAAAGAGTGGTTTGTAGAAAAATACTATAGAATGCCATAAGTAAATGTAACAACTTAGATTTAAAGCCTCATAATTTCCTGATTTAAATGAACATATTTCTATTTACACAGTGTTAAGAATACAAGCTGCCAAATTTTAAAATTATAATTTTTTTGCAAAGTTTGTATGCTTATATGTTTTCACTTTTTAATACTATTTGTTGTGGGGGGAACCATTTTGGAAAATGGACCTCTTTTGTAAGACAATAATTGATTAGTATTGCTATGGTATTTGATTAATGAATCAAATGACTAATCATAATTATTTAAATATGAGATGTGGTCATAATTAAGATTATTCTGATGAAGTCCATATGCTTTATCCTGGATGAAAGTGCTTAACATTAAAAAAGTGTTTTTATATATTTCACTGACAAGTGACGTGATTTCCTTTGACCTATGGCTTAACAGCTACCCCCTAGTTTGTGATTAAACATTATCATTCAGTGTAGTAAAAACATTCAAGCAAAATCCATTTCTATTAATTTAAAAAATATTTTTTATCATAAAAAATAATTATTGATAAAACAAAAATCATGTATAAATATACATAATTAATACAAAAATGAAAAAAAGCTTATTTCATAACTTAGCAGACCTATGTTTTAGTAACACAATAACGTAACATTGTCATTTAACCTAGTATATTTATTAGCTTCAAATTGTATTTCCAATCACCCCTCTATTATCTATGCCAACCTTTTCAAGTACTAAAAATACAAAATGTTTCAAAACTACCCCATTTCAATGTGAGTTTACTAAAAGCACTAATAGTATCCCTCTTCTGAATACTATATAAATGCCAGTATATCTTTTTTCTCAGACATTTCTCCAAAAAAGCTGGGCAGGTGACACAATATGGAGGACAGACCACTCCCAGGATTCAATAAACTCCGAGTGGGAATAGTGTTATTCCTGCATCGAGTGAACCATGTCTGTTTCTGCATAGCCTTAATGTGGCAAATCTTGCATATTCTTAAAGGCGAGCTACTACTAAGGCTAAGTGGACACGAACACTACTGAGTGCAGGGGATATGTTTAAGTAGTACCCACACATCTAATATGCCCCTGCACTCTGAAAGTGCCATACGGCACTTTTTAAATGCATTTCAGTGTCCGCAGACACTGAAAGCAAATAATATAGTAAGACAGTGTCTGTGGACAGTGAAATAAATCGGATATCATTAAATAAATGCAGGGGTTATATGACAGGTACAGTCACACACCCGCTGCATTGTCAAAGTGCCATACAGCACTATCCAAGTGCTTTCAGTGTCCACAGACACTGAAAGCAGCTATGTAGATAGGAAGCAATGCAGGGGGTGTGTGACAGGTACTGTCACACACCCCCTGCATTGTGACAGTGTCATACGGCCATAGCCCTCAACTGTAGAGGTTTTTGCAGAATGTCCACATGTCTGCCTCACATAGATCTCAACCTCTTAGAGCAAGAATATGGATAAAGCCATAAATAATGGGGTGACAAAGGCCCAAAACTAGGGACACTACTTAAATATTGCTCTTACTAACTTGGAATGTTGATAGAATAACAGGTTTTGCATTAGCACAGATTTTTCTGAAGGGTATGAAGTCTGAAACTCAAATTCCTGTCATTATTTTCTGACTTAAACCTTGAGTGGTTTGCTAGAAAACCACAGTCAAATGAGAAATGAACCAAAAATATGAAGCAAAAATCTGGACATTCTGTAAAAATCTGTACAGTTGGGAGGTATACTGCCTCATATTTATGGTGTGTTCCCCCAAATATCTGTCCCTACCTGGCAAATAGAGAGGAATGGAGTCATTAAATAATGACAAACATATGAGTTTAACACTCCACATCCTTCGGAAAAGTCATACTAATGCAAATCTTATCATTTTATCAACTTTCTAAGTTTGTAAGCGCAATATTTAAAATCGTCCCTATTTGTCCCCTTACAATTGCCCTTACTGTGACTGACAAGGAATATTGATACGTGTAAATAAAGTGACTTTATTAATTTCCTGTTTTGTTTACATTATAAGATATGGTTAAGCATAGCTGAGCATGTTTACACATTAGGGCCCTCTGCTCAACATTGCTTCAACATCGCATAGCAGATAAATAAAAATGTATAGCTAAAATCCTAATGATGAGCTAGCGTAGTGGTTAGAGTCTTGGCTTTACATGCAGGCATTCGAGTACCAAGACAGGCATTTTATTTTTACATGGAAAGCATTGTTAAAATTAATTATGTTAAATAATGTAAGTGATATTTGTCACCCAGGGTAGTTTAGCTGGTCCAAAATGGAAGTGTGAGTGCATATATTATAAAAGCTTTCTTCTGCTCTCTTTCTTGATCTCTCCAAAGCCTTTAACATGGTCAACCACCAACAATTCATACACACACTTAAAACTATTCATCTAGATGTCCAGGCTATCCAATGGTTAAAGTCTTATCTGAGTTGTAGACAATAGGCTGTACTATGGCAAAACAAACCATCTTCCCTTCTACCTATCACCCTTGGGGTCCCTCAGGGTTCTATATTAGGACCCCTATTATTTTTCTATCTTTATTAATGGCATGTACACTGTCATCCCAACAGCCACCTGCATTCAATATGCAGATGACTCCACTTTGATTTGCTCTGCCACTTCCCCTTTAAGTCTGCAAACTCTATCCAAAAATGTTTTTAATACTGTTGAAAATTGGCTCTGTAATCGATGTCTTCTAACAAAATTAAGCTACTGCTTTTCTCCCCCACCCGTAAAGCCTCTGCTCTAACCTTTACTATAAAATCTAACAATGGCACTGCCATTGTCCCAGATCCCTGTACCAAACTCTTAGGTGTAACAGTTGAGAATAACCTCAAGTTTGATATGCATATTAATCAAACTATTAAAAAAGTTAATAAAAAACTTGGCTCACTATACAAGATCAAACCTTTCCTCACCACACTAGCTAGGACGGTAATTGCCTGTACACATTTACTTTCCACCCTCCTATATTCATCCTCTCTCTTCATGAACTTGAGTAAGTCTGGCCTTAATAAACTCTTTAGCTGCTTTAATCATATTGCTAGATTTGCCACTGGAGCAGCATACAGAGCACACCATGTCCACAGCAAATATGCCTTTGACAGCATGCTTTAACTGAAGTTGTTCTGAGAACCAGCTGTTAGGAAAAAATGTAGATTGTGGAGTTGTAAAACAAGATATAAATGAAATATGAACTATATACTGCACCAAGCTCTGAGCCTGGAATAGTAATGTGTAATATATCACAGTGTGTCCCTTGCAGCATTGCCATGTGTTAACCTTTGCTTTCCAGATTGAATGCACAACACACTATCTGTCATGCATGCATCTCAGGATTACAAGGTTAGACTTTCTAATCAAGAGAGTATTAGGCAGAAACCAGTCAAACAAGAAACAACAGTTCCCCAGTAGCTCAGTGTGATGAGAAATAGCTTAGCTATTTATTTTGCACACCCAGACACTGGTCGAATACAGGGAGTGGTAGTAAGATGTGTGCATATTTACACACAAGGAATCAGTAATAAATGTAGAAACAGTAAGGTAGTGGTAACAGATATTTTTTCCACAGGTTTTGCAGGTAAAGAAATGTTGGTAGTAGCTGTATGGAGGGTTTACTAATACACCATGTGCAACTGTGCCCCTGTCCAACCCCATTCCTGAAAATGACAGCAGGATAGGTACATACAACATACAATCTCCCCGATACATGTCTCAAGTGTCACGCTGTCATGGCTAGTGGTCATTGCTGCTAATAACACAGATAAGAAACCAGGTGAAGTATGCCAGTAAAACACTCACAGAACAGCAGTGCAGGGTACCCATTCTGTGCCAGATATGTAACCCTGACATGTATGAGTCCCCTCTAGTCATGTACCCAGAGTTGTCTCAGTTTGCCTCATACCATTCCAGGCTGACAGTTTAACAGGTATGGTTGTGCTACAGAAGCTATGGGCCATAGGTAGATGTAAAGTGAGGGCAGACCCATAGAGTATTGAGCAGTACTGTTGTGAAAAATAGTAGCCTAAACAGTTGTTAATGGACTTTTTGTCTCTCCCCACCCCTTATCTGCATCAATAATTATCATTCATATACTACGGGTATGTTGTTCTCAAAACCTAATGTTGGGACTTATGTTCTATTGTTGTTCATATATTTCATTGGTTGAATATTAACATACCTTGTTCAAATACCATTGTTGGTGGCCTGTTGCCATCAGTGTTACTGGCAGGCAGTTACAAATACATACTGTTGTTCCATTTAACCATGTGTTCTGTTTGCTATGCAACCATTTCAAATTTGTTGTATGGGGTTAATTGGAACACCCATGCATGCTGTTATACCTAATTTTGAAATGTTTTGTTCATGACTAACCAATATATTTTGTAAAACCTCAACACCATAGCACATTTGGGAAGGCGGATCCTGGCGGATGCACCTGTCCCGCCTCATCTGGCCATGGCACCAGGCCCCTGCATGTCTGGGACCCAACCCAGAACTGCCTCCTCTACTGGTTCTGCACCACTTTCAGGTGGAACTGCCTCAAGAGATGGAGCCAATCCCCCCTGAGCGCAGAGGGGAGCCCATCACCTGCCACCAGTTCCAGGGTGTGGTGTGCATTGTCATCCCCATTGGGAGGGATGGATGGCTGTGCCAGAAGGAGGGTTGCCTGGTGCACCTCAAGAGGCAGACTGTGGCTCCTGTCCAGCCCCAGCACAGCCACCTTCGGGGCCGTGAAGGCGCAGTGGTTACTGCCCATGGGTGGGGACTTCAGTCCCACTGTATCCATTTGGGGGCTCATGGGCTTTGGATTCCCAACCACCCTCCCTGTCAAAAGTGTTTACCTCCCTCATGTGTCATATACTGCCCCTGTCTGCTGTCTTGTCTGTCTTTTCTGTCTGCGAATGCAACCTATCCTTCCCAACCTACCTCCCTAAACATACATACAGCCCTTCCCCAACATTCCACTCTCACCTTAAAAAAGGGCATCTGTCCCAAAAAAAAAGTGGAAGTGGAAATAAGCAGTGCTAAGTGAAGCATCACTTAGCATTGCACAAAACTGCACAAACCCACTTACAACTGTTTAAAAATGCTTTAATCAATCTGTCTCTATCAGCCCTTGTTCTGCCCAGCAACAAAATAATCCACACTGCCAAGTTTCAAATAGAGGACACTGTGCACTACAATCACAGTAATGTACTACTACACCATCTGAGCTGTGAGGACTTGTAATGCTTTTACAAACATATCATGCATTATGGTCATTTAACATTAATGAAAAAAAGTCATCCCTACCAAGTCTTGAACCTAAGACCCTGTGCACTACAATCATAGCAACATACCTCTACATCATCTGAGCCGTAGAAACGTCTAATGCTTTTACAAAAATATTATACAGTACAGTCATTTAACATAAGGGAAAAATACATATCTGTAGTACTCTTATATACATATATATGTACATATAACTACACACACACACACACACACACACACACACACATATATATATATATATATATATATATATATATATATATATATATATATATATATATATATATATATATATATATATATACACGTATAAGGGGGTCCGTTCAGAATTTTGAAGCTCAAAACTATGAATTTCTTATGATCGAAGATTATATGTTCAAAGTTTCAAAACTTCAAAATCCTGAATGGAGAGCAGCATACAGCACAGACTGGGATATTTCCCTTGTCCTCACTGTAGTGCAATCTCAGAGTTGGTATATTTAAGTGGCAGGGGGTGCTGAGGGGGCTTGCCCCCTGCATACGCATGTTTTAGTGTGTTGTGTGGTGTTTTGGGGGGGTTCACAATTTTAAGATTCCAAGATCTCGAGATTCTGAACTCAATATTCTGAAACTCGAGATTTTGGGATTTTGAAATTTCATAGTGAACCCATATCAATATATATATATATATATATATATATATATATATATATATATATATATATATATATATATATATATATATAGACACACACAAACACACATACACACACACACACACACACACACATATCTATATATGGTTTCACTTCAAAATCTAAAATTACTGAAAACTTGAACTTCATATGGTCAAGACCATATGATCGAGTTTTCAGAAACTCGAAATTCCGAAGTGAAATAAAAAAAAAAAATACCCACACATTGTTTCTGTAGGGGGAAAGCCCCCCCTGCACTCCCCACCACCCTACTTAAATATACAAACTCCGAGATCGAGCTACAGTATATGCAGAAGAGCAGAATGGGAGATTTGCCATTTCCACGCTATAGTTAGATCACGGAGATGGTATATTTAAGTAGGAATGGTGCAGCGGGGCTTGCCCCTCTGCAGAAATTATGTGTTTGGGTATTTTTTTTTTATTTTACTTCTGAATTTCGAGTTACTGAAAACTTGATCATATGGTCTCAACCATATGAAGTTCAAGTTTTCAGTAATTTGAGATTCTGAAGTGGAACCATATATATATATATATATATATATATATATATATATATATATATATATATACCTTATATACATATATATATATATATATATATATATATATATATATATATATATACACACACACACACACATACATATATATATATATATATATATATATATATATATAATGTTCACTTCTAAATCTCAAAAGCTCAAAATAATGAAAACTCATAATACTGAATGTCATAATATTAAAAAACATACAGGACACCAATACTTAGTATACTGCAGCAGAAATACATACAGAAACAAAGAAAAGACAAACCATATTAGTCTACTCCAACTATAAGCAGGGGAGCAAGCCCCCCTGCACCCCCCATGTGGGGGGCTGTGCTATCCGCACCCCCTACTACTTAAATATATCAACTCCAAGATCACATTTCACTACACCAAGATGAGTTATGTTGTAGTATAGTACATTAAAAGGGAACATGAGAAAGGTTACAGCAGGCAGTCATGAAGCATGTAATGGTATGTTTGCCATTTTCTTCTGTGAAGTGTGATCTCGGAGTTGACATATTTAAGCAGCAAGGGGTGTGGGGTGACAGGTGTCTTGCCTCTCTGCTTATAGTTGTAGAAGAGTAATAGGTTTCTGTATGTATTTCTGCTGCAATATAGAAAGTGTTGGCATTCTGTATTTTTGATGTTATAAGATTCAGTATTATGAGTTTTTAATATTTTGAGCTTTTGAGATTTTGAGTTCAGTATTTTGAGATTCAGAATTTTGGACTTTCAAGATTTAGAAGTGAACCCCTATATATATATATATATATATATATATATATATATATATATATATATATATATATCTTACTGCAAGACATCTGCAAAAAGCCTGACAAACTGGGGGGAGGGGGATAAAGAGCAAACAATGGAGACATATTTGAAATATGGCTGTTATAAGTGTAAAAGTCTGGTAGAGTAGCATGGTTTGCTTTAACATATATTTTCTGATAGATCCCAGGTCTGAAACACAAATGATTGTCATCATTTATACATGTCAATGCTCACATCATCCCAGAGATTTGTCAGAAATCCACAACTTTTATGGGGAACAGACCAAACATATGAGCCACGCATCTGAACAGTGCATAGACATCTAGACAGTGGAGAAGTATGACCACAGTCATGTAACAGAAGTGAAATACACTGATAGCTGCCAACCATTTCACCCAGCACCTTCTGAACTACAGTGAGACCAACATGACACTACCCCATATCAGCTTTTGGGAATTAATCATGCATTTGCCAATATATCATGCACTACAGGGATGTAACTGTAGGGAAAAGCAGACATTGGTGGGAAATTGTCCGCCCACAACTATTTGCACCACAGTCACAGCAACATACTAGTACCACCCCAACTGAACTCTAGAGAATAATGACTGAACAAACATATCCTCATTGCCAGTTACACACTACATCAACATATACTGCCCCACGTTGCAGCATATTGGGAATACTGAGGTATTAGAGGACATTTCTCAGTCTACCCCTATAAACATATACACCTGATAGACCACCAGCAGTTGTAGCAGCATGCACAGTCAGATAGAAAAGGATCTATGACACCACATCTGCTACTCTCCCTACACAACCCAACAAACATTTACACACAATATGTTAACAACAGCCTGACATACATAACTCTCGACTGTACAGATTTCCACGGAATGTCCAGGATGTGAGACCATATTCATGGCTACTGCTTCATATCACTTCTGGGAGTCTGCTAAGTCACTGGGATGATATCTGGAGTGAAGTCACTAAATCATGATATACTATAACTCTGAACCTTTTACTGCCAGACATTTGGACAAGGCTTGGCATACTTGGGGGCAGAGGGCTGAAAAGTGGGTCATATCCCACATAACAGTATTACAAACTGAAACAGTTGCTGATGTTGCAGGGTTTGTTGTAACATAACATCCCTGAAGGATACGATGTCTAAAACACAAATGGATGTCAACATTTACTGACTTCACTCCTCACATTATCCTACTGATTTCTCAAAAACAGAAATTGTCTGAGGAACAGAACAAACATTAGAGTAAACTTCTGGGCATTCTGTGGAGATCTTGACAGTTGAGAGGCACGTCAGAAACATATCACTGTCAGACATCACGTCCACGCAGAAAATGCATGTACAGACAAACTCTGTTAATCTAGCAGTCTTCTATATGTATAACAGCAGTACTTACTTACAATCTGTACCCAATTCTGGAACTTTGCCCCCCATTTAGTTGGGCTGTCTCCACATTTCTTGTTCTGAGAGATATTCCCACCTACCTTCTGTGAAGCTGTACCTCCTAGACCTCCATAATGTCCTCTTCATAGGCAAGGAAAATGAGCAAGGCCCACATGAAGGATTTAATTATAGCACTGTGTTGCTATGGCATTGGCTATTAGAAAGACAACACAGCTACTCTGGATGCAAGTAGCAAGTGTGAGACACCAATTGCTGCACAGGCCATCACTGCTCATGAGCATTACCTATGAAAGGCAGGCTGCTGCCTATGCAAAACAGGTCTGAACCCATATACACAGAGACAGACTGTGACTACACAAACTCAAAGATTAGCATTATTCTGAGGAAACACTTCAGCAGTATGACAAGTATGTCAATCAATTAAGCATGTAATGAAATGCAGAAGGGGGATGAAATTATGTGAAATAGGAAGTTAAACACTAGGTCACAACAAGACTTGCTGGACGCATGTTGCTGTGCAGCACCTGTACCCATTCCTGCTGGCCCTGTCTGCTCTGGCTCCTGAGTCACACCAGCAAAGGTCAGCTCATGTATGACTACTACTGGAGTGTCTGTTATCCAATACTGACTGTGACACTACTAAACCAGCTACCTGGGATGTTGTAAATATTCACGTCACCTGTGAATGCTACTCTGATACATATGCTTGTCTTACAAATGTAAGATAGTTATATAGGGAATGTGAGTAGTACACAACTGGAGCAGAAGTATGTGTTGAACTGTCCAGAATGTTGCAGACTGACCATGTTTGCCTCATAGTTGTAGTCAATACCTCATACAGTTGTGTAGTGTCTGGCAAATCACTGGCAACCCAGTAAAGACTGAAGTCATAACATAATAGCATACATTTGAATGTCAGATGTCATATCATATGGACTATTCCTGTGAATGTGAAACCATCTATTCTAGCAACTAAGTGTGTTACAGCTAGATTTATAAAGTGTCACTATTGTCCCACCTTTGCCCACCATTGATGTGTGCCTTTGTGAAAATGTCTTGCTCTAACACACAGTAGGGGTCTTAGCACGAAACTCATGTCATTGCAAGTGTACCTTGTCATGGAGGATATTGACATTTGTACAGTCACTGACTCCTGGTTTGCAGCCATGGAGGGCACACTAACCTTCCCAGGTTACTCATCCCACCATACATTTAGACCCCAAATGGAAGGCTACAAAGCCACAGGAGGTGGAGTTTTAAACATTTCCATACACATACACACCTCCAGGCTGGCCAAACAGTATGACACAAGGGAGACATCCCAAGTGCAGTTAACTGTTGATAAAACACCATACTCAAATCATAGCGAGTTACAGACCTCCAACCATGACTCTGGACACCCACTACACCTAATCTGGACTTGCTTGAATCTGTCAAGATTCAACCATCTACCCAGCTCCTGGGTGACTTTAACTACCTAACCATAGTGTACATGACCTATTCTACCTGAACCTGAATGCACAGAGATTCCTCTGCTTTGTCAATGGCAATGCATTGGATCAGCTGATCAACACACTGACAACAGGTGGAAATATCCTGTACCTGGTTCTAACCAACATGAATAGCCACTGTTGCACTCCTACAGTGTCATCCCCCTTGGTAAGATCTGACCACATAGCCATCACTGTTCAGGTCACATCTCCCCTGCCCCCCGTCAGCGTAAAAAAAAATAACCTTTAAAAAAATTACTATAAATCTCTTCAGAGCAGGTAGAAGTAGCTTTACAGCCACTGTCCCATCAGTTGGATCTAGCAGTAGTGTCCAAGCCCACACCACAATACTATGTGAGCACCTACATAGCTGTCTGGACTCTGCAATACCTGACAGGACAATATCATCTCCCTCAAGGTAGGGTAAACCTCTGTGGTGGCCAGCAGCAATACACAAACACCATAATAGGTGGAAATAATTGCTAGACAGGGCCAAGAAGGAGCAGGTGCCTAAGTGGAAGCAGTGTCATCTTGGTCTGAACAAGCAAATAAGGTCACAGGTGAATTACCCTAAGGCTATCTTTGAGTGCAAATTGGACACATGCACCAAGGCCAACCACTAGGCCTTCCACACATATGTCTGCAATCCCAGAGGCAACACCCAAATCTGCTCTGTAGTGGTAGCCAGTAACATGACATACACATATAGCATAGATATAGCCAACCTGTTGCAGACAGGTTAAGTGTAAACATCATCCCCCTGTCCCCCTATTGGTACACATAGACATGCGCAGCACCTGACCCCCTTCCCTCATCATAAGGAAGCAAATCCGTAATGCCCTCTCAAAGGCAATTCACAGAAATCTCCATAGGCCTGATACCATCCCTGACTGTGTCCTACATGAACTCAAGCATATGATCTCAACTCCATTGCACACTGTAGTCAACTAAAGCCTGAGCACCAGTGTCATACCATCTGCACAGAGGACAGCCACCATCAACCTATACATAAAGGTGAAGCAATCCACTGACCCAGCCAATCATATCCCTTTTCATTTTTCAAAAAACTATGTTTACTGTTTCTATTGTTAAAAGTACTATTTCTGTTTTTAACAAAATTTGTACAGTGTATATTTCAAAATGTATTTATTGTATATTTATGTGAAGCTTTTCTCCCCATGCCTCCACTGAAAATGGGCACTTTTTGGCCCAGTGGACATTCTCAGTAAACAAATGCAATAAATAAGTAAATATGCACATCAGCCTAACTAGTCTGATGTGCAGGGGCATGGAAGGCAATAGCAAGGATATTATAAACAGGGACATTGGCAACCTCAAAATGCTTGAACCCACACAGTGTGGTATTGTCAAAGGGAGATCAAGCCTGTTAAACCTGGTTGACATCTCTGAAGTGGTCAACAAACACAAGGATAAGGGGAAGATGGTTAACACTGCTTACCTTCTACTAGCCCTAATCTCTCGCAATAATCCCCATGCAGCCATGATACATAAGCCTGCACAGCTAGGCATCAACTTGTATGTTACCAGACGGGTAACAAACTGGCTCAATGATAATACCCACTCAAAGTAGTGGAAGCCACCTCTAGTAGTAGACTCTTACAGAGTGGTGTACCCCAAGGATCGGTCAAGGGGGCCTCTATTGTCTGAGATATACATTTCTGAGGTACAAGACAAAACCACTGGTCTGTGGTTGACCAGGTTTGCAGATTATTGCAAGCTGGCCACTGTCTTACATTCCTCTACTGATGTGAGCACCCTCCAAGAGGACCTTACCCAAATTAATGACTGGTGCAAGAAGCATTGCCTCAAACTGAACGCCAGGAGATGCATCATTTCCCTTGTTGTCATCCACACCAATTATGACAGTAATAACAATGTACTGAGCATGCAATCAGATGTGAGGCAACTTGTGCGCCAAGGTTGGTAGCAACCTGATAGTTTCCCACCATGTGGGCACCATTGTATGGAAGGCTGTCTATATGGCCAAGCTCACAAATGCAGGTATGTCATCCAGGAACCAGATGGGCCACAACAGCCCTTTATTCCACCCTTATCGGATGCATTGCCAAGTACAATGACTCTTTTGGCACATACCTTGCCAAGCAAATGCAGCAGTTGCAGAGATCACAGAGGTTCCTGATCAGGCAATTCCAGGGTCTGTAACACCTATCCTATACAGATAGGCTGAAAGCCCTGTCGCTGTACTCATTCTCTTACAGACTGATCATAGGTGACCTGTGTCTGGCATATAAGGCCAGACACAGGTCCCCTATGTCTGGCATACAAGGCCATTTCCAAGCCAGCTTGGATGGCATTTCTGCATATCTGTAAGGCAAAACCCACTCACGCAACATGCATGCAAGGCCCTCACCTGGTCTGTGACATGTATAGTACTTGTTGGCGGGATAGTGCAATGTTCCACACAATACACTGTCCCTCCCCATGTCTAGCAGAGTAAGTGTATATCTTTCTTGAAGAAGAAGATGGACAACTGCATGGGAAATGGAAAATACACCCGTGAGATCCTGCATGTGTCCCAGCTGGTCAGGGGAAACAGGTGCTGGCTTTGAAGGGACATGTGCAGAAGTCTGGGCTAGGTTTATGAGTGCACCCGAGCCAATAGCCTGGTATCATCTTATGAAACTATGCACCTAGTAATTTACATGTTTCCTGTATGTATTGCAGACTGTCCTGCAATGTTGTCTGAAATGAATCCCTTTGAGTCTGAACTGTGTAGGTACTGAGTGATAGAGTATTCTCTTGTTCCTTCATTAGTTATTATCACATATTGTTACACGTTGTCATTGTGTCTGGACTGTATAGCAGTAAGTCAGCTCTCACAGTGCTTGCATATGTACTTGGTGACACTGTATAGCTCACTCCGATAGCCTTGGTCATGGTCACGCTTACCATTCTGCTAATAGGCCTATCACACAGTAGGATTCATCACCCTTTGTTGAGGGCCTTACAATAGCTGTTAAGGAGATGGATTGTGGCAGTCAGAACTATGGTAAGGTCTGGCCTGAAGGGCCCATAGATGGCAAACCTGTGCCAGATTTTGCCAGGAGTGTGTGTGCGTGTGTATGTGTGTGCGCACGCGCCCCAGCAGACATAATACTGAAGGCTATTAATTTACATATGTTGCCTTTCCCTCACAGGTGAACATAGGGGTCGGTGTCTCTTCCCCTCACAACCTGATGTCATTGTCTTAGTGGACTCTCAAGATGATGGTCATCACAGTGACACACAGGTGGGTTTGTTGGGGCCTGAATTTGTGCCATTGGTTGGTATTCCACCTTCACCTACAATGTCCCCACACACAGTCAGTATACTCACACATACCCAGTCCCCAGCAGCCACAGCTAATTGATAGTTGGAGGGTGGTGGCATGGAACAGGCTGGTGTGGTGACTATGGCAAGTGTGAGTGTAGACATTAGCCATAGCCACAGAGCAGCCAAGGTCACACACACGCAGATGGATAAGGTTGCTCGAAGAGGGACTCCTGCCCATCAAGCCCCTGTCGCAAGTGCCACAGCAGGTGTCACCAGATGCATGTTATGGTCCATCATGGAGGCACAGGCATGTACTGACCTCAACACCAGATAGATGCTCAAGGTCATAAATGCAGCACTTCCTGCCATGCGTGATGACGTCCATGGCATTTGTGATGCCATACTCCATGTAGCTGATGTGAATAGATGGTGGAGTGAGACATTGTCACTGCTTGACCATGCAATGTCTTTGCTTGAGCATGTGCTGGGAGTAGGGCATTGGCCAGGTAGATGTGGACAGCAACATGATCAACTGAGAGCCCACGGGGCCATGAACATTCACAGTCCTGTAGTGCCAATACCACCAGCACTACTGAAGGGAGGGTGCTGTCCACACCACATTGGAGCAGGCCATAGGCACGTGATCCTGGCCAGTCCCATTAGGGATGCTGATCCAGCAGACAGCAGTCACCATAGGGGAGTAATACTACATCTGTCCTTAGGCCTGGTGGTGCCAGTGAGACTCCTGGCAGGACCAATTCTCATGTTCCTGCTGGGAGACAGTGAACCATACATCCTGCCATGTACGGTCCATGGCTGTCCAACATTGCCCTGTGTAAGGCATCCACATGTCTTAACTGTGTGCAGACCAACACTCACACATCTCTGTCACAGGCCAGTCACCAGCAGACATGCACAACTCCTCTACATGGCACAGTTGAACACTACCCATCCTCACACACACACATACACACAATGTCAAATATATGGCCCAGACTATCCCTTCGGAAATCCCACACCACACCCTGTGTATGTGATGCTACTTGTGCCACAACCCTGTTACCATACCATCAATGCAGGGACATGCTCTTATAGGTCTGATGCACAGGGTGAATATAGTACAGTGTAGTAATGTAATACTGTGTAAGGTGCTGTCTGCTGAGAATAGTTATGGGCACACATCGAGGTGTATGTACCTTGTTAGCCATGATGCATTATTGCTGTTAGTACTGCTCATTGACTGTAGTATCATGTACAGTATTCTGTTTGTGTTCCAGGTGTCTGTGTATCTGCAGGCCGTGGGCCTGCTGACAGTAGCAATGATGAGTGTGGTGGAGTGAAAACATGGTGACCTTTTCATAGCCAAGGTACAGCTGTATATGTACATGTTTACTAGGTATGTTTAAATGCAACAGTGTGTGAGGGACAATTGTGACAAACACTGTGGCCTTGCATACATACCATTGACACAGCCATGTCACCTGGGTGTTCTCTAGGACTGCAGGCTCACACATACGGAGGAGGTTACTTGAGTACTGGCATTAGGTCCCTCACAAGCTTAGCTATTACTTTAACTGCAACAGATTCAACTATCAGCACCTGTTGCCCCTGCCATTTCTGTCCCATCCACTCAACCTTCATGCAGGTGATGAGGGTATGCCTGGTACTGTGTATGACAGGTGTGGGATATGTATTCCAGACACAGGTTAGCCTGTGTCAGTCTAACCTGACAATCACCAGTATGTGTGTCTGCTAACTCATATACATGTATGTCATATTGTGCTGGTAGTGCACACAGAGTCATAGTCCTGTACATGTGGCAGCTGTTGAAGGGCTAAGCATAGCCTTACCTGCACAGTCTTATGAACAATAGCGCTAGATACATAACACAAATAGCACAGAGGTAAGGTAGTGTTGCAGTGTCTACCTCTACTATTCAAGTGGGTAACAATTGCAGGGGCTGTTAAGATTGCTAATGGTGAGTTCAGAAGCCCTTAACATGGTAGAGCCATCTTATGCATACACACACACACACACACACACACACACACACACACACACACACACACACACACACACACACACACTCTGCTGCATGGGGACATGCATTGAAGCACACATGCACATGGAGTTGACACTTCTCAGAGTAGATGACCTACCCATCTATTTATGTACAATATACAGTGACACGACCATTGCATATACCATAGTGGCTTGGTGTTAGAAATTATGTAACTGTGCTTGTACAGTGGCTGACATCTGTATGGGCTGTAACTAGGTTGGCAATGGGGGAGTTCACAGGGTGAAGGAAGCACACAAAATGGTATAGCCATCACATGCACACAGTAAAGACAACCACAGGATCTGTGCATACAGAAGCACATACACAGTTGCCAATAGATATATTAGTAACCCTATGTATTCACTTGTATGTACTATTGTGCTACGTACACATGACATGCTCCACATAGATTATATGCCTGGGACATAACACACAACCTCTTACAACAAGTAATCTTGTGAATACCTTCATGGATGGTGAAATAACCCACCTGAAATAGTGATTGGTCTCATCTACTGCTCCTACAATCCTGCACAAGTGATAGAGTGACAGACTTTGTAGCAGCATCATGTGTCAGTCAGGTACGATGTCTGATGCTGGCATGTGTGTCAGTACGGTAAGTGTGACATATGTGGCAATGATATCACAGGAATACTCATTGTTAAAGGACACAAACCACATATAGGTTGCAAACATGTGGATATTCCATGTACATCTGTACAGATGACTGGTATGGGCTGTATAGTGCTACGTGGTGCATGTGAGACAGATGCCATTAACAGGCTCTTTAAAGTAATGTCATGGGTAGGGGTTCAACAGGCCTTAAAAAGGTATAATAAACACACGTAACAAGTCTATACTAAAAACAAAAGGAGACTGGAAAGCAAGCAACAAATGCTGTTAGAATAATTTAATACAGTATAATACACACTGGTACCTCAGCTTTTTGCCTTCAATGGATAGATTCATTTTACCAACAGCCATTTTTTATACACATTTAAAACGACAGTTAACCAATTAATCAATTAAAGACATGAATATCATTTCACAAACAAATTAATAAATTTGCTATCATTTTAGACTATATTTTTTAAACATTTACTAAAAAAATGTTTAAATACATATTCTGTAGTACTATATTTTAATATAAAACATTCTTAACACTTACCTACATCAAATTTAACTAATTACTTTATTTTAATTTACTAGGTTAACTTCTAAATTAAGAACCCTAGGGGATAATGTCCTAAAGTTCAAAATTAACTTACTTTCTAAAGCTAGAAGTTTCCTTACAATATCACCCTCTTTTATACACTTCCTAAGTTACATAAAAACTTAATAGTCCCACCAAGTAGACTGATTGTCTCAGGTGTGGGTTCTTATCTGCAGAATGTAGGCACTTTTCTTGATTTACTATTGAAAAAACATTTGAGAAAAATTCTTGCACATGTAGCAAATGCGGAAGAACTTTGTAGAGAAGTTAAAAAGATTGTGTGGCAAGATGAATACTTTTGAGTGGTGGTAGATGTCAACTCATTATATACAAACATTGAACTAAATGGGGTATTGAAGCTATTTGGGATATTTTGGGTGATGGCCCAAAGACTGCATTTATATTATGATGTATTAAAATTATTCTAACAGCATTTGCTTGTTTCTTTCCAGTCTCCTTTTGTGTTTTTCACTTAAAATGGTATAACCTACACACAAGCAACAACCACAGGGGATATGCTTCACACACACTACTATAGTTGCCGGTATTGAGATTAGAACCCCTACCTATCTAATTATTTGTACTATAGTATTATGCACTTATTGCACATGCCACAGAGCTTAGAGGGCTGACACATGTATACAGGTACATCTATGGTGAATGACATGAGCAGGTCTTATAAAGGAGGGCAATGGGAAGTGTACTGTGTGGTAGATGCCTCAAAATGGTATAAACCACACCCCCAGAAGATGTGATTCTCATCCAAACACACACACAGGGAGGACACAATTCACACACACACACACACACACACACACACACACACACACACACACACACACACACACACACAAACAGTATCACAGTTGCCGGTATTGAGTTTAGAACCCCTATCTACTTATGTGCAGTACAGTGCTACACAGTTATCACTCGGGCCACAGAGCTTATAGGCTTAAACAGTGTCCCAAGGTATGTCTAAGGTGAATTACATCAAGAGCCCTTGTAAAGTATGACAATGGGAAATGTTATTGGTGTGAAGGGCATCAAAATACATTACTCTTCAAACATGCACATGTACAAACACCTTCACACCCACATTTGCCAGAACTGAGAATTAAACCTCTGCCTATCTAGTTATTTGTACTATACTGTTACATAGTTATTGCACACACCACAGAGCTTATAGGGCTGAGAGCTGTCCAAAGGTACTTCTGAGGAGAATGACATCTGCAGGACTGCTAAAGTAGGGCACTGGGAAGTGTTGTGGGTAGGAAAGTCCTCAAAATACATCATCCTACAAACATACACACTTACAAACACCTGTACACACACGCAAATACACACACACACACACACACACACACACACACACACACACACACACACACACACACCCACACACATACACATACATTTGCCAAAACTGAGGATAGAACCCCTGCCTATATAGTTATTTGTACTATATTATTACATAGTTGTTGCAAGTGCCACAGAGCTTATAGGGCTGAGAGCAATCCAAAGGTACTTCTGAGGGGAATGCCATCAGCGGGACTGCTAAAATAGGGCAATGGAAAATGTTGTAGGTGGGAAAGTCCTCAAAATACCTCATCCTACAATCAAACACACTTACAAACACTTGTACATACACACATTTGCCAGAACTGAGGATAGAACCCCTGCCTATCTAGTAATTTGTACTATACTGTTACATAGTTACTGCATGCTCCACAGAGCTTATAGAGCCGGGGCTGTCCAAAGGTACTTCTAAGGTGAATGACATCAGTAGGACTACTAAAGTTGGGCAATGGGATGTGTTGTGGGTGGGACAGTCCTCAAAATACTTCATCCTACACACACTTATACATACACACACACACACACACACACACACACACACACACACACACACACACACACACACACACACTTGCCAGAACGGAGAAGAGAACCCCTGCCTATCTAGTTATTTCTACTGTACTGTTACATAGTTACTGCATGCACCATAGAGTTTATAGGGCTGGGGCTGTTCAAAGGTACATCTAAGGTGAATGACATCAGCAGGACTGCTAAAGCTGGGCACTTGGAAGTGTACTGGATGGGAATGGCCTAAAACTGTTTCACCTACAAACAAACGCACACACGCTTACAGTTGCCAGGACTGAGATTAGGATCCCTTCATTTCTAGTCATTTTTACTATAGTGTTGCATAGTTATCGCACACGCTACAGAGCTTACAGAGATGACAGGACTCCAATGGTAGTTCAAAGGTGAAGGACATCAGCAAATCTTGTGAAGTAGGGGGATGGGAAGTGTACCGAGTGGTAACCACCTCTTAACACACACACACACACACACACACACACACACACACAAAGGCACGTGATATGATGTTATAAGCTGCACCTCAGTACAATTACACAATGGAGCTCACCTTCATACTGGCACATCCAACTGGTTATGACCAATATGCTACTGTCCACAGCAGGACACCACTCTATGCCATTCAGGGTATCCCTGTCTATAACTCATTCTCTGTGTGTGTCTCCCTGTGTGTCTCTTTCTCTCTCTATCACTGTCTGCGTCTCTCTTCCCCACATCTATGTGTGTGTGCATGCTGGACATATTGTTCTATGTTGCCCATATATATGTCTGTGTATAACACACAACAGATGCAGATATATCACATATAGGAAACCTACAGCTAGCTGAGGGTAATCCTGTCTGATGGGTGTGTGTAGAGACAGTTAAGGTGTACATAGCTGTCTGTATGCAAAGACATATATGCACAATACAGTTATATAGTCCGATGTGGGTTCCGACCTGGGGTGTGGGTTTCTAAGTGCAGGAGCATGCCCAGTATGACCTTCTGTAGTAAGAGTGCGACTCCAGTCCAAAGATAGTTGTATGGTCTGGGGTTTTGTGTGCTACAGCCATACCTCTCAACAGTAAACAGGAAGATGATAGGTGAACAGGGTTTGTTTTTGCAGACATTTCCTGACATATCTGAAGTCTGACACTGGAATGTATTGTGTCATTACCTAGTGACAGACATCATCAGATCATCACAGTGCTTTACCAGAGGAATACAAGATGTATGATGCACAGATCAATATTATGAGCCCAACTATATTCTTGCCCAAAAAGGCCAGTTGAGAGGTGTGGCTACAGCTGGTTGACTGATGAAGCTGTGTAAACAGTCCAGCAACTTGGTGATATACTGGCTGGGGATCTCCTGCTTGTGTGGTATTCTTCTTACCTGAAAATTCATATCCTGGTCCATACCTCTCAACTGTACAGTTTTGGGTGGATTGTCCAGGGGTTGGTTTAGAGGTTTCATCCAGTCTACATAAACTTGTGCTTTTATGGCAAGTTAGTTGCAGATAATTAAAGACTGACATTACAAATTGATGTTTCAGACTTCATAACCTTCAGGCAATTCTTGCTAATGCAAAACCTGTTATTCTACCAACTTTCTCAGTTTGTAAGAGCAATATTTACAACATGTGCTTATCATTGGGCCTTTGTCCCACTTTTATTTATGGCTTTGTCCAGATGTCTTGGTGTCAGAGGTTGAGAGGTATATGTGTGGGTACAGAGTGCATTGTACTGTGCAGAAATTACCATTATATGTGTAGTATATTCCACATAGCACTGTGTGACTTCCAGATATGTCAGTGGTAGAGTGGTACAGAGAAATGTAGTGAGCCACTGGCAGATAGTTGTGTATAGGTTGATAGGCTGATATGACATCAGTAGGATATTGGCCCTGAAGCCCTTATAACCCACACAGATGGGAGTGTAGCCCAAGTTAGGCAATGTCAGCACAAAGAGCCCCTGTCCAGCAGGGACACAGGTGGAATCATAGGACTGTATTTTGTTTACCATGCACTTATACAGGGAGCACATCATTAGGGGTATTGAAGCACTTGGCTTGATGTAGACAGGGAATGTATTCCACAGATGTGGGAGTATGTGGGAAACATATCTGTCACACCAGCAAGCCGTACTGATATCACAGACCAGGTTGATACTGCACCTATGGGTTGATCGAGTGGGCCTTGACTTCCAGATGTGCGACAGTCCCATCAAGGCAGGGTCTGGATTGCTTTGTATGCCAGACGGGGGTCACCTCAGCAGAGTCTGTATGGAATGGGGCAGAGGGACAGTGTTGTTCACCTATCTGTGTTGGGCAGGTGTTTGGGGTAAGTGTCTTAGTGTTTGCAAGACCGTGGTGTGTGAAATCTGCATGGTCTGTGGTGTGTACATTTGTGGAGTTCTCATGTAGGTTTACCTCTGAGGTGTCTCTTGTTTGGATTTTTGTTTTGCTGTGGACCTCCACTTACATGGGTGTGTATTGCATATTTATCTGGAGCTTTTCTCCTCAGCAGGTGATGTTTACTGACTCCATACACTGCATGACACCTATGTTACTGCACAATTTGTTCTGGTGTGCACATTCTCCATTTGTCTGGCCAGTGGTTCCCCTCCCCTTATGTGTGTCTCTTTGTCCTTCTGTAGTCCAGTCACAGGCTTTGCCCACAGTGGCTGCTGTTACATATTTGTATTTCTGATGTGAGCGGGGTAATGCCGTAACATCACACACAAGGTTGTGGAGTTCACACCTCTGAGTGTACCTATTTATCAGGATGTCAATCATTGCACGACTACATTTGCTGTGGTCCTCAGATGGTTTGTGTTGTTATATGTCATTATGAGGCTACATGCTGGTGTAGCTGTCAGACCATCACAGACTGACATCTGGACAGGCCCATATATGACAGTCAGACAAAGGCACACACATGGGGACAGGTTGTTACTACTGTTCTGCCAAACAGACAGTTGAGAGACCAGTTTGTTATTTGCCTGCTTTCTCTTATGAGTATGACATCTGCTTCCCCACTGTCTGCCATTGATGTTTTGACAGGACCCTTTCTTGTTTTGCCAATATTTGACAGGCAAATGCAATGTTAGGACAAGCAGAACAGATATGCAAGGCATATTTGTGCTCCTTCTGTGACAACCTGTAATTCCAGGGGTATGGATGTTGGCCAGTGACATGTTGTCAGTGCTGATGCAGTACATGGGCAGCCTGTTATGACCTGGCAGTACACTGACCTTCAGGTACCTGCTGTCCTACTTGGCACCATACCTCCCGACTATTTAGAGCCAGACATCTGGAAGAAGCCATATGTAATTTGGGGACAAAGGCCTACATATAGGGATTGTTAACTATTGGCCTTACAAACCTAGACAGGTGATACAATGACAAGTTTTGCATTAGCATGCATTTTCCTAAATGGGTAGGAAGTCTGAAACTGCAATATGTCATTAATTTCTGACTTTAACCTTTTGTGATTTGCCAATGATTTGCCAGACAACCTCAATTTCATGACAAAGAGACCATAAATAAGATGCAAACCTCTGGACATTCTGCAAAATGTCTGTACAGTTGAGTGGTATGTTAAGCACTGTGTAGGTTACTCTGAGCTGTGTACTGTCCATATGTGTGGCCCCCTGTCTCTGACCTGTCCAGGGTTTTTCACTTTAATAATATAGATCCTTTCTCCCTTACCCATTTTTAATGTATTTAAAATCAGAGGAACCTACCATCTCTGTTTTTAATTACTTCATCAGCAATAATGTTCATTAATTCTTGGGAATATCCACATTCCCTGAACAAACCGTTTATGAATGCCACTTTGCACAAGAAATATCTTTTCTCTGAGATAAGTCTGGACACTAGTATTACCTGTCATCCCCCAAGTTTTTCTTCTGAAAAAAAGAAGGGTGACCACTTTTAAAATGCAAATAATAATTACTAAAAATTAGTTTTCTTTAAACCTTAGATTCCCAACATGAATCCCCCCCCCCAAAAAAAAAAACAAGATAAAATCCATAGAACCACCATGGCAGTGTAGGATAAAATGAGGTTTAATAAAATGTTAGCTCTTTCATGCTCCCGTTGGCATTTCTTCAGACCAATACAGTTTTAAAACGCACTCTATTTAAATACTTAAATGTTAATCACATGACCAATGATGCATTATTTAAACAAATTTATTTACACAGACTACAAGCCTTTAAAATGGGCTTTAAAGGAAAATGCCCATTTAACCCTGGATGTACATCAGCCTGTAACCCTATTATCCATCTAGTCTCTCTCTGTTCCATTACATTATTAACATCTCCCAGCTAATGTCTTGTTCAACCTTATCTAATGCTCTAAATCTAAAATCATGTGTATCACCTTCCTTATGTACATGTTTGGCCAAGGTATTCCTCAGATCCTTACTTCTAATAGCCTGTAGGTGTTCCCTTATTCTCTCTCTTAACATCTTCACTGTTTTTCCTATATAGGAACAAGGACATAGCTGACAGCTAGCTAAATAAACCACGTTAATGCTAGAGCAGGTGTCTCCTGCACGAGGTTTAAACTGCTGATTGATCACAGGATGTTCAAAAACACTGTTAGTGTCTTTATACTGGCAGTAGCTACAGCTACCACAAGATATAGTTCCATTTAATGTCTGTGGACTTTTTCTGTTTTTATTATCATAGCAAAGAAGTCGTTTGAGGGAGTGTTTATTCCTAAATACAAAATGTGGTTGAGGTCCCACAGTGTTACCTATCTTAGTGAATTTACCCCATCCTCATAAATATAAACATCCAAATAATTGATTCCACAAGATGAGTGGTTATGAGTAAAATCCAAAAATGTAGTGTTTTCATTAATACATGCAAGAAATTCCTCTATTTCTTGTATGCTACCCTTCCACAATATAAAGGTATATTGGAACAGCTAGTTAGGACACCCAGACTTACCTCAGAAGAATTTGGAAATAACAATGAGGGCTGGTATATTAAAGTGTGGGATGTGTGTGCAATGCCGATTTAAAAAAAATCAATGGTATAGGGAACAAGGACATTATTAAAGAAGTGCCCAATATAATTCAAGATTTAACTGTGGGACGAAAATGTGGTCTGTCTTGCCTGTTGTGCCACCTGCTCAGCTTTCTATGTGGGCAAGAATGGAAAAATCTCTGAGAATGAGAATTTAACAGCACTTGTATAGTATTCAGAACAGGAAATTAGTCCCTTAAGTAAACACACACTGAAATGTGATCGTTTTTATTTGTTTTGTTTCTTTTAGTGCATGAAATAATTGGCATACATAACAGAGGCAGTGAATGGGAAAATACCCTTTGAATTAACAGAAGTTCTAATGGCAAATAAAATGTGAGGCCATTAAATACCACAGATTAAATGACAATGCAAATTGATAGCGTGTCCTGAAACATAGGTCTGCTAAGGTATAACATAAGTTTTTTTTCATTTTTGTATCAATTGCATATATTCATACATGATTTTTTTCAATGAATAATTATTTTTGCATGATTGTTGTTTATGAAAATATTTTTAAACTAATACAAATGAAGTGTGTTTGCATATTTATACTGGAGGGAATTATAATATTTATTTAAGTAGAACGTTCTTTTTTAGGGGTGTACAACTTTAAATGAGATTATTAGTAATCATGTGATACTCGGTTCGTATGTTTTAAATGGGGGGGATTGATCATGTGGTTGATGGTTCTCTGATGAAATCTTAAATAATAGAAGATGACATAGCTTATATTTTGGTGGATATCACAATTTCCTGAAGTATATTGCATAATTTGTTTGGTTACAGGTTGAATTTGTTTTAGAGTTGCCAATCCAGTATTATGTTTTGTACATTTTTTTAACATTCTAAAGTGATTGCTGTTGAAGAGTCAGTGGGAATAAATTTATAAATGAAGCAATTTATTTTGTTTGTTTCCAGATTGTACCACTATCCGCAATGTTCTTGTTGCTGATGTGATCCCAGGAGCCATGGCATTTTTTTTTAAATACCTTTATTGAATTATCACTTGTGACATAGGCACATTTATATTTATATAAAATCAATCAAAGTGTATTAACAAGTTAAAATTAAATATTATGCTTCACATGTATTTCTGCATATCATATAACCTAACCAACATTACATAAATTATTCTTTTCTGGCCCTCTTTTTTAAACAAGAAACAACTTGATTAAACCATCACTTATGACATAAGTGATCATACATTTATATAAATGAAAACAAGCCACACCGACACAATCCTTGTTGCAAGCATTTCACATCACAAACCATACTGACACACTCCCAGCTGCAAACTTATAATCTGCCTAATCATTTTCAAACATTACACAGCTCATTTAAGTCCTGCATTCTTTTAAATCTCATTCCTCCCTTGTCTGTATTGTTCCCACAATTTCCATTTTTCCCCATGTAGTTTGCTCCTACCTTTTTCTAAGCATCTCAATTCCAGTTGTTTTATCTCTGTTACTATATTTACTACTTCTAATATAGTTGGTTTAGATTTTGATTGCCATTTTCTAGTTATTGCTTTTTTTGGCAGCCATCATAGAGACAGCAAGGCCTTACCATGTCTAGGCAATTCCGATTCTTATCATAGCTCAGAAAAATCATCTCCCTCATCACACCAATTTGCCTACCCAGCACCTCTGACAGTGCATCCAGCAGGGAATCCTTAAAGTCTGCCAACTCACTGCACTCCCAGAAAAATGTTCCCAATTATCTCTTTCTTCCCCACCACACCTCCAACATTTGCTATCTATGTGAGGAAAAATTCTCTAGTCAGTCCAGTGAAAAAACATTATTAGAAGCTACAAAAAATGAAAGACATTGATTCTGTTCTTTTTTTTCCTATACAGGTTGCTCTATCCCCTCCCTCACATCTACCAAAAACTTAACAGAACAGGTTATGCGGACTCTGTTCTATTCGGAAAGGGAAAAAAAAACTTGATCCATAGTGACCTCATTTGAAATAATCAGGTTTTAGTGCATTGCATACATTCCAACACTTTAGTGTTGAGCTACTGATAGGCTAAACTTAGTAACTACATAAAAAGAAAAATATGTTTTTTCTAAAACTGTGTCGATCATAAAAAGCACTTGTTTGTTTGACTGAAATAACTAGGATAGTGTGTCTTTCTGTGCAGATGTAGCCCCATATACCATTTATGGAAAGTGTACATCAGCTAAGTGCAATACATTTGTTCTTTAGGTTACTAAACATTTGACTGGTCACTATGAGCCAGAGATTTCTAGTGAAAAATTAAGTACAGAAAGCTCAATGTGGCATTAAGTACAGAAAAAACATATTTTCAGAGAGACAATGTAACAAGCATTTCAAATAATGCACATAATAATAATAATAATGTTATAGTAATACAGTTGATTTATAGTAAGTACACTTTACAAAGCAACAAATAATAATTATGTGATGTAGACAAGAACTACAGAGGGGAATTACAGAGAACAGACATACTTAGCAGAAACAGCAGCATGGAAACACTAGGTCTCCACTGTGTTAACTCTGACTGCAGCACAAGTGTTTTCACATACAGTCATCCCAACATCACTCAGCACCGCTCTCTCTGGAAGAGCCACTGTAGGACCTATGAGCAGTGATTCAGTTTTTTAAAGAGAGCAGGGTTTAATGCTGGCATACAGAAAAAAATAAATGCTTGATGTTAGAAAAAAGATGATAGTGAAGCAATCACACATTTTGTAGACTTGCAAAAATTGTGAGTCTGGAATTGTTTGCCATGCCTGCATTCTTCATACTTTCATCATGTTTGCTCCTTTGGATTGTAAATGATTTTATAGGCCTAAACAGAAGTGCACTCATGCTCTGTTTCATACTATGCATTGATCTTAGTTGATGTACCATGAAGTTAGTGGTGCAGTTTGACAACTGATGTGTTGCCAATGTTATATTAGTGTATAGCTACCTTCCAGGTCACTTATAATATTGTATAGTCAACAGACACACTTTCTGGTTTTTACATTCTCGTATCACTATAAGACTAGACTAGATGTTTTACAACCTTATGTTATAATTTACTGTTTAGGACCAATCAAACAGGTATGTTTTGTTCAAAATAACCTCCAAGGACTGCACTCTACTGTGCAGAAATTCTAACTGCAACATCTGCAGAAATCCCCTGAGCCTGAGTCAAAACAATATAATGCACCTCAGCTATTTGCACTTCATTAGTTGTTAACAATTACCCATCCAAAGAGACCTCTTTATTTAGCCTTGCAATTCTCCATTGAAGAACATTGTGTTGTGCATAGAATTAAAACTATGAGATGATCATGAGTTTCACCCTATAGTCCTGGGTTTGAGTCCTTCCATCTCTACTTGCTTAATGACTCTGAACTAGTCACTTCACCAGGCAGTGCTCATTGGGACACTCCTTAAAGCAAGTGCCTGTGCCTAATGGTTTTATGGAGCTGGCAAAAAAAATAAATAAATACATAAAAATGTGGCTGATGGCCACTCACTTCTCTCTCCGAGTTCTGTTAGTTTATTCCTTGGGGAGGGGATCATAGCTCCTATTATTAACAACAATCTTAGTGATCACCGTTCTCTTTCCTTATAACTACTACTGCTGCTGTTGTTCAGCAAATAGATTATGTTTGCTGATCTCAGGAAATCTGCAAATTAGAATTTAGCTCTTGATTTATAAGCTCTTAAGTCTCCAGAAGAAGTTGTGTTTCTGTATAGCCACAGAGAATCCTGGAATTATGTAAATGGCAAAACTCTAGAGATTGTCTACTTTTGGTAATTTATGATCTGACATTACCCTTTGTCTTATGATTCTTGAGACAGGTCAACTTTTTTCCTTTGTATTCCGTAACTATACATAAGTAAAATAAATAATGTTTATTTATTTCTGATTTACTTTTTCTCAACGTTCTTCCCTTTGAAGTAACTAAACCCTGTTAGTTTTATTCTCAGAAATACATTAACATTTTTCTTACTTTTTTCAACCCCACTTCTAGCATAAACGCGGTGGTGCTGCTGCGGTAGCATTTTCGCCTCACAGTAAGACGCTGTCCAGTTCGATTCTTAGCTAGAGCGTCTTCTGCGTGGAGACATGCATAAATGGGCATATCTTCATTGAAGGTTGTGCGTCAGGGCTGGTAACTCGGCACGTAAAAATCGACTACCAATCATTAGCGGACTGGAGTTCCGCTGTGGCGACCCCTAACCAGGAAAAGCTGAAAGACACAACAAGAACAACAACAACTTCTAGCATAAATTCTTTAGCTACATTGATTTACCCAAAAATCGTATTAGTCACTTTTTTTCCAATCATCACCAACCAGAACCAGCAAGCCATTTAGTCTCTTAATGGCACTTATATTTTCCTCATCTGCTTGATTTTAGCAACTTGCATCAAACCATAGGAAAATTTTCTTTCCAAGAAGCATTTTCCATTTAGAGTTGCCTATGTTTTAGAAACAAACTGTAGGTCATCATCCACAGCAAATTTAGTTTTCGGCTTATCCTGCTTCTCCCCCTAGTGGCCAGTGGGTGCACTGCTGTGGCAGGACTTGCAATGTCATATTCATGGTATGTACTTTGGACACAGGTTTTCCATACTGGTAGGCAGGGCAAAGTATTCATCTACTCAACAGTTCTTGGCTTAATAATGCCCACCCTGGCTTTTAGGAAGTATCACGTGAACAGCTAATTACCATTCACTTCTGAGAATGACAAGACAACTATAACCATTCACCACTCCCCAAAAAAGTCACGGCTGTTCCTTCCAGTAATCACTTGTTAGCAAAATCTAGGTAACCAAAGCTACAGTCCGGGCTTCATTTTTTTGTAGGATGGAGCCCCTGCCATTTGCTAAGCTTACATATTACCTTTGTCCTGTTGTTCTGTTCCCATATGTCTATTCAACACTCTTTTCATGACTGATATTGCATGCTTCCCCTGAAACACACATGGTGTCTTGGTCTTTGCATCACTCAGACTGCCCATTATCACTTTTATCCATCACATAAATGTTTCTAGTTTTTACTTACGAGTGTAAACAAATATATGTCATGTAAGCTCTATAGTGCGTAAATTAATTTTAGGGGTAGCATTTTGCCTTCCTCAGGGTTGTTGGAGTCTATATTAATTCACTGAAAATTTTTTTCATTGAACACCGTTCCATCAAACATTATTCAGTGAAATTCACTTCTGTGATTCACGGAATTTACCAAGGGCAAGAAAACAATTGCCCCACAGTACAACAGAGCCTACAAGTAATGAAATCAAACCCACCCAAGTGGGGGGCTTTGCCCACTACACCCCAATGTAGGGGACTGTGTCCCTACATCCCCTTAGCTATATATATATATATATATATATATATATATATATATATATATATATATATATATACCAACTCTAAGATCACACTACAGTGGAGAAAATGGTAAATTTGCATAGTTGGCCAACTACTTCCTTACCCTTAGTAAATCCATCAAATCATGGAAGTGAATTTCATTGAACAGGGGTCAACGGAAATGTGTTCACTGAAAAAAACTTTCAGTGAACTAATACAGACCCAGGGTGATGTATAGTATATCTTAGAATTTTATGCCATGATTTGTTGTCAATATGCATATATAATATGAAAATATATTCAAGAGTACATGGATTTATTTTTCTCCTCCACCTGACAGTAATAGTTCATACAGTTTACAATGTCAAAATGGTTACTCCAGGAAAATTAAGCAAACTGAAATATAAATGATACAAATGTGCCAACAAACAAATCATTTGTGTCCTAAGATATGTATGCATGCTATATAAATATTCAACTAAGACTTAAACTATGAGATGTGTTAGTATGTACTGAAAATACTGTGCACCTTTAAAATAACTAAATTTGTCTAGCCTTAAGATGTCAAACGTGCATTGTTAAAGTCAAGCCACATATTAAACACAAACATGGCCTGAGCTTTCCCTCATTCATATCTATCTATTGTTAGGTCTTTTGTCTGTAAATAGCCAGACACTCCAGTTTGTGTTATATCATAAGTACAACATTTTAGCTTGGCGTATGAACTGTTTTCAGAATCTAACATCACTTGCCTGAGTTTGATTTTCATATTTTGTTTTATAGTCATATTACTGTACTGGGCATGTATGAGGAAGCACACATATTGCAATGCTCTTTTATCATGGTTCACCTTCCAATGGACTTTAACTTTGAATATTCACTATAAAAAGCTAATCCAAGTGCTGAAAATACCAGATTCTCGACACAGAAAGCTGATATTTATCTTGACATATTTTGGATTGCCTGCAAATCAAATATCTTTTGTCTTTAAATTGAAATCAACAACATTACAGGAAGCTTTCAATGTGGTAACATGGCTGCCATGCTTGCAGGTAATATGTCAGCCATCTGCTCTTCAATGCAGGCTGTTACTGCTCTGGTGCAGACTGCATTTGCTGAGATACAACATATTAAGCATATTAATTTAAATTGCTAAAACTGAAAGCTTTGGAGGGAAAATTTCTCACAGAAACTGGAGCTGCTGATCCACATGCTTTAGTGCTGCCAGGAAATACAACATTTTTAGACAGGGTGATGGCTGTTTCAAAGAGTAAAGATGCAAACAAAAGCTGTTAAACAGATGCTGCAGGAATAACCTTTGAATTTCGATAGCAGGTACAAGTGATGTATGTGGAATGCCATGTTTGCCTTAGTGGGAGAGTTCTCAAGGCCAAATGTACCATAAGGTATGAGAGTTGACACTATCAATCATTCCAGCACTGAGCATTTAAAGTGAGTCAGGTGCAGATAAGTCAGTGAGCGTAATATTACAACCATAGCCCTATATATTAGCATCATTTAGTTTTTAAATCGTACCATTTACTGCATTACTGACATTGCCAACAATATCTAAGCAGCGGATATTACCTTTATATGCAGATGCCTATGCACCTTTACCCACTTACTATAATCAAACATTAACATTAGCTGCCTACCAAGCTTTTAACTAAAACACGAGGAATCCTTCTGTATTAGCACTGGTTCATATGGTCTTCCGTGTACATTTTGTGTTGGGTGTACCCCTTGTAAAATCCACAAAGTAAATAAAGCAGGTGTTACATTTCATTCTAACCCTATTTCTTTATATTATTTAAGATTGTAAATGTTTAACTCATATAAAATAGACATTGTTTGTGGTCTTTCTTTTTACTAGCTCTGGTTCTTCTCTTTCTTACCTTCCAAGGCTGAAAGCTTGTAATATTTGCACACGATTCGTTCTTTGATGTCACATCCTTAGAATCACACAGTAACAGATTATGCAGTGAATGGGCTACAGCATACACTGCATTGTATGTGCTGACTGCTTCTTGGAAATTATAGGACTCATATACTGAAGTCTGTATTGTTTTTAGGCTTTCAGTACCTGTACAAAATGTAGTGCTTCCTAAGTTTTCCTGTACTGACACAGTGCTAATGTTCTCAGTAAGCCACTTACAATGAAAAATTGCTTCCCAGAAAAGATTCAGAAATATATCACTAGTTACGGTAGAAGGAATGATGCTGTGTACAAAATTTTGGAAACCAGGAATTTCTGGATTGTTCTTTGTGAAGCCTAAAGTGCCATTTAATGTCTTCCAGTTGTCCTTGATATGGAATACTAAAGAATTTCCCCAGTGAGATGGGGCAACCCAGACTTTATCACTTATGTTCTGCAATGTGACTTCTTCCATTAATGGTACAAGGTGCAATTGTGTAGAATAGACAATTATCACTTTCACCAATGATACCTTGATCTTTGAAACAATCTTATGTAGTGTGCTTTCAGATTTGTAAGCAGGCATTACTTCTTGAAAAGCTACACAGATGCCTCTTTTAGCAAGCTCCAACAAAAGATCTTGACTGCCTTCTCTGCCGATGTCATTATCAGAGGCTAGAATGCCAATCCATGTCCAACTACAATGTTTCATCAGTTGAGTGATGCCAACAACCTGAACAGTGAAATTGCTTGTAGTACGAAGAAAAGATGGAAACTGTTGCTTGTCTCCCAATAGAGGTAGCATTGAACCATAACTGATCTAGGAAATAAAGCATTTTTAGAAATGATAGTTTTTAATAAATATTTCCAACAGATGCCTCTTGTATCAGAATGTGGCATTTTTTGTGAACGGTATCAGTGGCTTGTAATGAATGGTTAAACTATATTACATGAGCACTTAATGAACATTTATTATGAGTTAATAAAAGTATGAAGTATATCGTTAGTAAAATCCCTTTTTATCTACATCAATGAACTAAAACCAGTACTGTTTGCATGAAACTCAGCACCACCACCAATTTGGATAAAAATTTTACACTTATAATGTCCCCTACCTGCACACACTGTAATTCAGCTTATAAAACAAAAAAATAGGAAATCATAACTGGCCAAACATATTCAAAGACTTGCTTCAATGAAATAAAAGGACCAAATCAAATTACAACAAATTTACAAGGCTGTTTAGGCATTCAGTTCAGAGCAGGTCAGTACATGGTACAGTATTTCTAACCAAACATTTTAAATCAGCAGCAGAAGTATTAAAAGACATGTTATAGTCCGCATTTATAAGACATACATTCAATGCTTTAGAACATAGTGGAGCAGTACAGCAGTGTTTCACTACAGCATAGACTGAGGTATGCATTCAAAATCTGGGGCTTCGCAAGTGAGTTATGGTTATCTGTGAATAGCAACACTACATAGATATGCACATAAGGTCAGTGAAAGACATTTGCAATGTAGAGGGAAAATCAAAGCATTTTTTAAAAACACACCCACTTTTCACAAATGAGTAAGTTGTATACAGTTCAGCATTACAGATTTGCAAATTACTTCACAAAACTGTAAACTGGTGTTACATTTTTTTCACATATCACACTCAAGAGCGGTCTAACCCAGTCATGCTGAAAGCATTTTAGGAAAGCTGCAGACTGCACTGCAGCTAAGATGGATTTTTTTAAAATAGAAAGGGAGTTTATAATTTTTTATATAGCTGTATCCTTTTTGTGGACACCCTGATGGTTTCAGTAGAGTAGAAAGGGGGTAATAGGAAAGAATGAAAATGAGGAAGCAAAACAAAGATGGGTACACGCAAGGAAAACACCAAGTGGGTTTGGGCTGCAAGAGGTGGGATAGGATGGGCAATACACTTTAGTTGGGGATACACCCCCTTACTTTTTGTTTATTTATTTATTTATTTTCATGAGAGGGTAGAGTGGGTGGGGAATAGGGGACAGGGTGAAGGAGTAAAGGTAAGGGAAGAAGGGCTGAGGAAGTGCCAGTTGGAATCTGAGTTTACAGAGCCTCAAACATGTCCACTGCCAGATGGTGTTGCAGTGGAGGATCCAGATGTTGAGGGGGTAGGGGTCTGTGTTGGTGCAGTGGTCAGCACCAACTAGGATAGCATGTCTTCTACATGCCGAAGAGAGGCTTCAACTGGCTGAATTCTACTGCATCAGTAGGTCTTCAGCCAAACTGAAGCCAATTTTCTATGAGGTTTGCAAGGTTGCCACATATCAGAGTACCTGCAAGACTGTTGCCTGCATTCCAACACTGCATGTACATCTATGGATAGTCAGAGGGTAATCATTTCCTAACCTGGGAGGTACTTGCCTGGTCTGCTCCTGAGGGATTTATACTAGTAAAAAAAGAAAAGAAATGGGAGAGAAACAAAGGAAAAACAAATGCAGAAACCAAAAAAAAAAAAAAACTGAGAAAAAAGGTGGTCGGGAGAGAAAAAACAGAAAAAGCACAATAAATTTACATAACACTGTTTGCACTCAGTTTCATACAATACTGAAATACTGCAGTATAATCTTTATTGAAGTAAAATTTGTCTACGACAATTCTTATAAATACAGTGGGAGATAGAGACTGTTATACTTTCCAGATGATTTCACCAGTCTCATCTTCTCTTTTGCTGCTGACTGTTACCTCTAATGTCTTCCTCAGCTATGAATAAAAGAGAGAAGGTCAATCTTGCTTGCCTGTTTTTGAATTTCTTCTACATATAAATGTAAATATGGTTGTATTCCTGTTTAAACATTTTTGTCCTTTTATTTTTTCACTTGTATATGCATAACTGTTTGAATTATTACAATACTGCATTAATATTCCCTTTCATTCAAGACAAAAATATTAAATATGAAATGTTTCCTGAATGTTGTTTTCAAAATGCATGTAACACTGGGTTGTGGTATAACTAAAGTAGAAATACAGAAATGTATTAATTTGTGGAAGTGAACATGTCCTTTCTTGCAGAAATATGTCTGATTTAATATGTAATATTGAAGAAAAACATGTTTTTAGAAAAGTTGGTGCTGGTCATTCTGTTGGGACAACAGCCCCCCTGTCCTCCCCCAACCTGAAGTCTAACCCCAGGATTCAGCAAGCTCTGCATGGTGTGCAGGAATATTGACAGAGCTGCTAGAGGCAATATGGCCACCGAGAGATCCAGGAACAAGCTCTCAGGACGTACACAAGCAGTCCTGCACTATTCCTGCACGGACACAGCTCCTATATGCAAATTACCCCATTTGCAGGTGAAAACCATGCAAATGAGGTGAATTAGTGATCCAGGAAGCAGGCAGTTGTCCATGTAGGATTAGTGTAACCTGCAGAAATGTATTCCATTAGTAACCATGTATATTTCTGCAAACTATAAAACAGAGCCATGACAGCTCTAAATAAAGGGTGTATATAATGTGGAAGGCATGCTCATGGCCAAATATATGGCCATTGGCATTGAAAATAGAGTCAAAATAACAAAACATAACTTTTTTTTTTTGGCCAATTTCGGCCGTTTAAGCATAGGGCAGTGGCACATAAACCAGATCGGCCCAAAAATAAAAAAAAATTGAAAAAAGCATTCTAGCCAAAATCAACATTTTGCCATTATACTCAATGGCAGGCAGAAGACAACATGGCCACTGAATAGTGGTTGCTAAGGGGGAAGCCTCAGTGTTAGACTTGTATCATTAGCAGTCAGTTCTATGCAAATGAAGATAATGATACTGAATCACAGATTTCCCCTTATTGCTAGCCAGCACCCAACCATGTAAGTGCAGGAATACCATGGTGCAAGCCTAAGAGTTAGCTGACATCATAGGGGTGTGTGTCAGGCATACTATAAGTTTATTGGAGCTCTCTGGCTCAGGTTTGCCCTTAGCTTAGCAGAGCTAAGGAAAGGGGTGTGTCTGAAACTGCCTAGCAGTATTTACATTGCCTAAATGGGTGTGTGCGCTGCGCACCAGGTTTTAAACAAAATAAAAAAAAAAAAAAACATGAGTTAGCAGCTCTATTCACATCTGAGCATGGGGAATGCATGGTGTGCCTCAGGGTTTAAACATGAAGGCAACAAAAAGAGAAAAGAGTTTACCCATTGTGACTCCCATATTGTCAACCTATATACAGATACCCTGCAGAAGCAGGTTGCTATCTGTACGTGTAGAACACAAACTCTTGCACTAGACTACAACCTACCCAGAATGGATTCACACACTCAATACAGAAGGTCATACTGGGCATGCTCCTGCACTTGAAGAAAAGAAGATCATGTCTGACAACAAAATACAGAAGGTCATACAGGGCATGCCCCAACACTTAGAGAAATGTGCTGATGTCAATCAATGTACATAGTTGTGTTTGGTAGCCCTAGCCCTATAGTGTCTGTGGTGCTTGTGATAAATGGGTAACATGATAGTACAAATCAGTACTCATCTAGCATTCATACACCCAGTACTGTCAAATTTAAAGTCGTATGTGACTGAGTGCTGTGTGAGTGTTCCCAGAGGAATGGTATATGGGCCAGTCATACACAATGCACTTCCCATATCCCATGTTAGCACTCATGCTGATGTCAGTCACCTTGAAATAAACCTCTGGCCAATTAGCAGCCCCATAATCTCTGTGGTGCATGCGATAACTGCATAATGCTATAGTGTAAATTAGTAGTCAGGTAGGAGTGTTAATCCCGGACATGGCAACTGTGAAATTGTGTGTGTGTGTGCGTGTGTGTGCATGTGTGTGCGTGTGTGTGTGTGTGTGTGTGTGTGTGTGTGTGTGTGTATACAGATGAATGATTTTGAGGCTATTCACAGTCACAACACCTCACATAGCCCCACGTTAGCAAGCCTGCTGATGTCATCCACCTTGAAATACACCTTTAGACATGATTTTGAGGCCATTCACAGTCACAACGCCTCCCATAGCCACACTTTAGCAAGCCTGCTGATGTCATCCACCTGGAAATACACCATTGGAGAAGAGCAACCCCTATAATCTGTGTGGCACAGGTGATAACTGCATAATGCTATAGTATAATGTACTAGTCAGGTCGGTGTTCTAATCCCAGATATTGAAACTGTGTGTGTGTGTGTGTGTGTGTGTGTGTGTGTGTGTGTGTGTGTGTGTGTGTGTGTGTGTGTGTGTGTGTGTGTGTGTGTGTGTGTGTGTGTGCAGATAAATGATTTTTAGGCTAATGACAGTCACAACACCTCCCATAGCCCCATTTTAGCAAGCCCGCTGATGTTATCCACCTTGAAATATACCTGCGGACATGATGTTGAGGCTATTCACAGTCACAACACCTCCCATAGCCTCATTTTAGCAAGCCTGCTGATGTCATCCACCTTGAAATACACCTTTGAACAAAAGCGAGCCCTGTAATCTGAGTGGTGCATGCAATAGCTGCATGATGCTATAGTGTAATATTCTAGACAAGTAGAAGTTCTAATCTCAGAAATGGCAACTGTGTGTGTGTTTGTGTGTAGAGATTAATGAGTTTTAGGCTATTCACAGACACAGCACCTCCCATAGAACCACTTTACCAAGCCTGCTGATGTCATTCACCTTGAAATACACCTTGGGACAAGAGCTAGCATTTTAGTCTGTGTGGTGCAAGCGATAACTGCATAATGCCATAGTGTAATGTACTAGTCAGGTAGGTGGTCTAATCTCATATAATGCAAGTGTGAAGCTTTGTGTGTTTGTGTGTACAGATAAATGATTTTTAGGCTATTGACAGTCACAACACCTCCCATAGCCCCACTTTAGCAAGCCTGCTGATGTCATCCACCTTGAAATACACCTGCGGACATGATGTTGAGGCTACTCACAGTCAAAACACATCCCATAGCTCTATTTTAGCAAACCTGCTGATGTCATCCACCTTGAAATGCACCTTTGGACAAAGACAAGCCCTATAATCTGTGTGGCACATACAATAACTATAAAATGTTGTAGTGTAATGTGCTAGTCAGGTAGGAGTTCTAATCTCAGACATGGCAACTGTGAAACTGTGTGTGTGCTTATGTGTAGAGATTAATGATTTTTAGGCTATTCACAGTCACACCTCCCATAGCCCCATTTTAGTAAGCTTGCTGATGTCATCCACCTTGAAATACACCTTGGACAAGAGCTAGCCTTGTAATCTGCATGGCGCATGTGATGACTATAAAATGCTATAGTGTAATGTACTGGTCAGGTAGGAGTTCTAATCTCAAACATGGCAACTGTAAAACTGTGTGTGTGCTTATGTGTAGAGATTAATGTTTTTTAGGCTATTCACAATCACAGCACCTCCCATAGCTCCACTTTACCAAGCCTGCTGATGTTATCCACCTTGAAATACACCTTTGGACTAAGGCTAGCCCTATGATCTGCATGGCACATGCAGTAACTGCATAATGCTGTAGTGTAACTTACTAGTCAGGTAGGAGTTAGAATCCCAGACATAGAGACTGTGTGAGTGTGCATAGAGTTTAATGATTTTGAAGCCAGTCACAGCACCTCCCATTACCCTACTTTACCAAGCCTGCTGATGTCCTTCTCCTTCAAATGCACCTTTGGACACAGGCAACCCCTATAAGGCCCATGATGCATGCTGTAGGTGCAGAACAATGTAGTAGCAGTTAATACACAGCTATGTGTTTGAATCTCTTGTGTTTATGTGGATACATATGTATGTGTGTATCTCAATGATTTTGGCCCCATTCACAGCCAGTACACATCTCAGAGCCTGACTTTAGCAGTCCTGTATATAGCATCCACCTTACAAGTACCTGTTGTAAACCCCAAATATTGTCAGGACAGTAGTGCATGTGGTAAATGGGTAACATAAAGGCTTGTAAAGATTGTTAGATAGTGATTTGAACCCCACCACTGGCAAATGGAAATGTGTGATGTGGGCGAAATAATTTTTGTAAACTCTCACTGACTACATCACCCAATACTAGTATTTACAAGGACTGGGTATATTCCTCACCATAGAAGTATCTTGGGAGAACATTCACCTAATAAGCTTTGTGACATGCGTGATAAATGTGGTACACTGTAGTAGCAATACATAGCTAGGTAGGGGGTTGAATCTCCGCACTGGTAAGTGTGTGTGTGGGTCTGTCATCAGTATCCTGTATGGAGATTGCTGCACTTGTGTAATGACAGGAGGCATTGTGGGGTGGGTTTTGCTAATTTATTATATTGAGGACCTACTATATTTCACAATGTTCACCTTACAAGGACAACAGATGTAAAACAGCAGAGAGGCTGGTGTACACAATCCATAGCCCCACATGTGACATAATGGATTGGTGCACAATATGGGTAACCCTTGTAGTACTTACAATCTCCACCCATGTGTCTTACACAAACACACTTGGCTCTTGCTGTATTACACCCTTCCTTTCTTACTTTGTCTCTGTCTCACTGTGTGTGTCTCTCTCTCTCTCTCTTGCTCTCTCTCTCTCTCATGGATGTGGAAAAGTACAAGTGTTTTTCGTAGGCAGCAGCTTGACTACTGTAAGGAATGCTCATGATCAGCTGATGGCCTATGCACGAATAGCAGTCCCCCACTCGCTAATTGCATGTAGACCAGCTGTGGTATCATTCCATAGCCAATTGCTTGAAAACACACTCCTATAACTAAGCACTTCATGTAGGTGTGGGCTCTTTACCTTCACTGTGAGCAGTACTGCATGTGGCTGTTTGACAAACAGCATCACAGAGGGTATTGGAAATACCTTTACAACATACACTGTGGAGACAGGCCGACAAACAGGAAGTGGAAGTTCCAGACATGGAGACAGAACGTAAGTAATGCTGTTCTACATTTTAAGTAATGTTGGATTAACAGGGTTTGTATGGATATGGCCATTCTACATGGTTCGAAGTCTGGTATAACAGCATTACGTGGGTGAGAAAAGTTTCTCCTGTAGGGCTGTCTGCAGACTGTCCAGAGTTTGGAGTCTTACATGTGTTTTGTTACTCACACATTTCCTATCTGTAGATATGCAGTAGTATAATCTGATGACTGCAGTCAATAAATGCTGACTTCCATGTGAGTTACTGACTTCATATCCCTCAGAAGACATTTGACACAACAAATCCTGGTACACCAGGTAATGTTCAGATTATCACAGTAATATGTCAATACTGGTGCTGTGTTTGTGCCTCCATCCCCCATGTCTGTCAATTTTTGTCCATATGTCATGCAGTAAGAGGTGCATATCTACAGAACATCATTATTTACTGAAATCATACCTGGTAACAAGTTAGTGAGATATCAGAGTGCTAGACATGTTATGTATAGTAGGCCTCATATTTCAGTACAGAACCTGGACATTCTGTTGTAATGTGAACAGTATTGAGGTCTGTGTACTTACAGTGATTGTTGACAGAATATGTATTGTGCATAAGTTACTTGGTCTGTGTACATACTGTGGTAGATGTCAATGTCCTTGGTCCTGTTCTATCAGATGTTGCATGCACCCAGAAATACACCATTGGAGAAGAGCAACCCCTATAATCTGTGTGGCACAGGTGATAACTGCATAATGCTATAGTATAATGTACTAGTCAGGTCGGTGTTCTAATCCCAGATATTGAAACTGTGTGTGTGTGTGTGTGTGTGTGTGTGTGTGTGTGTGTGTGTGTGTGTGTGTGTGTGTGTGTGTGTGTGTGTGTGTGTGCAGATAAATGATTTTTAGGCTAATGACAGTCACAACACCTCCCATAGCCCCATTTTAGCAAGCCCGCTGATGTTATCCACCTTGAAATATACCTGCGGACATGATGTTGAGGCTATTCACAGTCACAACACCTCCCATAGCCTCATTTTAGCAAGCATGCTGATGTCATCCACCTTGAAATACACCTTTGAACAAAAGCGAGCCCTGTAATCTGAGTGGCGCATGCAATAGCTGCATGATGCTATAGTGTAATATTCTAGACAAGTAGAAGTTCTAATCTCAGAAATGGCAACTGTGTGTGTTTGTGTATAGAGATTAATGAGTTTTAGGCTATTCACAGACACAGCACCTCCCATAGAACCACTTTACCAAGCCTGCTGATGTCATCCACCTTGAAATACACCTTGGGACAAGAGCTAGCATTTTAGTCTGTGTGGTGCAAGCGATAACTGCATAATGCCATAGTGTAATGTACTAGTCAGGTAGGTGGCCTAATCTCATATAATGCAAGTGTGAAGCTTTGTGTGTTTGTGTGTACAGATAAATGATTTTTAGGCTATTGACAGTCACAACACCTCCCATAGCCCCACTTTAGCAAGCCTGCTGATGTCATCCACCTTGAAATACACCTGCGGACATGATGTTGAGGCTACTCACAGTCAAAACACATCCCATAGCTCCATTTTAGCAAACCTGCTGATGTCATCCACCTTGAAATGCACCTTTGGACAAAGACAAGCCCTATAATCTGTGTGGCACATACAATAACTATAAAATGCTGTAGTGTAATGTGCTAGTCAGGTAGGAGTTCTAATCTCAGACATGGCAACTGTGAAACTGTGTGTGTGCTTATGTGTAGAGATTAATGATTTTTAGGCTATTCACAGTCACACCTCCCATAGCCCCATTTTAGTAAGCTTGCTGATGTCATCCACCTTGAAATACACCTTGGACAAGAGCTAGCCTTGTAATCTGCATGGCACATGCGATGACTATAAAATGCTATAGTGTAATGTACTGGTCAGGTAGGAGTTCTAATCTCAAACATGGCAACTGTAAAACTGTGTGTGTGCTTATGTGTAGAGATTAATGTTTTTTAGGCTATTCACAATCACAGCACCTCCCATAGCTCCACTTTACCAAGCCTGCTGATGTTATCCACCTTGAAATACACCTTTGGACTAAGGCTAGCCCTATGATCTGCATGGCACATGCAGTAACTGCATAATGCTGTAGTGTAACTTACTAGTCAGGTAGGAGTTAGAATCCCAGACATAGAGACTGTGTGAGTGTGCATAGAGTTTAATGATTTTGAAGCCAGTCACAGCACCTCCCATTACCCTACTTTACCAAGCCTGCTGATGTCCTTCTCCTTCAAATACACCTTTGGACCAGGCAACTGCTATAAGGCCCATGATGCATGCTGTAGGTGCAGAACAATGTAGTTGCAGTTAATACACAGCTATGTGTTTGAATCTCTTGTGTTTATGTGGATACATATGTATGTGTGTATCTCAATGATTTTGGCCCCATTTACAGCCAGTACACATCTCAGAGCCTGACTTTAGCAGTCCTGCATATAGTATCCACCTTACAAGTACATGTTGTAAACCCCAAATATTGTCAGGACAGTAGTGCATGTGGTAAATGGGTAACATAAAGGCTTGTAAAGATTGTTAGATAGTGATTTGAACCCCACCACTGGCAAATGGAAATGTGTGATGTGGGCGAAATAATTTTTGTAAACTCTCACTGACTACATCACCCAATACTAGTATTTACAAGGACTGGGTATATTCCTCACCATAGAAGTATCTTGGGAGAACATTCACCTAATAAGCTTTGTGACATGCGTGATAAATGTGGTACACTGTAGTAGCAATACATAGCTAGGTAGGGGGTTGAATCTCCGCACTGGTAAGTGTGTGTGTGGGTCTGTCATCAGTATCCTGTATGGAGATTGCTGCACTTGTGTAATGACAGGAGGCATTGTGGGGTGGGTTTTGCTAAATTATTATATTGAGGACCTACTATATTTCACAATGTTCACCTTACACGGACAACAGATGTAAAACAGCAGAGAGGCTGGTGTTCACAATCCATAGCCCCACATGTGACATAATGGATTGGTGCACAATATGGGTAACCCTTGTAGTACTCAGAGTACAATCTCCACCCATG